>NW_005370916.1:1841094-1844121 GCF_000412655.1 Myotis brandtii | reverse complement strand
AATCCTTTATGCTCAAAAACCAACCCCCTAAAACGTGGAAATGGTAACCAGCCGCTCATGATCTAATATGGCCAATTTGTGACAGATAAAGTTTGTAGCTATATTTGCCAACGGGTTCTCGTGCAGTAGGCTGGTTTAGAAACCACCATAACGCTACGAGACATAGACTTTTTGGCTTTATCTTAAGCTTGTTGGATTGGCTCAAAGAAAGGAGAGTCCTGGCCAAAACAGCAAGAACTTAATTAAGGATAAGATCCATAAGGCAACTGTGAAATCTCAGTTTCGACAGTTAAGCTCTTGAGTGTGGTTTTCATAAGCCCCTTTTGAGCTTTCAATGCAGAAACACAGCCTAAGAAGATGGGAGGAAATACGAACAAGAGGGCTTGGATCATTCTGTCTCTGCTCCACTTGGCCCAGAAAGCCTTCCCTCTCTCCCTGGAGTGAGAGACACCCCCCTCCCCCATTGAAGGGGAAGTGCCAAGGCAGTGACACCCGCCATGCCTGCTTCCCCCCCCCCGCCCCCCCCCCCATTATCCAATTATAGGCCGTGTGCGACTTCCCCCACCTCGGAGCTGTTTGAGAAGCAGGGGTTGCATCTAATTCACGCCAGTGCTCATGAGGTTCCCCCCGAACCTGAGGTTGACAGGAGAAGATGCTTGGTGACAGCTCAGAAATTGGACATAATCAAAGCTACACAGAGGGACAGTAGACTCATGGCCCCACGAGTTATGGGATTCCATTAACTTGAATTCCGCAAGAAGAATGTCTCAGTTGGGTTAAACTTAGCCGGCTGGGGACCGGCAGGCAGAGCAAAGAGTATGTGGAATGAAAAATACATAGCAAAGCTCTTCGGATACTTTAGCCATTTGAGGAAGGGCTTGAGTGGGAATTTGCAGCAGAGCCATGAACGTTCTCTTGGGAAACATTCCCAACAGCCAGACTTAATTTCCCCAGGGAGTGACCCGGTGCTGCCCTGAGATGCCTCTGTAAGGGTTGGGCCTTGCCTGCCTTTCTCTTCTGCTCCCTTTGGAGCACCTCTTTCTCCAACCGTTCACAGTAATGATCAAAGTAATGATGGCCTGACAGTGTGGCTTTGAACCATTATAGACGACTGCTTTTTCTCAACAGGCCCCATGTTTTGACACTCCCAAGCAGAATCATTTGGCAGAGACACAGTTTCCTCACTGAGAGCCTGGGCTCTGCACAAGATGAATCAGGAGCTTTTAGTCATGACTCAGGGAGGGTGGAGGTAACGCAAACACACACTCTACCAGTAAGGACACCTTGAGGAACCAGTGACAGGACACCCAGCCCATCAGGCTTGAGCAAAAAGAATTTTTGGAACATATTCCTGAAAAGTCCAAGATAACTCTAGCTTCAGATGCCACTTGATTCAGGGTTTCAAATGGTCACTAGTGAGCTGCGTTGGTTCATTGCACAGTCCTCTCTTCTGGTTGTCTTCATTTTCAGGCTCTAAGTTGTGGTAAGATGGCTGTCAGCAGCTCCAAGCCTCACCTTCCCAGACTCACACTCAACAGGAAAGAGTTTTGTCTCCCCCAGTTATGAGAAACAAACTCATGGGTCTGGCTGTCATTGGCCCAGATTGGGGCATGTGGCTATCCCGGAACCAATCACTGCAGCCATGAGAGTGGGGTTGCACTGATTGGCTAATCCTAGGTCATATGGTCCCAAGGTCAACTTAGGTCACATTGTCCTATTCTAATACATGGACAGAGTAGGAAGGACAGGCTATTCCCTAAAGGAGATATGGGGTGCTGGTCCCTTGAGGAGGGTAAAGAGATCATGAGTTGTAATAAAGACAAGCATCCATCACACAGCTGAAGAGAGCACCATATTAGCAGTGGCCCATAATCCCTGCTACATGGGTGAACAGTCCTTGTAGCATTCACATCACTACAGCAGTTGTGAGGAATTACAAATTTTTTAATTCTATTAAAGTATTTAGATGTGTTTTTCCTGATAAAGAGGTTGAGGAGTCCCAGCACCATGAACCATGTGGACATTTGTTTGTTGCCACCCGGGACCCAGGTGCTCCTCCCCGGAGCCCTGGTTTCTGTCTGGGGATAGTGATTCAAGAAGGTGAACTCGAACTTCACTCCACCCAGGGGTGCAGCCAGGGAGCACATTGCTTTCTTTGCCCACCAGGATCGGTCCAGAGGTGAGCCTGTGACCTGAGCTAGTCCGATTAGGATGAATCTTGGGACTAAGCTGGTAATGCTAAGGTGCTCCTTCTCTTTGGCAGGATTTGAATGAAAAGCATGTGGGGAGCTGTGGGCGCCATCTTGGGACCATAGGGGAACTGAAGCTGACTTAGGAGAAAGCATTCAGGACAGCAAAGAGTGGGGCTGGATAGAGATGGTGGTGTCTGACTCCAAATTCAGAGGTTTTCTCATCACATCCCAGACCAATAGATTGATGGGAGGGCTTCTGAAGCATGTGCTTCGGTGGGGCACAGTGGCAGGCGTGGAAACCAAACTCTTGCCTCTGGTCCTGGCTCTGCCATTTACTTGCCAAGTCATCTTGGACATGTATTTTCACCTGTTGGGGCCTCAGTGGTGCCCAATAGGCCCTAGCCCAGTGGTCAGCAAACTCATTAGTCAACAGAGCCAAATATCAACAGTACAATGATTGAAATTTCTTTTGAGAGCCAAATTTTTTAAACTTAAACTATATAGGTAGGTACATTGTTATTAACTTAATTAGGGTACTCCTAAGGCTTAGGAAGAGCCACACTAAAGGGGCCAAAGAGCCGCATGTGGCTCAGGAGCCGCAGTTTGCCGACCACGGTTTTAGACACAAAATTTCAAGCCATGCAATTCTTGACAAGGAAAAACATTAATCTAGAAAACTATTTTCTTTGACATGAGGGGGCCGGGGTGGCAAAAACAAAACCATCAGGTATGGCTTTGGGGCTGTGTTCCTCTTTTTTTTTTTTTTTAAGAGCATGTGGAGTGGCCCAGCGGGCATGACTCAGGGGTTGAGCATTGACCTATGAACCAGGAGGTC
>NW_005370916.1:1828600-1840561 GCF_000412655.1 Myotis brandtii | reverse complement strand
GGGGGAAATGGGGATGGGCGCTCCTGAGGCTGAGGGAGCCTCCAACAAAGCCAGAACCCTGTCAGGGTGGAGCCCAGAGCTGGAACCTCCTGCGCCTGTGTAAAAGGCTTCATTTATCTTTCTCGGTTCTCGTTGGCCAAGGGAGACGACAGGAGAATGTTTTACTTACTTTTTTTTCTTTTAAGAAAATTTTCCATTATGGAAATGGCATGTGTTTACTTTTAAAAATCCAGCTACAGGGATCTATAACTTCTGGGGGAGAAGACTTCGCAGGGTCAGTGCTGACCCTCCTGTGTTTCTCTAGCCACTTGATTCTTCCCTCCTACGGGGGAACACGCTCCTTTTAGCAGAACAGAAATCTTGCTGGCCATTGGCTACAGTTCATACATTGGGCTAAGCATGAACCTGGAAGCTGCCGGGTGCCTAGTAGGGAAGAGATCTGGCTCTGTCACTAGTATATGCTGTGCGACCTTGGACCACAGTTGATCTTGGGTAAGTTACAAAACCCACGCTAGTCTTGGCCCGGTGGCTCAGTGGGTTGAAGCGTTGTCCTGTACACAAAAAGGTTGTTGGTTTGATTCTTGGCCAGGGCACGTACCTAAGTTGTGGGTTCGATCCCCCGTTGGGGTGGGTGCAGGAGACAAGTAATTGATGTTTTTCTCTCACATCAATGTTTCTCTCCCTCCCTCTCTGCCCCTTTCTCTCTCTCTAAAAGCAATAAAAACATATCCTTGGGTGAGGATTTAAAAAAAAAACACAGCCCTGGCCAGTAGTTCAGTGGTTAGAGGATCATCCGCAAACGGAAGGGTTGCTTGTTCGATTCCTGTCAAGGGCAAGTACCTGGGTTGCAGGTTCTACCGCAGGCCTGGTCAGGGCATGTATGGGAGGCGACCAATCAATGTGTCTCTCTCACATTGATATTTCTTTCTCTCTCTCCCCACTCCCTTCCACTCTCTCTAAAAAATTAATGGAAAAAATATCCTTGAGTGAAGATTAAAAAAAAAATCACTTCCCTCTACCTCAATTTCCTGATTTGATAAATAGGGATTAGAAATACCTAGAGTTGTGAGGATTTCATCACACAAGACAAACAGTCCCTGGCACATAGTAAGTGCTTAACAAAAATGTGTTGCTATTATTCTCCAGAAGTAACTCATTTTTACCAGGATGAACAAATGGTCACAGATATACACAAAGTATAAATGATCAGACATGAGACGCAGTGCTTTTTTTGTTTGCTGTTCTACCCCAAGTTCATCTTGCCTGATGTTGGAATCCCTAGAGCCACCTGGGATTCTCCAAAGGACCCGATGGGGTTGACGTCCCTGGGTCTTTCTGTCCCAGGAGGTTCCAATGCTGTTACGAAGTTCTATGGGGTACCATCTGTGACCTCCTCTCCATGTCCAGATTTAGTTAGAATTTATCCTAAGAAAAAGGACAGCGCCTGACATTCTGGAAGAATTTTTGTCCCTGACCTCATGGTTGTTTTTTTATGGTCCTCTCCTGGGTCTTTTGGGCTTGTTTCTAAGACATACACCCAGATTAGGCTGGTAAAGTCAGTACCTGCACCATAATCAATCATGTGATCACGACCGTGATCACGAATATCATTCCCATCAATGTCACCATCTAATCTAAACCATCATCATCACCACCTATTCTTGGCAGCACCATCACATCACCATAAGCACCCCATCACCAATGTTGTCTTTGCCATTTTCATTTTCGTCTCTACTATCATCATCGTTAGATTCTCTCTCACATAATCATCCTTACACCTCCATGATCATCTTCTGCTCAGGCCAGTCAGAACCCTTTGCACACACCCAAATTGAAAAGGGCAAGACCGTTCTAAGGATGACTATGCTCAAGAGACTCAAACATCCAAACACCAACAGGATGCTTGCTTTCTCTTAATCTCTTATCTCTGCTTCTCTCTGCTGTTCATTTAATTCTCTCCTTTTATAGATAAACCTCAGTCCATGTGAGCTTCAGAGATTTACATCCTGGCTGCATAGCAATCCGAAAGCAAAAGAATTTCCATCTCCCAAGTTCAGATTTTAAAAATCCAAGGAAGGTCCCTGATTGGTCAAGCTTGGTCACCTTTGGGCCAATCACAATGGCTAGAAATGTGTGTTCTTGTGATTGGTCCAGCTTGGTCAAGTGCCAACACAGCCATGTATTTGGGAGAAACTTGGTGAACATGTGGATACTCAGGTTTGTATCCACATTCAAACTACTGACTACTAACACCACCATCATCCACCACCACCACCATCACCATCACTATCTCCACCATCTCCACCACCACCCTCTCCACTATCATCACTCTTTTCCTGAGAGTTTTAATGTGCCCAGCCCCGAGCTTCATATTGGGAACCTCAACAACTTTGAGTCTGATGAAGTCTCCAGCCCTTCAGAATTTTCCATCTCTGGGAAACAAGAAAGTTGACATGTTGAAGGAGCTAGACTCCTAGTCCGTGGCCATGGGATGGAGCAAAGAGGGAGGCTGTGGGGACAGAATCCAGCACATTAGAGCACTGGCCCTAGTCCCCGGCCAGGCCCAGTGTGACCGTTGCCTGTGCCCAGCCCAGAGGGGGAGCAGCCATTCCTTCAAATATGCAAAGCTCCCACACTAGCTCAAGGCCTGCAGTTTGCCCGAGCAGTCAGCACATCTGCCCCCTCCCGCAGGGGGCTGTGGCTTGCTTTTGGCCCCATGCCTTCTGCTCCTGCTCCATCTTTGAGCAAACATCTGTTTCCAGATGTTGTCCCAGAGCCTTATAAGCCAAGGGAAGATTTGCGTTAATAGATCTACAACAAGCCCGACTGTCGGTGGTGAGCTAATGTCAGGAACCGATCAATCAAGGAAAGCAAGACCGGGGGGGGGGGGGGGGGGGGGGTATAGAAAAGACAAACAGGACACTCCCCTCCCCAACTTTAGAAATGACATTAACAACAGCCTTTAGGGGAAAAGGAAGAAAAAGGCCTTTGTAATGAGCTCACAGGAATGTTCCAGGCAGTTCTGCTTTCACAGCTACAGCTGGGGAGAGAACAAGAGGGAGCAAAACTCCCTCTGGGCTCCCTCCTCTGGGTTTACTGGCCATTGGCTACAGTCTGGGCATTGGACTAAGGTTGAACGTGGAGGCTGTAGGGTGCCTGGTCGGGAAGAGACCAGGCCCAGATCTGGCTCTGCCACTAGTATGCTGTGTGATCTTGGACTACGTTCTGACCTCTCTGTGCTCAGTTTCTGCAAGTGAATGTACCAGAGGAGGCTTGGAGGATGTATCGAGGTTCATCTGGGCAAAGGGTAGGAATTCTCTCTATTTTAAACCAGGAGAGCTGCTCTCTCTTTTTTTTTTTTTTAATAAATTTTTTTGATTTTTTTTTTTTTTTTAACAGATTTATTGCTCTTTTACAGAGAGGAAGGGAGAGGGATAGAGAACCAGAAACATCGATGTGCCTCCTGCACACTCCCTACTGGGGATGTGCCCGCAACCAAGGTACATGCCCCTGACCGGAATCGAACCTGGGACCCTTCAGTCCGCAGGCCGACGCTCTATCCACCGAGCCAAACCGGTTAGGGCATGGAGAGCTGCTCTTAAGATGAAGCTCCAAGACTGAGCTCCATGGTCAAGGCAAAGAATTCCACAGTGATGGGGGGCTAGGGACAGGGGAGCACACAGAGACACCACCCCATAACTTGTAGTTCCCAGATGCTCATAAACAGGGACCTGCTTTAGTAAACGAACGGTGCTCTCCGTTACCCGTCTGTCATCAACCACAAACATCTGTCTTAACCCTGTTCCCGGCCTTTCCGACAGCTCTTCCTGCCTGTCAGGGCGAGCTCAAGCCCTGGGCTGCTTCTCCAAGCACATTCTTGGGGCGCCTTCCACCATCTCGGTGCTGAGCCCAGATTCCGAGCCCTGTTCCCACAAGCTGACAGCTCGGAGGGTCTGCCTCTCACTCGCACTCCTGAACCGATTGTTCTTCCTCCAAAGAGCTGCAGATGGGGCCCTAATGGATGCTTTTGCTCCAGCTTTCTGACGTCTGGCTGCATCAGGACCATCACCATAATCTCTTCTGGGTTTTGTACTTTATTAGAGCCTCGCACACATGATCTCATTCGAGTCTCTCCGCATTCCCCTGAGTAGGAATTAATATTCCCTTACCCCAGCAGGAGGCTGAGACCAGGAGAGGTTAAGACACTTACTGAAGGGCACACAGTTTGGAGAGGCCAGGACGAAGAGTTTTGGTTTCAAAGATGATGCTTTATTTCAACTCAAACTGAGTCAGCAAAATGCTTTCACCCCAAGTGCTAATCTCAATAGATTGATAATAGCCTCCTGCGTTGAGAAGCCTAAGAAGAATGTGTGTGTGTGTGTGTGTGTGTGTGTGTGTGTGTGTGTGTGTTGGGGGGGGGGTTTCTGTAATTGATTAGTGATGTCTGCCAATGATGTGGAAATGGGAGTGTTGGTATGTATGCCAAACATGGCCAGACCATGCCATCTGAAAAGAGAGGAATGAAAGGGACAGATGGTTGGGGCTGTTGGGGATAAGGCTGCCACATGATGCATCCTTGGCAAGGATAGACCACACAATTTGTAACTTCTGTTCTATTCTCTCAGTCCTCTCCTCTCCTCTGTCTGGATCTTGCCATGGTGCAGGCCCAGCTCACCTCTTCCAGGAAGCCTTCCTGTACTTCACCCCAACTCCAAGTCTCCACCCATCTCTTCTCCACATGCGAGTCACTACTCATCTGCCTGTTTGTTTGGCCCTCAGCTCATGCTGCCTGGCACTGCTCTTCTCTTTCCCATGCATGTAAGTCCCTAGAGAGACCCCATGAAACTGCAAGCTCTGTGGGCCCCTGACTCTGGGTTTTGCTCCTACTAGGAGCTCAATAATAGGTGTGGACTGATAGATGGGTCAATGACCTATACCGTCCCTCTTCTCAGCTGCAGGAACACAGGGTGTGAGACCGGGCATGAACTGTTTGGTCTTTGTTGCGTGTCCCCGGTCTCTGCAGTTATGATCATGGCCGTGACAGTCTCACATTAAGTACTGGCATGGCACTGAGCATGCACCATTGCATCTAGTCCTCACAATGGCCCTAGGAAACAGGGCTTGTTCTCCTTATATTTTAGATTTAAGAACAGGTTCAGAGAGGTTACATAATTTATCCAAGATTGCACAGCTAGTCAACAGTGGAGCTTCCCATGAAACCACTCAGAACAGCCTCTAAGGACGCAGAAATTGGGTCCCAGGGTTTTCCAATGCTTGAAAAGAGGCCAAGATTGAGACTTCTGCTGAGTTATTCTTGAACCACCTGAGACCAGAGGGCTAGGGGCTATCTGGGGCCTCCAGCTGCTCCTGCAGAGGCCACCGGGAGAGAGCGGGTCTGGACAGGACCTGGGCACCAGGCATGGACTTCGCTAACCATAATAACATCCCCCAAATCCTACAGTGTCAAGTGATTCTGTACGCAGGTCCACTAGCCGACCCTATCAGGCTTTCTTCCCTGTCTGGGGTAGACAGTTACATCTGTGGCTTCCAGGGCAGCACACATCCTGGAATCGGGTTCTTGGATAGATCCCTGCACTTGAATCTGGTCTTGGCCATGTGATTTGTTTTGGCCAATGAGACATTACCAAGTGTCACAGAGGCAGAGGCGTCATAAACATTTGCCCAGTGGAACTTGTCCTCCTGGAACTCTCCCTTTGAAAGCCGGTCACCAAGCAGTAAAGAAGCTCAGGGCAGGCTATGGGGTGATGAGGGACCACCTAGAGTGGCCCTAAAGGATGGGAGGCCATCTTGAATGTCCAAACCTCAGCCAAGCTGTCATAATGCAGCCACATAAGTGACCTCAGCCACACTACTTAGAACAGAAGAACCACTCTGCTGAACCCTGTCAACTTACAGGATTGTGAGAAATAATGAGTCATTCTATTTAAGTCACTAAGTTTTGGGGCAGCTATAGATGACTAAAATACTGTCCCTAGTTACTGCCACTGTCACTCCCAGACATGATTCAGAAGCATGTACATGTTGTTTTGTACACATTCAGACCAAAGCAGATGACACACATAGAGACAGGCACACACCCCTTTCTGGTCACATGAATGGGTACATATCCACACCTACACACACACACACACACACACACACACACACACACATGCACACACACACACTCTGGGAGTGGCTTGGAGCCAGCCCACTTGTACTGTGGAGCAGCCCTAAGCAGCCACAGCATTTGCCCTCCCCTGCGTGTGCCTGCTTATATGTGTGTGCAGAAATTTGCATGATCTCATTGCACCAAAACACAAGGCCAGATAAAGTCAAGTGCAAGCAGTGAGACACTAGATAGATGGCAGCTGGTATCCACACTCACACACACGTGCACACAATCACTCATGGCCTGAAACCATAGCACCCAAATTCCTCCACACCCTTCTGCCTGCAGAAGAGGGTCCCCAGCACTTGCATCAGCACAGCCTCCACACTTGGCTCTGCTCTCCACTTAAGGAGAGAGTTTGTTTTGGCCCCAGTTAATAAGGCCCCCAGGGCCTCCTGGGCAGGCTGTCTCTCCCCCGCACATCTGCAGCCCTTGCCCTCGACCCCATCCCCTGCTCTGTAGAGTCACAGCCAATGGACTGATTGGCCTGGCTGAGTGGGAAGGAAATGGGGACTCGGAAAGGCATTTCCCAACGTCTGACCTACTGCTCCAAGCAGGAGCTTCGCCCTGGCCCCCAACCCACAAAGAACTCCCCCCAGATACACCGCACGCTACTTTCCCCGACCTGGGGCAAGTGGATTGAATAGTAGAGCCTGTGCCCTGGCAAGATTGGGAGCTTGAGCCCAAGGGAATACCTGCCTTGCTCATCTTACCTCCCCTCCGAGCCTGGCCTCCAGTCATGCTCTCCGGAATCTCCATCTGGTGCAGGTCAACAGCTCCCAACACCCAGCACAGCAGCACAGCCCCTTCAATGGCTCCCCTTCACCCTCAGGACAAAACCCAAGCCCCTTATCCTGCCTGGCTGCTGCCCACCACCTCAGCATAAGCCCCAACCTTTTCCCTTTCATCCCATGTTCAGCCACAGTGAACCAATCACAATTTCCCCAAAGCCCATGCTCGTCCTCACCCCCAGGCCTTTGCATAAGCAGGGTCCTCTGTTGGGCATGCCCTCCCTGTACTCCTTTCTCTAACTCTGCTCATCCTTCAGGTCTCATCCCCCAAGCTGACAGGGGCTCCTCTTCTGTGCTCCCCAAGCACCCACAAAGCACTGCATTGCAGCACTTACCCGTCGGCCTCCACCACTGGCCTGCCTTGCTCTCCGATGTGTCTCCAATACCAACCAGCGCAGGGCCTGGCTCCATAGAGATGTGCTGAATGGCTGGATTTCTGAGCTGGAAAGGCCCTTACACAGCCCAGTTCTCCTTTCCCTTCATTGCCCATCCATCTCGAAAACTCACATAGTAAGTGGAAGTAGATGCACATGAGTTGTTATAAAAATCATAAAATAACAGATCTTTCAACCAGATGTTTAATTTTAAAACAGCGAACATGGCAGACTTTCTAGAGACTGTCAATGGCTTGACAAAGCAATCCAGTCTCTTCCCTTGGGCTCTCGCGCTGCTTGGTAATGGGCGCTGTTGGTCATGTACCAGCAGTACAACGGGAAGTACACCATCTAATGAAAGAGAGTTGATTTTGAAAACAGATACATTTTGAAGTTTATTCCTGGTGCCAGGTGTCCCTTAGCTGTGCACTTTGGGGCTTAAGTGCCTGCCGTTTCCTTTTTTTATGGGAAAACTATAAAACGGGAGACTTGCCGTTGTGCCACGCTTCATGAAGGCAACTCCTCCTTCAGAGTCTGCAGACATGTTTGATTTCAATTTCAAACATAGCCTCAAAGAGACCTTTTCTTGCCCTGATACTTCAGTGTGGGTCGTGGTAGTATGGTCTGTACATAGAGCAGGTGCAGATTGCGTCTGATTTCCAAGTTAAGTAATATATTTGGAAAACAGCCAGAGCTAGAATCCATCCCATCATTCATTCATTCACTCACTCATTCATTCAAACCTGATCTTTAAGACCAGTGGCAAGATGGCCCCAGCAGCAGTTGCTATTCTTTTAGAAAACCCTTTGCAAAGAGAGGTACCCTTTCCCAACCACTCCAGCCTGATTCTCATGAGCCTGACCGGGGCCACACGCCCATCTGCAGCCTAACTACTGTAGTCAGGGGAGACAGACTAGTTCACATTCCTGAGGGCCAGGTATGGGGTCAACACCATTAAAGCCACACAGACTGCGAGTTAGAGGGTCCCCCGAAGGAAACTGAGCCACAGTTATGAGGAGAAGGGGAGGTAAAACGACAGGTGTCCACGCTCCTGTGGCCTCCACAGGTGATTCTGACACGCAGCCAGGTGAAGAGTTGTGGGTAGGAGGTGTGACCAGCATTCTGACATGGGGAGAGAAGGAGGAGTCTTCAGGGAGGACTGAAAATCAGGCCAGAGAGACGGGAGTAGATGGGGCAGCGGGTCTCAGGGGCTGGGATGGTAACAGTTTGGGGAAGTGAGAGGTCAAGGCTGCTGAAGCCACAGTGAGAGGAAGAGAAGTGGGGTTCCCTCCATAAAACTGGGCTTGGAGCAATTGGCAGGGTTTTAAGGTACAGAGAACGGGTGAGTGAAGGATGAACTCCCTGGCAGAGGGTCCAGCAAATATGTGGAAGCAAAAAACAAAGCAAAACAAAACAAAACAAACACCCCAGAAAATGCTTGAGGAACAGAACAGCTTAAATGCACAGGGACCATTTTCTTAGCTTTCCACTCTGGTACCCAGAATATCCATTTTTATCTGGGAGTGTAACCGTGACCACAGGTTGAAGTCAAACTCCTTGGGTTAGCATTGGAAGCCTTCTATCTCCTGGCTACAGACAAGAAACCCGATTTCCTAGGGACTTGTCCTGAGTCACGGGATTTCCGCCCTTCTCCCCGGAAGCCACAAAGCACCTTCTTGCGGCCTTTGCTCTGTTTTGTGGATTTTTCACTCTCTGCCTGTTGTGTCTGAGCATATCTTATCTTCCCCTCTGGACTTTGAGCTCCTGGAGAGGAGGGTCTTTTCAGTCCCGTGTCTCCAAGTTGCAGGCTCTGCTTCTGCAGAAAGAGGTTTCAAGATAAGCCCAGTTACCCTGTAACAGGGCCTGCGGTGGCCGGGCGATACTTAACGGGGAGGGAGCACCCCCAGGGTCAAAATGTCACTCAGTGCATGAAGAAGGGAGGACATTTGGGGATAGGGCCCCCCCAACTCAGGCTGAGGCCTGAATCCCACCACTGCTACCCCCAGCGGTCAGTTGTGGGGAAAAGAGGCTGTGATTCATCTTGGGGTTGACATTTCTTCCTGTTGCACAACTGGGAGCCCAGAGGTGCTGTATCTTAGCTGACTCCAGTGGCCATGAATTCCTAAAGAATGAAGCAGCTGTCCTTTATTGAGTGCCTACTGTATGCCAGGCACCCTGTTAAGTGCTTTACATTTATTACTTCAATAAGTTCTCCCGTTTTGTAAATGAGAAAACAGGCCCTGAGACGTTAGGTAACTCCAACATTGACAGAACTGTGATTGATACCCGGGTCTCTGACTCGAGTCCCCCTGGAAGTCCCCGGGGTTTGGACGTGTCGTTTCTGATGCTGGAGTCAGGTTAGCCTGGTACCCTCTTCCTTCCGCTCCCAACCACAGAGGATGCGCCAGCCCCAAGTCCTTGTAGGTTTCACTGCCTTAGCATTACCCGGGGCTTCTAAAATCCTGAAAGGGAAAAGAGCAGCTTGTGGAACAAGGAAGGATGAAACTAACCCCCCAGTTCCGTTCTTCCATTCCCACTACCTTTGAATCCCCAGGCATTGCACCTCTCAGTGCAGACATTCTCTGGCGCCCCCTGGTGGTCTTCAACACCATCACAGAGCAGGGAAACAGCCAATGCCCCACATGGAGGAAACGCTAGAGGCCGGCCTGACCCAGAACTCCTGGCTGCCAGAGGGGTGGGTCACAGCATCACTTTCTACCCCTATAGTCCACCATAGCGCTGACTGGCCCAGCAGGCAATGCTATAACACATTATTTATAAGGACTATATTACTCTTTCAAACGTGCCACACTATTAGGTGTGCCATGATGCTGTATGTATTATATATTAAGCTTGATCAGGGCAATACATAAAATGTGAAGGTGGCACACCCTGTTATTATAAAATGGAATCCAGCATTCCTGTCCCCCTGCCCCCATTTCACATCGGAGGAGCCAGCCTTTTATCTCCTGCCCCTAGTCCTGGGAAGCAGGCTGTCTGCATAAACTCATTCCCACCACCTCGTTTGCAGGAGTGACAAGAGGCCCAGGGAGATAAAGTCTCTTGGGCTACAAATGTTCCTTCAAGTGGGCGAGGTGACAAGAGCAGAGAGGAAGCCATGCCATGCCCTTCAGGCAGCTTTTCCCTCCGGGTATAGGAAATGCCGGCAGGAGGGGTGGGGATGGGAAGGACCCCCAGGATGGAGAGCCGGCGAGAATTGCTCACCTTTGAAGGCTGGGCTAGTGGGGGGCTGCTGGCCTGACAGCAGAGGGATGGAATGGGCCTCAGATCCATGGCAGGAAATAAGGGAGGGATCAAGACTGGCAGGGAGCAGGACCTGCTTTTCAGACACCCTGGGGTGAACTCTGCTGCTCAGTTTTCATTTTCCTCTGCCCTGTTACTGTGGGTCCTAAAGAGAGAAAAGGGCACCATTTCTGCTGCCCCCTGGAGGGCTAACTCGTCACCCCGAGGAAAGGTGTGGGTGGCGGAATGAGCCCCACCAAAGGCCCTGGGGAAGCTGCAGGCAGGACTCAGGAGGCACAGAGTCCAAGGTGGAGCCACCCGGGGAGTCAGGGAAGGGATGGGGGGGGGGGGGGGGGGGGGGGGGGGGGGGGGGTAGGCGCAGTGGCAGCCGAAGGGATTCCGATCGTCCTGCTCAGGACATGGAGATCCATCCAGATGCCTGACAATAACTCGGCAGGGCTCCCTGGAGGACCCCAGAGGCGGGCTCTACCAACTCGTCAGAAAGCGAAGTAGAGTGATGCCTGCCCCCAGGATTTCGGCGGAGGGCGAGGAGGGCCCTCGGTGTGAATCCGGAGAAAGGGAGAGAAGTGAAGCCCTAACGCCACTCCGCACCCCCTTCCTGCTTATAAATAACCCCGTGTCACTTCAAAGCAGACCGAGGCCGGGGGAGAGGCCGCTCCGGGGCCGGTGGCTAGGGGCAGCGGCCCCTCCGCACCACGCCCCCCACCCGGGCGAGTTTGAATAAATAAACAAATCCAAGCCCGCCGGCCCCGCAGGAGGTGGAGGAGGAGAGGAGAGGAGGAGGGAGGGGGCGGGAGAGATTAGTTTGGGAAGTAGCACGGATTGCTCATCCGATCCGTGCAGCCGCAGCCAGTGTGTCAAGTTACAGAGGCGCCGGAATCGGCCCCAGCGCTCCTCGCAGCGGCCGCGACCCACCTCTGCCCATGGGGCCCTCTGCGCGCGCCCCTTCGCTCCGGGACTGAAACTAGCTCGCCGCCGGGAGACGCGAGGCACCAAGAAGCAGGGATCGTGCAGAAGCAACTCGAGGGCTCTGCGGATACTTGCAGGGAAAGACGGGCGGAGAGGAGGAGTGCCGACCAGTTCCTCTAACGTTCCTGGACTTGGAACACTCGTCGAAGTAACTTTTTCTCACCTGGGCGTACCCCGATCGCCGCTGGTTGTGTTTTCTCGACTTTCCCCCTCCTGCTGCTAATTTTTCCATCCTCTTTGCCGGGAGCAAAGGAAAGGAACCTTTTCCAGGACACCAGCCCTTCACCCCCGTCCCGCAGCTTGGATCGAGCCTTTGGGCAGCGGCTCTCGCCTTTATTTATTCTATTTATTTATTTATTGGTTCCCAAGACGCGAGGGGATGGTAGCGGAG
>NW_005370916.1:1817585-1828440 GCF_000412655.1 Myotis brandtii | reverse complement strand
CTCGCTGGGGCTGAGCCTGCTCGCCCACTTTCGGACGGTGGAGCTGCAGGCCCGGGTGCTGCGCCTGGAAGCCGAGTGCGGGGAGCAGCAGATGGAGACGGCTATTTTGGGACGAGTCAACCAACTGCTGGATGAGGTCTGTGCTCTTTGTTGCTGGCTTTTATCCCTCCCCGCGGCGCCCCCTCGCGCAGCTTCCAAACTCTCCATCCGCCGGTGCCCGCGGGCAGTTGCTATCCGCGCTGCGCAGTGCGCCCGGGAGCTCGGACAACGTATCCGAGGGAGGGGTTGGGGGCGGGGACGGATGACGCCCTACCAGGGACCCTGAGGACCCGAGGGGCTTACGCAGGCCCCCTCAATCTCGCCTCAGGCAAGCATATCCCCCCCCTCCCCCGCCCCGCCACCCGCATTCGGGGCTGGGAGCGCCCTGGGCGCGCTGGGCAGGTGGAGGAAGGCAGGGCGCGCAGAGGCGCTCAGAGGCGGCCAAGCTCCACTTCTCCCACCAGGGTGGGGTGAGAGCCTCCCAGCGCCCATGCTTGGGGACTTGCGTCCCCTGGCCCCAGGCCGAGGCTTGCTGTCCCCATGGCCCTCCCCATCTATCCCTGGAGGATCAGTACTGCCTTTTTCTTGCCAACGTTTCTTTTAAGATAGAGAGAGGGAGGGAGTCATCCAAGGGGCTGAGGGGGCCACGGGAGGCAGTACCTGCAGCAGGGGGTGTCCTGGTCCCTGCCCGCTGCCCAGACCACTGGGGCCCAGCTGTGGGTCTCCCTGGCTCTGCATACCCTCTGGTTCCTAAGCTGGGTTTCTCATTTCCTACCCTCTGGAACAGTCCCACAACGTTTTGTGTCTGTGTGTTTCTCTGGGAAAGGGATACTGAGCTTTCTCCCATTCCCAAAATGTTCATGAACACAAGTGAAAGCCTCTTAGCCAGGGCGATTTTGGGAGTACATAAAACCCACCCTCCCCGGGAAGGAGGGGCATGCAGTCTTATTGGTGCCATCGGAGAAAAGGCTGGGCAGTGAGGGCATGAGGCCTGGTGACTGGGAATCTGGACAGCACAGGGGATCCAGGGCCCGGTGATGGGGAGGACCCACAGGTGAGGGTGCAGCCATCTGGGAAGAGATACTGGAAGAGGCTGCTGTGGAAGGTTGATGGGAAAAACTGGGAGGGCCTCTTAGTAAGCAGTGATGTGGAATAGTGAGGAGCAGGGCCTTGGTCCAGCAGGTCCTGCTTTGAAGCTGTGCAACCTGGGGCAAATAACCTAACCCCTCTGAGCTGGCAGAGCTGTGGCGACGATGGCAAACATTAGAGCCCAGCTCTAGCTGTAGTGACATTGTATCCATTCTGGAATGAATGATGCACCGGTTTCCTTCAGCCAGGCCCCTCTCAGGTGCCCCTTCCAGGCAGAGGCTGGTACCTGCCACCCCTCTCCAGGGTGGTCAAGGAGAGGGAGGCCGCGTGGCCAGAGCAGAGAGGGTGGCAAGTTTGCCATTGCTAGTTTACTGGCTCACCCACGACTGCTGCTATCAGCTCATTCCCCTGCTCTGCCAGGCGATAGGGAATCCAAGAGGGCTCGGTCAGGCCCCACCGTCCCCTGGACCGGCTGGGGCAAGCAGGGAGCTCTAGGCTCAGCAATGCAAGCAGGCAGCCTTTGTGGGCTGGCTGAGTGCACATGGGACTGGCTGTGCAGGGGAAAGGGTCTGAGGGCAGGTAGGGCTCTCCGGGGTGTCTCTGGGTGCTGGGTGCTGAGGGACAAGCATCAGACCCTGAGAGTTTTGCTTAGTTCCTCTCACCACGCTTTCCCCTTCCTGGCCCCTCCTGTTGGCCAGGACATGCCCCAGCCCTTTCCCAGAGCCTTGCTTCCTCTGTTTAAGACTTAGCCATGCCAAGTCTCATGCTTTTAAGGTCTTGGGGCTGACAGTGTTATCTTCCATGCTGATTCCTCCTCATGAAACTGCTGCTTCATCTTCACCCCACTGACTTCTAGACCGCTCATCCGCAGAGCACCTGAACTGACCCCGTTTCACAGATGGGGAAACTAAGGCCCAGAGAGGGGCGGTAGGTCACTCAGAGTCACATGGTGCGCTCCAGGACTAGACCCTAGGCCTCCTGACCCTGCTTCCAGTGCACGATGTCCTGCCACCTTCTCTGTCCATTTTCACCCAGTCATTCAGCAAATGTTTCCTGAGAACCAATTGTGGGTCAGGCTGTGTGGACACACGTCTGCCTTCCTAGCCGCACAGGCAAACAGGACACAAAGGAGAAGATGGGTAGTGAGTCCGTGGTGTGAAAGTGCTGTGATAATGGAAGCAGAGGAGGCCTGGGGAATGTATTAACATGCAGCATACCTGATGGCGGTGGCTTCCTGGCAAAGTGATTTTCAAGCAAAGTTCTAAAGGCTAAATAGGAGTTTTCCAGGCAAAGGCAATGCGTGGGGGGGCCGTGTTCTTAGGGACAACGGGAGGCTGAAAGTCAGAGGAGGGTTTGCCTTGGGAAACTGAAGAAAGCGCGAGACTCTGGAGAGCTGGGAGGGTGGCATGATACAGGATCTGGTTGGAGAGGGACAGGCGGCCTTAGAGACAGATCTATGTAAGAGCAGTGGGGAGCCATGGAAGGGTCTAGAGCAGCGGTTCTCAACCTGTGGGTCGAGACCCCTTTGGGGGTCGAACAACCCTTTCACAGGGGTCGCCTAAGACCATCAGAAAACACATATATAATTACATATTGTTTTTGTGATTAATCACTATACTTTCATTATGTTCACTTTTTAACAATGAAAATACATCCTGCATATCAGATATTTACATTACGATTCATAACAGTAGCAAAATTACAGTTATGAAGTAGCAACGAAAATAATTTTATGGTTGGGGGTCACCACAACATGAGGAACTGTATTAAAGGGTCGCGGCATTAGGAAGGTTGAGAACCACTGGAGAAGGAGGCAGTATGGGAACTTAAGGCAGAGCAGAGAGGTCAGACAAGAGGCTAGTGCAGGCCCGAGGGGACTGTGACCCAGATTAGGGGTGCCAATGGGGTCAGAGAGGGGTGAATGGAAAGGGTGGCTGCAGTGGTGGGACCTGAGGTCAGTAGCAGAGGGTGTTGTAACTAGAGGGAGAGAGCTGTCCTGAGGGTGGGGATGGGGGGTGGCCTAGTCTGTGTGGAGATGGTCCTGGGTGGGGCCTCAGTCCAGGGGCTCCTGAAGGGGCTCTAAGGGTCACTCTGTCTAATATGGTAACCACTCGTCACATGTATATTTGCATTAATTAAAATTAAATAACATTGAAATTCAGTTCCTCAGTCACACTAGCCACATTTCCAATGAGTGCTCAGTAGACACCTGTGGCTAGTGGCCACCAGGCTGGACAGCACAGACATGCAACATGTACGTCATGCTGGAAGTTCCCGCCCTGTGTCAGGAGCAAAACACTCTGGGCCAGCAACGGTGTCCCCAGAGCAACTTGAGGCCCTTCCTGCACCCCAGACCTTTCCTTTCTGGGGTACGTGCCCCCAGGTGGGAGCAAACGGCAAAGGTGAGGAACGGGTGAGCGGAGAAGGGGAGCTGGAACTGGCTGAAACCCCTGGGAGAAGAGAAAATGCAGGGAAGAGAGGAGGCCATGGCTCTGGTAAAGCGTGATCCTGTGGAATGGATGGGCAGAGGGCTCCTGCTCTCGCAGGGCACACAGGCCCCCTGTGAATACTGGGGCCTAGACCAGGATTCCAGCTGGGCATTGCCACCCCCTGAGCTTGGGTCCCTACTCTAGAAACCCCAGGCCCTGCCTCCCTCTGGGGACGCTGTGGGACTCTCAGGAGATGGCAGATGGAAGAGCGCACTTAAAGGTGCCGCCCCCAGAGGCCATGCTCAGGACCACGGGAGTGCTCGCTGGGGGCTCCCAGGGACCTGCGGCAGGCGACCAGTCCTGGAGCAGGTGGGCCTGGGCCACTCCCTGAAGGACAGAAGAAGGGCCTTGGGCAGCCTATGCAGCCTGTGCCATGGCCTGGAGGCAGGAATCTAGGGGCACATTCACACCACACACCCCAGCGGGGAAGCAGCATGCAGGGCACAGACAGCCTCTGTGAGGCAGGAGGAGGAGGGAGCTGCCAGCCATGCTGAAGGGACCCAGTAGGAGAGGAGCCTGGAGCAAGTGGAGCCAGAGGCAGATGTGAGCAGAAGGGCCAGCCTCTGGGAGAGGAGGACGGGGCGGGGGGCCAGCTCCTGGGGAGCTGGGAGTGTGGCTTCCAGGCCTCAGGCCCCAACTCTTCCCCCATCGGCTCCGCTCTCCTGGTCTGGGACCCTTAATGAGCACTCCAGCTGCCGTTACTTGACGTGCTCGCTGTGCAGCGAGAAGCTGGAATGTCCCAAATGGAGGAAATCAGATGTCACCTATGGCTGGACAGAGGGTGTGCAGTGAAAGGGGGGAGTGGAATTTAAAATCTAATCGTCAAATCCATTTGTAGGCCAAGGGGGAGCAAAGGGGTGTCAGCAGCCATCTTCAAGGTGGATGTTAAGGGACCCCAGGCAGACTCTCTCATCCCGAAATACAGTCAGAGCAACCATTGTAATAGGAATGTCTCACATTTATAGGGTCTGTACAGGGGCCCTTTATTGGGTCCTTTCCAGAGGAGGGTTTAGGGAGAGATCAAAGCAGTGGCTGAGATGCTGAGATGAAGGTGGGAGCAGGCTCTTAAAGGGACAGTGTGTGTGTGACACAGTGAGGGGCGTGGTCTGTGAAGATCTGTGGAGATCACAGCTGCCTCCAGCTCAGTGATGAACAGACCTTAAATCCAGGTGCCCTCACATGCAGTGAGGACTCCACTGTGTCAGTCCTGAAACTCCTCGTCCTGCCCTGGAGTGAGCAAATGCCTAGCCTTGTGGGTGTAAATAGAGGGAATAGAGCCCCTCCAGTCCACCATTCTTGCCCTACAGGTGAGGACAAAGGTTTGAAGGCTGCAAAACCAGGTTTCAGAGACACCCCCTGTCCTGCATACGTCTCTTCTCCTTTTCAGACCACAGTTCACTGTCTGGCCAAGTGACAGCAAAGACATGGCCCATGTGTGCTCCACTCCGCACTCCCTGGCCCTCGGCAGGCCTTGCTCATCCATGGTAGCGCTTTCCCACCGCACTGACATACTGCCCCAGACTCCTCCCAACACCGTTCCAGGGAGCTACCACCAACCAGTGAGCTGCGTTCAGGATAAAGAGCTATTCCATGGCTCTAATGGAGTTTTTTAAGCGCAGAGCAATATTTACTATCGATAAAGCCAGGGAGAGTTCCTAAAGTGTTGCCGCTTCTCCAGAGGCCTTAAAGCGAGCTGGTCGCTCCGAGCCAGACGGAGGAGCTCATTAGGCCGCCAACCCTCGCGGGAAGGTGGTGGGAACAGTCACAGCACCTGAGAGGAAACGCCATGGGTCTTCAGCAGTTTCCTAGTTTGGCGCTCTCCGAAAGATGCCTCTCCCTTTTTCTAGACTGGCCCAGGGCCACTTGGAAAACCTTCCCAAACCATCCAACCCAAATGGGCTCTCTCCCTGCAGGACCTCCCGGCCACGCCACACATCTAGCTCAGAGAAGAAAGTAGATAAGACGTGGCACGTGCTGCCTCTCTCATCCCGGAACCACAGCAGCCATGACTCCCAGGGAACCGAGATGGGCCTCCGCATCCCTCTCACCACGTGCACCAGGCTGCCACCCCCGCTCTATTAGAGTCAAGGGCAAGTTAACATCCATTTGCCATCCATGGCTCAGCCTCACACACAGTGTGCCCTCCTCTCTATTGCCTTTAAATGTCTTGTCTCTCCATCTGCTCACACACCACCCAGGGGCAGGGACAGGGCTCACTAGTTTCAGGGTCCCTGAGTCTAGGCAGGGACTTGGCACATAAGAGGCAGCCCTCACCAATTAGTTGATGGTTTCAGGTTGCCCTGCCGGAGGCGAGTGAAGCCACCTCAGTCAGCTGCTCCCCACACCCACACCCCCAGACCCAGCCGTATGCTCAGCGTTTGCTGGGGGGATGGTGCCCTGGAGGTGGGTGTTTGCAGCCACCGGCAGAGGGTGAAATGATTAACTCCCCCTGGTCCTGGCTGGGAGAGTGGGGATGGCTCAGTATGATGTGTTCCCACTGGACAGAGCAGCTGGGAGCACCCTCCTCCCCCATCTCCTACTTTTGAGGGTCAGTAGCTTCACCTCACCTGCCCGGGCTGCCTGGCATGTTTGGTCAGAGCAGAACATTGAAGTGAGCAAAACCATGGCATTTGATGTCACGTGGACCGCTGCTACGAACTAGTTGTGTGCCTGAGCCTCAGTGTCTTGATCCGTAAAAACGGATGACGACATTCTCCTCTGAGGGTTGTTGCAGAATTAAATGGAATCATTCAATTAATAGCAACATTACTACCTCCCTCATCAGAGGAGGAGATACAAGGTGGCTATGCCATGTCCACAACTTTCATTAACAGCTAATATTTACTGAGCACTGTTTAAGGAGCTTTACATCTATTAATCCATTTAATTCTCACGACAATCCTATGAAGTGGTTCTATTTTTCCTTTCTTGCAGAAGAGAAAGTGGAGGCCCAGAGAAGTTAAGTAACTTCCTCAAGGTCACACAGCTAGTAAATAGCAGAGCCATGCCTTGAACCCAGGCAGTCTGACCCCAGAGCCAGCATTCTGAGCCACTAGTATAAGGTACCATACAGCTAAGGCCCGTCACATAGGCCAGGGGCTGGGGACTGGTTCAGTTCACTTTGGTTCCCACCGCGGAGGCATTTACTGCACTGACTTGGCATCGGGCCCACGATGCCATCTTTGTGTAGGAACGACACTGGGGGTGCCATTTGTGGTGTCAGCCTGGTTTCCAGGATGCTCAGCTTCCCAGGAAGGGCGCGTTGCTTCTTGTCTCTTGGACTGGGCTGTCCTCTGGGAAGCTCAGCACCAGACCTGGATCCACCACACGGCAGCAGTGTTTGTAAAGCCCCGCTCCCAGTTCTGTTTTCTCCCCCTGCCCTGGCCTTTCTTTTCCCTCTTCCTCCCCGTAGCCTTACTGTACTAGTATAAACATGTCTGTCTGTCCGTCTATGCAGCTGACTGAATGCCCCTTTTGAAACAAGATAAGGCTAACATTTCTATCGTAACTACACTTTTTAAAGTTATTCTTTCCTCCTTGTCGTCATGTTTGCACACCCTCAAAGGCCTGCTCGGAGCCGGTGACAGGCTGGCTGACCCACTACGCTGACCCACTTCCCAAAACCTTGATATGAATCCCGATGGGGAAGGTGTGGGCTTAGGGTGTCTAACAAGCTCCATGTCTGGCAGCCTCTTATGGAGAGAGAGAGAGAGAGAGAGAGAGAGAGAGAGAGAGAGAGCACTTCTGTGAGCCCCAGGCCGGAACATCCTGTGCCGTTTAACCAGAGCCCTCGCCTGGTGCCAAGCGTGCTTGCGGGGCTGATGGTGACAGGGATGAGGATCACAGTGAGATGTCGGTCCCACCGTGCACTGTGCAGTCTGAGTCTGGGAGGTTTAAAGAAGGGTAAGCAGTAGGTTTTGTGTGTTTTGGGGGGGGGAGGGGGGAGGATGTTGGTTTTGATTTTTTAGTTTGTTGTTTTGGTTTAAAAATAAAACAAAATGCACTGAAAGTTTGCCATCTAGAAGACAGGAAGCTTTAGGAGGAGCCTCGGGAATTCTCCCACACCTTTTGGTCGGACTCTGCCCTCCCAGAGCCGCTCGCTGAGTCCTCCGTGAGTAAAGGAAGCCGGCAGGCTCCTCCAAGGGAAACTGAGGCGGGGCTGGGAGTGGCTGGGAGGCTGGTTCCTGGCTCTCCTGGGTGTCATCTGGGCGGCCAGCGAGACCCCAGCTGCATGCCACATGCCCGGGTGGGGGCCTCCCTGAAGAAAACTCTCGGTGACCAAAGGGCGGATGGGGCCGCCAGCAGCAGGGGTTCCTCCGACCTTCAAAGGGCAAGGGCAAGGGCAAGCCCAGCACCAAGGGGCGGAACTGCCTGCCTGGGAGGCTGGGCACGGCCTTCAGGGGGACACTGGGGCCCTGTCTCCCTCCCGGGAGGCTACTGTGGGTTTCCCAGAAAGCCTGCCCTGGCTCTAGTCCACATGGGCCGGGCTCTGCCGCCTCTTCGGCGCGCTTTCCTCTCCTCGCCTCCCCCCTCCGCCCACCCCTCTGCCCCAGCCTCACTGGTCTCCTTGATGCCCATGGTCCTGTCTTGGCCTTCCCTTCGCTCGGCGTTTCCCACTGCGGCAGGCTCTCCCCGTTCACTCCTCCCTCCTGCCAGGAAGCTCACTCCGACCTGTTCTGTAAGATGCCATAGGGCGGCGTCGCTGCCCCAGGCTGGGATCCTGCCGTCCAGGGGGCTTTGCAGATGCCATCCCTGGAGACTCTGTAGATGCCATCCCTGGATGTTTTCTGCATCTGACATGCTCTGACAAGGTGGCCAGTAGGGCAGGACAGAAGGGGGACAAGGATGCAGAAAGGGCGCTGGTTAGAAGGGCATTCGTTGGGGTTTTGCCAGGAGCAGCCTTAGTCCACTTCCCTGTGTGGCACTTGAGGTTTCCTGGGTGAAGGGGGAGACTGGGGACATGGGAGGTTGGAGGGTGGTCCTGCCACCTGCAGCCTCTCCCCACTCCATAGAGCAGGGTGTTGGACGGAAGGGAGCTGTGTCCTGTACTAGGAATCCCCCACAACGTGTCTGGTTCTCAGGCTTACATCCTGACAGTGATGGGGAGCTCACTCCCTTGTGCAGGTGACTGTCTCGTGGTTGGACAGCTCTGGCTGTAATGTCATGTGCATTCTTCATCTCATCAGAGCGCCAGACCTATCTTTACACCCCACCCCCCCAGCCCTCCAGGATGTCTCAAAAGCACCTCAAACTCACCTTGTCTAAACCGAACAAGACGCCCAGACCTCCCCAGCACCCCTTCATCTGTGAATGCACTAGCCTCCAGCTGCACCCCCTCCAGGCCCCCTGACCACACCTTTTCAGCACCCCCAGATCTGTCCCCTTCTCTTCATCCCTCCTGCCCCCCCACCTGAACTGCCCTGGGCACTCCTGGGCCGTGGCAGGAGCCTCCTAACTTGTCTGCACTCTGTCCTGCCCTTTTCACCACCCACACGGCAGCCAGGGCGATCTTTTAAAAACTCTCATCACCACACTTCTCTGCTTACAACTCTTCAGTGACTTCCTGCTGCTCTCAGTGGCCATGAGCCCTGGCCCTTGCCACCCTCTCCAGCCTCATGACGCCCCTCCCCTCACTTTCTGAGTCTCCGAGCAGACTCCGGAGCCCGATTGCGGGTCTAACTCCCGCTCTGCTAATCACTGACTGGGCGACACTGGGCAAGTTGGTTAACCTCTCGGTACTTTGGGTGGTACCCCTGTAAAATGGGGGCGATGCTGAGAGGACCTCCTTCTTATGGGTGTTGTTTTTAGGGTAAAACAAGTAAAAACAAGTGCTTTGAGCAGTGCTTGGCATTCCAGGAACAGGATTGTGATTATTGTAATATTTCAATCCCCTGAAAAGAGCCAAGCCTCCCCGCTCCAGCCACCCTGGGTCACAGGCATCCACAGTGGAGGGAGTTGGGCTCTGAGCTCGGCTTCCTGGTTCCAGTCCTGCCTCTGCCCTTCTTGGCTGTGTGCGTCATGCACGTTCATTCACCTCTGCCTGTCCCAGTTTCCTCCTTCATGCCTGGGTGGTTGAGTGCTGGATGAATGAACATGTGCCAGACCCGTGCCTGGTTCATAGAAGCACATTGCCGTGTCTGGTCTTAGCCATTCCCCTGTACCTGGGCCCCTCGCCTGGTTCGTTGATGCTCGTCCTTTACCTCAGCCCAGCTGTCGGGTCCCCAGATGGGCCGGCCTAGTCCATGCCACGGGACAGGCTCTCGGCACCTCATCCAGCCATAACTCTGATGACAGTGGTGGCCTCCTGTCGATGTGCGTGGTTTGTAGACGCTTATGCGCCCTCCCTAGAGAGTAAGCGCCATGCGGGCAGCCTGAATGTCTGCTCTGCTCGGGCTGCCTGAACCAGCCCAGTCTGTGTGCTGCCAGCACTTGGCATGGCTCTGGCACAGACAGATGCTCAGTGCCCATCTGCTGGAGGGAGGGAAGGAAAGAAGAGGCACTTGCCTTTCATCCAGCACTCTCACCCCCAGTCCCGCCCCACACTGTTGTAGGGGGCCCCCGCTTCATCCTGCACGTGGCCCTGCGATGACCCCAGACTCCCTGAAACTCTTGAGGTCCTGGGCCCCATGCTCACCGGGCTCCCAGCCACATCCACAGAGGTTTAAGTCCAGGTCCTGACTCCCCCGAGGCAGCAGGGCTGTTGGTTAGCTGGAAGGAAGGACTTCCTCCTGTGAAGGCTAGAAACCTCAGGCAGGGGCAGCACCTCCCTTCCCCGACTTTCTGATCTGCAGAGCCCGGGGCCACATCTGTCTGTGGTTCTGGTGAAGCAGGAGGCAGAGGCAATGGCATCCGGACGGCCCTCGGGCCCCTGTTTTTTTGGCCCTGGGAGCCTGTGATCAGGCGCCAAGTCCATTGTACAAAGAGAGCAGTGGCGGGAGGGAGAAGACAGTTTCTAAGGCTCCCACCCCATGACACGCCCTCGGGGGCCCCAGCACACGGCCCCCTCCCCCGAAGCAGACCAGGCCAGTCCAGTTCTGGTGGGTGTGGGCTGAGTGTCTAGATTTCCTCCGCTTTGATTTCACCCTGCTGAGCTGCCTGCGCCCCGGGGCACGCAGCCGCACAGGGGCCTGCTGCCCTCACAAACCCCGTCTATGGCCGCGTCTCCTGTGGTCCCTGGGATGAGGCCCACAGAGCCAGCACTGCGCAGCCCGGGTCCTGCCTCTGAGCCTTGGTCCTCA
>NW_005370916.1:1803307-1817543 GCF_000412655.1 Myotis brandtii | reverse complement strand
TCCTTCTATCTGAATCCTGCTGAAGCCCAGCCCAAAGCGCATGTCCTCCTGGCCCTAGAGGGCAGACCTCAAAGTAAGTAATTTGGTTCAAGTATGGATCAGGGACACCAGACCAGGCCCTGCCTTCCAAGGCCAGCTCAGGCTCCAAGGGGGCGCTGGCCCAGGAACAGCTCTGGCACAGGGTGTTGGAAAGGGCTCCAGCAGATGGATCAAGCGCCCACTCCATGCCAGGCACTGTCACCAGACACTTGGCCAGAGCTTTGCCCAGTGCGGTCATTTCACTGGGCAAGTCCTCCGTTCATAGTCCTCAGGGTCAAAGGCAGGCCTGCAGGCAGGATCCTCACCCACCTTCCCTTTTGCAGGCAGAGAGGAGGGCAGGGCAGGAAACTACCATATGTCCACAAGCTCGCAGTGGTGCCTGAGGCCATACCAGCCTCATGGAGCACCTGGGCGGGGTGAGGCAGGCCTGGCACCAGCTCCAGAGAAAGTGGCCTTCACCTGGCCAGTAAGAACAACCCCTGGCCCAGCAGGTGCTCACACTTCTTCACACCTAGAACCTCTTTCTCTTTTCTGATCTCATTTCGTTTATCCCTCCACCTGCCCTGGTCAGGCCCATGGAGGACTAATATCATCCCCAGTTTACAGATGAGGAAACTGAGGCCCAGAGAGGTGATCTCTCTCGCTTCATACACAGTTAGTGGGAGAGCTAGGGCTGGACCTGAGGCTCTGGCACTCCCGGATGTAGCTCAGCCATGCCCACCCTGCCAGCCCGGCATGACATGGGCACCCATCAGAGGTTTTTGCTAACCCTAAATTGAGACCCATCGCAGCCTCCAGGGGCCCTTGGGTTCTAACAGGAGTCATACACTAGTAATATTAAAAATTAAATATTAAAGGACATTTCCACCTAAAGCACTTAGCACAGTGCCTGGTATACACTGCTCAGTATGTGTAGCTATTATCTATAATAATAAAAGTGCAATATGCTAATTAGACCTGATGTCCTTCCGAACGATGTTCCCACGAAGCCGGGGCTGCAGCCGCAGGATTGAGGAAGCGGCCGCGGCTGTGAGGGAGGGATCCAGGCAGCCTCTGTGGCTGCGAAGGCCTGCTCTTGCACGAATTTTGTGCATTGGGCCTCTAGTTATTAATATTAGCTCATTTAATAATCTCACATCCCCATTTTGCAGATCCCTCATGGGGGAAGTGCCAGGCTCCAGGTCATGGTTATGGAGTGCAGAGCTCACCTGGCCTCTGCCTTTGGGGTCCCAACCCCCACACCTGGACCCGCCCTATGTTACAGAGGCCAAGGTTGAACCTGAGCACTTTAAGAGCCCAAAGCTGAGCATGGGGAGGGAGTGGCCCTAAACCCAAGGCCAGGCTGGAGCTGCATTCTTTGGGGGGAGTGAGTAGCCGCTTGGCATTTTCCCTTTGATACTGATACAGGCATTTTAATAGCTGCAATGACCAGGCGGGTGATGTTTCAGCTGTGGCCACGCGGGGCATTCCAGGAGGCCCCGGCTGCCCGTAGGGGCAAAGCAGGAAGGCTTCTCTGTGCAGAACGGCTGGGGTCCAGCCCAGGGCCTCAGAAAGTTTTCCACCTGCCCCTGAGCCTCAGCCTGGGGAGTTCTCTCTAGGGGTCTCAACTCAGGTGCCCAAGTAGGTGAAGTTGGCCATGGCAAGGGTACCGTGGTGACCTGAAGAGCACACGCCCCCCTGAAAGGGGCCACCATCACTCAGCACCACCCGACGGTTACTGTGGCCCAGTGTTGCCAGGTCCTCCTATTGTACAAAGGATCAGAAATCTGGACCTTTATGCAATTCTCCTGTTTTGTAAGCAACCGATATTTATTGAGCATTTACCATATGCCAGGCCATGTTCTAGCACTTGAGGATGTGGCAGTGATTTAAAACAGACCAAAACACCCATGTCCTTGTGGTACTTACTTTCTAGTTATGGGGGAGACATTAAGCAAGAAAATTAGGCACCAACAACAAGAAAATCCTAAGGAGAAAACAAAACAGGGAGGAGGGATAGTAAGTATATTGCAGGAGGGCACCAAGGATGAGGAAGGCCTTATAGAGAGTGAGCCAGGTGGTTAGCTATAAAGAGAACATCCCAGGCAGAGAGGACAGCACGTGCAAAGGCCCTGTGGTAGGAGGAAGCCTGGCATGTGCAGGCACTTCAAGGGGGCCTGTGAGTCACCCTGGCTGCCATGCTGAGTGGTCTGTGGGGCAAGGGCAGAGGCAGGGGATTCATCAGGAGGCTGTGGCAGCCATCACACCAACGTTGATGAACCTTGGACCAGAGGGGGTGGGAGTGGTGAGACGGGGTCAGATCCTTGTCTAGAAGGTAGAGAGCAGGAGTTGCTGACTCATGGGTGTGGAGTGAGAGAGAAGGAGGCATCACTGATGATGTCAAGGTCTTGAACAATGGGCAGGCTGCCGGTGCCATTACCTGTGGCGAGGGAGGGGCAGGCTGGGAAGAAGGGGTAGAACATGAGAAGCTCAGATTTGCTGGCTAGTTTGGGGGTGCCTGCCCTTGGCGATGTCAAGTGGGCAGCTGGATAAGTGCATCTGGAGGAAGGTCTGGGTTAGAGGTGCAAGGAGCAGGGCATGGCCACATACATAGGTGTCGAGGCCATAAGACCAGCGACAGCCCCAAGGAGCCAGTGCGGAGGGAAAGTGGCGAGACTGGGCCCTGCGGGTCTCCAACATCGCGAGTCAAGTAGGTAAGAAGGAGCCAGCAGAGGACACTGAGGGAGCCGAGTGGCGTCCTGGGAGCCCAGTGAAGAAAGTGGTCAAGAAGGAGGAGTGAGCAGGTGCTGAGATGAGGTGGGGGCTGCCCACTGGGCTTAGCTACTCAGAAGTCACCGGTGGCCACAGGAGGGCCTCTTGGGGGCAGGGAAGGTAAGAGCTGACAGGAGCTGTCCAGGAGGGAGCAGGAGGCTACACTGTCCATCAGGGAGTTTTTCTAGAAAAAAAAAAAAAAAACTTGACCAAGAGAGGACTTTTCTTATCTTTTCTTGTATATTTTTTATGATGGGAGGATCAACAGCGTGCTTGCACAGTGATGCACATCAGGACTCCTTTACGAAGGACGGCTTAATCCCATTCGAAGCCTGTTTTCGTAAATACATGTTAATGGGAGCACAGCCCTGCTTGTGTTGCTTTCGAGCTATCTATAGCTGCTTTACGCCGACACAGAGAGTTGAGTGGTTGTGACGGAGACTGTATGGCTCACAGGGCCTGACATAGTGACTAGCTGGCCCTCTGCAGACAACGTTTGCTGACGAGTGGTGTAAGGGATCCAGGCCCAGGGAGGCAACAGGTGTGCAGTGGGAGGGAGACCTGCTGCTGAGATGCCCTGGAGCAGGCGGAGGGGAGGACCTGCTGAGCAGGTAGGGGGTTGGCCTTATCTGGGAGCACAGACGGACAGGCAAGAGGAGATAAGGGGCCCTAGCCAGTTTGGCTCAGGGGATAGAGCGTCGGCCTGCGGACTGAAGGGTCCCAAGTTCGATTCTGGTCAAGGGCATGTACCTTGGTTGCAGGCACATCCCCAGTAGGAGGTGTGCAGGAGGCAGCTGATCGATGTTTCTCTCTCATCGATGTTTCTATCTCTCTCCCTTCCTCTCTGTAAAAAATCAATAAAATATATTTTTTTTTTAAAAAAAAAAGAGGAGAGAAGGGGAGTGTGCCCACAGGTGGGCGGTGTGTGTGGTGGTGGGACCTCTGGGAGGCCTCTTCTGGCGGCTTCTGTTTTCTCAAGGTCACCAGGTGACCGCGTGTTGGGGTTGGGGAGAGAAGGTGTGAGAACTACTAGGACAGGAAGGTGAGGGAACTAGGGCAGCACAACCCGCTTGCTGGGCTTTGCGCTGAGATAATGATCATGATTGAAGTGAAGCCAGTCACCAAGGCCGTGCACTCTCCTGGCTTCCTTCTGCTGCATGGGTACCAGCGTGGGGTCCGTGGAAACATTCAATCCACTAGGTTTGTGGCTTAGCCAGGAGAATGTGCTGAAGGGAAGGGTATGCTGGCGGCCCAGGCTGTAGCCAGGAGAGTGACTGTAATCACTGACACTGAGCAAGGAGGGACGTGAAATGTGGTGGGTGAAGGACAGTGAGAAGATGCCCGCAGGCTGGAGGGAGCCCGGGGTTGAGGCGTTGGGAGGAGGGAGCTGCAGAGACGGTCAGTGGGCGGACTTGAAGCCCAGGCTCTGGAAGGGGTGTGGCGATGTCGGGATTTAATACTTTTCAAAAATAAACACTGTGCAGGCCAAGAAAACCCACCCACACCCTGAATGCAGCCAGTTTCCCATCTCTGTCAGATGTCTCCTTCCCTTCTTTTTTCTTAGATATTTTTATTGATTTCAGAGAGGAAGGAAGAGGGAGAAAGAGAAACATCCATGATGAGAGAGAATCGCTGACTGACTGCCTCCTGCACACTCCACACACTGGGGATCAAGCCCACAGCCCCGGCATGTGCCCTGACCTCCTGGTTCATAGGGCGACGCTCAACCACTGAACCACACCGGCTGGGCTGTCTCCTACCCTCTTGATGGTGTCCCTGGCTCCCGATCCGCCTTTCTATCCCAGCCCTCTCTCCGGAGCTCCAGAACCACACGGCCCTGCCCACCTGGGCTCCTCCACCGGGGCAGCCCTCCAGCTCAGCTTTTCATCTTCCCACAAGCCTGCTTTTGCCCCTGTCCTGTCCCCATGGGGGCATCTTGGCAGCCATGTTAGAGCCTGGTCCTACCCTCTCCCCACCAGGCCCATCCTGTGCCCTGAGCATTCCTCCCCCTGCACATCCCTCCCCTTGTCTCCATCCTGCCATGCCACACCGCAGACCACTGTGTCTCTCGGTGGCATGATGACTGTGACAGCCTCCAGAGAGGAACCTCAGCCTCCAGCCTTCTGTCCGTCTCCATCTCCAGGGCCCAGCCCGCGCTTGGTCTCTTGTTGCTGTTGAATGAGTGACAACCCCAATGGTTGCAACCTGCAGCCAGAATGCTGCACACTCAGCTGGCTTTGGCTTGTCAGTCACTGAATGGCCTTGTCACTTAGCAGACTTCTGTCACACACCTACTGTGCGCCAGGAACAGCCACCAATAAGTGTCTCAAGAGCCCAAGGTCATTGGTGGGACGGGAAGTCGATAGGTGCGGTCCCCAATGGAACGTGGCGTTGGTGAGCGGGGCTCAGAGCCGGGCATCATGGGGCCTTTCACCAGACTTTGTCCTGGGAGGGCACGTGTTTGCCCAGCGGCCATTCTGTGCCCACCTGTGGCCGAGCCTCAACATCCATCCACAACGTTTGTGCACCAGTCTCCCTTTTCTGAGTGAGGGGCTCCCCTTTGAGACTTCCTCCCTTCCTCCCCTTGTCTCTGCCCGTCCTCACCCTGCCTGTCGCTGTGCTCCCTCTCCCGGGGGCATTTGTGTGCACCTTTCTCCAGCAGAGTGGAGTGGACTTTGCACCAAAAGCCTGAGCTCTTGTCCCAGATCCATCACGTACTAGCTGTGTGACCTTCAACAAGTCACTCTGCCTCTCTGAGCCTCCATTTCCTTAAGTAAAAAAATGAGTTAAATTTGTTAGATTGTGAAAAATAGATGTGATTCTCTGTATAAAGCACCCAGCTCAGTGCCAGTGCAGGTCAGGGCTGAGCAGATATGAGTTTGCACCAACCAGAGGTGACGCCTCATCCCACTACACCTCCCCCTCGACCTTTCTTTACGTCTCTCCTGGCCCACCCTGAGTGGCAGACGACACAGTAGTTAAGTGCTGGAGAGCTGCTGGTGGGGGCCAGCTGGCATCCTCACTGTCCACATGTCAGGGACTACTGGACGCTGTCAATCAGGGCCAGCCATCGTGCGGGCCCCATGCGGCCAGATCTCCCAGTTTTCCAGAGAAATTAGAAATGCAGATGTGCATGTAAAATCAACCTCTTCAAAATATTGGCAACAAATTCAATGAAAAAAATATCTGTGGGAACCAATTAAAATACATCTAAGGGCCAATTTGGCTCGGGGGCTACCAGCTTCAACTGCTGCACCAGCTTCGGAGAGTGTGGGTTCAAGTCCCAGCCTTGCTCCTCCCCTGACCTTGGCCAGGCTACAGGCTGCCATCTGTGCTTCAGGCTCCTCACCTGTAACATGAGTGCAGCAATAGCTAACATGTACCGAGGGCTTTTCTTTCCTCTCAGTAACCCAGTGAGGTAGGGACTGTTAGCAGCTCACCGTCCGAGGCCTGAGCGTGGACCCAGGCAGCCTGGCCCGGAGGCATGCCTGTTAACCTTTGTGCATGTGGCCCCCGCCCAGGGTGCTTGTGAGAACTGAGGTGCTCAGCGCACCACGCTGACAGCGTAAGCACCCCAGGCACCGATGCTCCTGGGTGTGTGCATGTCTGTTTACAACCGTGGCAATAGCAGCTCCTGGTGGGCAGGGGGTGCCCCCCTCTACTTGTGGCCACCTCTTGGGGCCTTGCAGGTTAGCTCAGTGATTTGCAAGCTGGTGAGGAAGAGGTTTGATGGAGGCAGAGGACCTGCCCAGCCTCCAGCCCACCACTCCTGCCTGGGCCTCGCTTGAGAGGGACACAAGAAGAACAAGTCACTGTCCCTGCCCCGGGATCCAGCAGGAGCCCAGACTAGCCAGGAACCAAAGAGCAGAGAGCAGAGAGAAGCAGGCCATGGGGCCCATGAGTGAGCGGTGCGGGAAGGCCGCAGTAAGGCCGCAGCTGGCTTGCAGGGTCCTGTGATGGGGGTTAATTTCTTCAAGAGCGCTCCGAAGACAGCAGACACTGAAATTAGCTAGATGGGACCTTTCCGTCTGCTTCTTATTACCCAGACGTCCGGTGGCCAGTCTTTGATCCAGGAACAGCCCTCCTGCCAGCCCCCAGGGCCCCTCTCCCACACCCCCACTGCGCCAGCCCACAACGATTCCCGGCGCTTGGCCACCAGGACTCCCAGTGACTCCTCTCCTCTGTCTTCTTGTGCAGAAATGGAAGCTCCACTCTCGGAGGCGTCGAGAAGCCCCGAAGACGTCTCCAGGGTGTCACTGCCCACCAGGTAAGGAGCCTGCGAGCGGGGACTAGGACGGGACGCCCGCCAGAGGCCCTCTCATGGGTGTGCTCTGGCCACACCCTGCTCGGGGCATTGCTTTCCATTTGAAAGATGGAATGGCAATATCTGTGGTATTGCCTTTCCTCTACTCATTGATCGGCCCACCCATCCCCTATCCATCATTCATTCATTCAAACATTCATTCATTCATTCATGAACTCTCCTATGGGCCTTCACCAGTGATGGCGAACCTATGACACGCATGTCAGAGGTGACACTCGAACTCATTTTTTTGGTTAATTTTTCTTTGTTAAATGGCATTTAAATATATAAAATAAATATCAAAAATATAAGTCTTTGTTTTACTATGGTTGCAAATATCAAAAAATTTCTATATGTGACACGGCACCAGAGTTAAGTTAGGGTTTTTCAAAATGCTGACACGCTGAGCTCAAAAGGTTCGCCATCACTGGCCTTCACTATATGCACCACGTTGTGAAATCAGACAAGATGATGGGCATGACTACGTTTTGCAAACCCTGAAGGGTTATGCAGCATTGACGAGAAGAGAAGCCCAAGAGGGCAGGGACCAGGCTTATCATGGTCACTGTTACGCGTCCAACTCCTGACACATAGTGGGCCTACAAAAGTGTTTGTTACTGGAACGAGTGAAGTACCCCGATTGTAAAACTCCCCTGCCCTCAGGCGCGTGCGGGCTTCGGGCGCTTCGTGCTGTGTGGTGTGGAGACGAACTGCACAAACGCACCGAGCACACTGCTCACGGTCAAGGTGATGCGGCGCAACTGAGCTAACCAGGCCAAGCTGGATGCAGGTTCTGCTCCCGCATTTACTAGCCCTGTGTGGGCGGGTCACTTCCGAGGGCACCCCTTCTAGTGCTTGTTCCTCTGCGCAGAGCGACCCGCTCCTCGCCGCGCCTGTTCATCTGGTCACAGCTATGTACCGAGTCCCTGCTCTGTGCTGAGCGCTATGCTGCGTGTTGGGTTCAATTTCATTGCAAACAGTTAATAATAATAAGTTAGTTCATCCGGACTTTTCTAGGTTGCTGACTATTATTATTAAGGCATGAGAATGACAGATGAGCAAGTTTCATTGTTCCCATGGTAACTGGCATGGGCTGTGCTTTTGGGGGGATGAGGAAGAAAGTCCCAAAAAAGGGTTGGGGGAGAAAATAATCAAGTCATCACAGGGGCCTTCCCGATTGGCTCAGTGATTTGCAAGCTGGTGAAGACAAGGTTTGAGGGAGGGCAGAGGACCTGCGCAGCCCCCAACCCACCACTCTACTCCGGACCTCTGCCGGCTCAGAGTGTGGCCCCTCGATACCACCGTGGGCAGGTGGCATTGGCAGGACACTAACTGAGCTCTCTGGCAGGCCCTCCATGGACAGAGGGGCCGAGGAGCCCCAGGAGCCCTCACCATGGTTCCCAAGCCAGGGGAGAGGGGCCAGCATGTATTGAGCATGTGGGAAGGGAAAGGACAGCATTTGCTGGAGCATGAGTGGCCGAGGTGGGAGTCACAGTGCAGGGGGGCTGCCACAGGAGACGGTGGCACCGTGATGCGATTCAGCTGGCCCCAGGCAGAAGAGGGTCACCTGGGTTAATTAAAAGGGTGTCCAGAAGCCCTGGGAAGCTCCCTCCCTCCCTCGGGGCCCAGGAGATTGAGCCCTGGGATCTGGGAACGCTTTGGGGAGAAGAATGCCAAGATTAATGAGATGCGATGAAGGCAAGGCTGGCGTGGCAGGCCGGGCAGAGCGGCTGTGGGTAGCATCAGGGTTTCGAGGGCCACCCACGTTTCAAATCTTCGTGTCTGGCATCTCTGTAACTCTGGTCAATTGCAGTTGGTCTTTTTGCTCAGGGTGTAGCATGTTGGGGAGGGGCAGGAGATTTGGAGCCATGAAGACACGGGTTTGCATTTCAGCTCTACGTTTCCCAGCTGTGTGGCCTTCCGAGAATTATTTGCCCTCTCTCTGCTTTGGTTGCCTCCTGTGAAAAATGGGGATAAATTAGTCCCCATCTTGCAGGTAGATGGCGATGATTCAGAGAGATCATTGTGGGAAGTATTGAGCACCTTTCCTGACTCCTACTGAGCACAATTATTTCCCCCTGAATTCCTCTTGCACTTTAAAGACGCTCAGAAATCCTCATGAGGCACCATATCCTGATGCTGGAGGCAATGTGGGCTGCACATCTGTGGCAAGACAGAGGCTTACCCTTCTCTCCTCCCTGCCTGTTTGGGCTTCGCATGCCCTGCCCCTGTCAGGGTGGGTGCCTAACCAATAGGTATCAATTTTGTGCTTGGGAGAGTCTGGCTTTGGTGGTCCTGGGAGGCTGGGAGCTGGGAACGATGTGGTAGGAGGGAGGGAGGATTTGGAAGAATGAGAGTTTGCGTGGGACCCCGGGCTCTTGGGTGGGGAGGAGAAAGCGGCGAGGCAGCAGGAGCAGCTCAGAGATGGTGGGGAGGAGGGGCACATCGGGGTGAAGGTACACGGGGAGGGGCCACCAGCAGGGAACGAGGTGTCCAGGAGATGGGAGGAGAGCGGGCAAGGACTTCTGGAAGGGGTGTCCGGGGTGTTAGGGAATTCCCCAGAGGGCAGTTTGGCCTGAAGTATAGACCAGAGCCAGGCAATTAACACTGAGGGCATTTAAGACAAGACCCCAAATGGAGGCAAAGTAGGAAGGAGCGAAGTTCTGGAAGGGCTGCACCGGGCGCTCAGACGATAGAGCCCCGGAGTAAATGCATCTGCTAGGATGGGCATCCCTGGACCTGCCTCCTGGACCTGCCCCCTCTGCCCAGCCCGAGGCTTCTCACCCACTGAGGCCTACGGGCATGTGGCTGCCAACCTGTCTGAGAAATGGCAGTTGCCACTGCCCCTCATTGAGCACCAGTTGTGTGCTGGGCGCAGTACTGAGCACGTCTCCAAACGGGTAGAGTGGAGTTCTGACATCCTGCAATGGTTGCAAGTCCCCACACGCATGGGTAAAGCACCACTCTCGCTCGTCCACCTAAAGCTGCCTCTCCGAGTATTTCCTTAGTCAGGGGTCAGAGTGTAACCTCTTTAGAGCGCCTGATACTTACAGAAGGACGTAGGCAACTGCAAGCGCCACATACAGAGTCAAAGCCTCCTTCCTTGTGTCTTGCCAGCATCTCATATTGTGCCCCATGCCTAGTAGATGCTCAAGGAATGTTCCATAACCGATCAAGAACCATCGCCGGGTGAGTGGACTCTTTCTTGTGTTCTCCATCTCCCCTCCGGTTGGTTTCTGGTGCCTCGCCCACTTGGAGAAGGCCCTGAGTCCTGCCTGAGGCTGAAATCACAGCAAATAAACACACACTCTTCCTGCCCACAGTGGCCACTGAGATTGGAGCCGGGAGCCCGAGCCCAGGCCTGCCCCAGTTTGCCTCTGAGACCCGCTGGGCTGAGGTGGGAGCCTGTGGTGGGTGTGTTCTTCCCTGTGGCAGCCTTGGGCCCTGGGTGGCATCCAAAGGGCTTGGGACACATAATCGTGGGCAGAAAACCCACCTCCTTCCCTTCCTCCTCTGACCTTGCCAGCATCCTCCCAGGATCCTCCCTGTCCCAAAATAGCCACGCACTGGCTGCAATCTGGCTGTGTCCTGCTTCTGGCTGCCTGCACTGCTCCAGGGGATGATGGGCCTGGAGGCCGGGACGGGATGCCAAAGGTCGGGCCTCGTCAGGAGGGTCACGGCTGCCAGAAGTTCAGAGGAATAGGTGTGGGCCGTTTGCAAAGCATATGGCCTGGCGGGACAGAAGGGTGTTGGGAGCAGATACACAGACCGTGGGACTTCCTAGGCCACTTGAAAATAACACAAAGATCAGGGAAACTCTCCCATTCTCTCCCTGTTCTTAGTAACAGAGGAGGAGCAGGACAATATAGGCTCCAGGCAGCAAGGAAGCAGCTACTTCAGGGCCGCCACGCTGGGGCTGGGTGGGGCTGGCAGTGTGAGGGATGCTACGTGCGGACACACGGAGGGAACCAGGACCAGCAGAGCTGCGGGAGCGGGTTCCTCCACTGTCTGGGCTTCATCTCTAAAGGGAGGACTAGGTCCGTGTCACACACTGACCACCAGCCCAAGAGGTTGGACGACCATAGTGGGGGAAGGGTGACCTGGTCAGGCCTGTGCGTAATGCCCTCGCCAGGTGTGGGAGAGGCTGCAGCCATGATTTAGGGTATGCTAATTAGAGGTATGCTAATGAGAGGCATTCTAATGAGATGTATGCTAATGAGAGGTGCAGATGAAGTGTCAGGGATTCCACAGGAGCTTGGCCCTCTGGGAAAACGTCCCTGAGGAGGTGGCACTGGAGGCTGGAGACAAGGAACAGGGAAGCAGGTGGAGGCAGAGACACAGCTGCCACCATAACTCTAGACCCCAAATACAGGACTCCAACAGGGAGGAGGGAGGTCCCCTCCTTGCAGGCTGGAAGACAGTGGTCCAGGGAAGGGGGGCTGGCCTTGCCATGGTCACCAGGTGGCTTCTGTCTCTGGGCTCCTGTCACTGCTTCATTCTTGCCGTCCCCCTGGCCAGCATGGAAGGGGGCGGGGGGGGGGGCAAGAACTCATGCCCAAACCCTGAGAGCAAAACTTGAAGGAAAACAACCTGACCCGCATCGCTTCTGCTCCTGTCCCATCGGCCAGCACTTAGTCGCATGGCCCCCCAGGTCCCAGGGAGCCGGGAGGGGTTTTTGCTGGGTGGCCACATGTCCAGGTACAACTTAGTTACTCTGGGAAGTGGGAGAACAGTTATGTAGGGACAGCTCACAGTCTGCACAGAGGCCCTCCCGGGGAGGCAGCCGCGCGGACAAGGCTCTGGGAGTGAGAAAAGGGCAGGGCTACCCGGGGCAGGCAAGCAGGTGAAGGGGCACAGAAGCAGTGATGGGAAATCAGGGTGGGAAAGGCAGCCAAGGGCCAGGCCGAGGAGTTCCGGCTCAGCGCCCTCCGTTCAGAGGGAGGCAAAGGGTTTTCGCCCTGAGCATGATTGGTTGGTAATGGCTGCCCGAGGGCTGTGCTGTGTCGGATTCTGAGGCTGAAAAGGTGCAGCAACCACTGAATGATTTGCGCTGCGAATGCCTAGCCTGTGCCCTGGCTTTGTCACCCTGTGGGAGATGATGTTGCATCAGAGAAGGTTTGGGGAATAGGGATAGGACCCGGTCCAATTTGAATTCTAGAGCCAGAACTAGCAGTGATGTGGACAATGGCTTGGAGAGCTGGAAGCCCCTTGCAGCAACAAAAACGTCTGAGATGCCATGAACAGGGCTCTATTTTCTCATGTGTTTCCATTTACGTTCGCGCGGGAACTGCCTCTGGGGCTTGGTTATTTTCCATAGGTGGTGAGAGCTGGTGTCCGCACGTCCTGAAGCCCTGTCTTTGTCTAGCCTTGCCCTGTTTGCCCTGGCACCCGTTTTGCCCCCAGCAGCCTCATTGCATTTACATGGGCAGGGCCCGTGGCCAGAGCTTCTGTCCCCAGCTGGGCCCCTCCCGCCTCCCCTGGGCTCAGCGGAGCAGAGTCACAGCCCCCCTTTCTTTGTGGTTCTCCGTATTTCAGACTCAGCTAACCCAGAAAAGGGAGACTGCAGAACAAAGTGTCCCTGGTGCCACTAATAAAGAAAAAGATTGCAGGGCTGATGGCTGCTTTAGGGAGAACATTTAAACCAAAGAAAGACTGTTTTCAGGTACCTCAGAAACTCTACGTGCAAATAATCGCTGGGGTAATTCTGAGTCGTTCGTGGCTGTTTCTTAAAGTGCATCCAGCCTGGAAGAGACCCTCCTATTCCAGGAAGAGACCCTCCTATTCAATGCCCACTCGCCCTTGTTTTGCTTCCGCCAGAGGGATGGGCTTTCATGTGCTGTGTCAGCTTCATTCTCCCTCTCCCACCCCACCACCTCCTCCTGACTCTGCAGTCCTGTCTCACAGCCCATCTGACCTCCCAGACACCCAGGCACCAGCCCATCGGTGTCCCCTTCTCCCTCACCCACTGCACTCCATCAGCTGCTGGGTCCTATTGATGCCACTCCTTCGCTCAAGAACCATCCATGACTCCCTAGTGTTCATACACCCCCACCCAATAATCAGCCCATGTTTGTCTCTCTAGTCCAGTCTGTGGCCAGTCTCCCGCTACGCTGTACTCCTTTTCTCTCAGTAAAATTGGGCTACTCACCTGCCCTGCCCACACACTGAAGTCTCACCTGTCACAGTCACTCATGCCGGTTTGATATCTGTGTTCTCTGTTTCACACCACCCCTCTCCACCGCCCGCCCCCACACCCCTCTGGCCTACTACAGCATCCCTGCAGCTCCTTCCACCCTCCTCTCCTCCCACAGCCTTTTCAGTAGTTCTGCAGTTTGGTTACTATGCTAGCAGAATGCCTCGTGTGTGCTCAATGTATAATCCAGGCAAAACCACCTACTGGGACAAGTAATTTGTCTTCAAATGAGAAGTGAAAACAGACCAAAATGTGTACACCTGCAAAGGTTTCTCCCTGGCCACGATCATAAACCATTTGATTTCAATTCTGCAGGCGCTTGACAGCAAAGCTCAGAATGAGGCTCTTACAGAGAGGAGCTTTTGTGGGTTTCCAGCCGGGGAGAACCTTCCCCACCTACGAACCACACTGGGCCACCTCACAGGCCGCCCATCCTCCAAGCGCACGCGCTGAAGCCAGCGGCTGCCTCCCACACCTGACCCTTTCCCAACATTCCCTGTCCTGGGGGGCGGCACCATCACCACATGGGCCCGGCAGTGGGCTGGAACCTGGCGTCTGCCCGGAGGCCGCCTTTGTCCTCATGTCCCATCAATCACCCAGCCCCACTGATCCCACTGCGCCGATTCCCTCCATCTTCACCACCGTCACTCCTGTTCAGGCTGCCACCATCTCCCACCTTATTCACATCAGCAGCCCCTAACGGGCCTCCCACAATCCCTTCTTCACCCAGAAGCCAGGTGGCCTTTTTAAAATTAATGCATCACCCTAGTTAAGCATGTCAGCGCTTCCCATCGCACTTAAGATCGAGTTCAAATCCCTAATGCGGCCTGAGCCCCTTCAGGCCTCCCCCGGGCATGATCCCTTCTGCGTGCAGAGTGACACCTGTGATGCCTGTGACACCTGTGATGCCTGGTGATGCCTGTGATGCCTGGTGATGCCTGTGATGCTGG
>NW_005370916.1:1794966-1802778 GCF_000412655.1 Myotis brandtii | reverse complement strand
TGGTGATGCCTGTGATGATGGTGATGCCTGTGATGATGGTGATGCCTGTGATGATGGTGATGCCTGTGATGATGGTGATGCCTGTGATGATGGTGATGCCTGTGATGATGGTGATGCCTGTGATGATGGTGATGCCTGTGATGATGGTGATGCCTGTGATGATGGTGATGCCTGTGATGATGGTGATGCCTGTGATGATGGTGATGCCTGTGATGATGGTGATGCCTGTGATGATGGTGATGCCTGTGGTGCTTGGTGATGCTTGTGTGCTGGTGACGGTATTTGGTGCAGAGAGGCTGTAGGGGGCAGGAGCCACAGCCAGACCAGTGTGGGCATGGTGTGCTCTGGAAATCAGACAGCCAGTCAGCAGCTCGGACCCTGGGCTCCAAATGAAGGCATGTCCTGTGGCCTCTGTGGCCTGCTTCAGGCATCCTGCTTCCCCGGAGGAGGGCTGGCTGGCACGTAGGAGGGGACCCTGGACATAAGGAAGCACCCAGCCCTTGTGGGAAGGGGTTGGGAGCCGGTGTGAGCAGGGCTCGGGGACCACAGCTGCCCCCAGACGCCCCCCCCAACCCGCCCCCGCCCTGGAAGGGCCTCTTCCTCAAGGCCCTGCGCTCCCCACTTCACAGCCTCCTGGGGAATTCTCTCAAGTTAATAATTTCTTCCCGTTTCCTCCCAAAAGCACTTCCAGATCCCCAGCCTCCTGGACGCTGCTGATAATGTGTTTCTCCTAGATCGGCGCTGATAAGGCTGCCCGGGTGGTCACTGGGATTTGTAGAGAAATAAAAATAAGGAAACGGAGGGTTCCGGAAAGGCAGAGTGCTGGGGCCAGAAGCCCCAGACTGGGAACCGGTCCCAGGCCCTGCGGGCTTAGCAGGGCACTGTCCTCTCTCGGGGCCTCTGCTTTCTCACGTGTAAGGAGAAGAGGCTTTAAAGAACAATGTGGACGTCTCTGGGAAAGAGGGGGTGGCCCCCACAAAGCCCCCTCCTGGGCACACCCTGGAGAAACCACCCACGTGCGTGAGGGGAAGCGTGTTCACCGCGGCCCCGTGTGTTACCGAGAAAAGGAAAGAAAACCTAAATATCTGCCAGTGGAAGAGTAGAGACATGTGGGCATTAAATCGAGGTACTTCCATCAATGAAATGCCATACACCATCTCACAGATGAACTGGACCTCCAGACCAAGCTATGCTATGGGTGAATCTCATCCTATGGGGCAAAAAGAGCAAATTACAATTAACTTTTACAATACAGTTAATATAACATTAGAAACATATAAAACAACATGACACATTGTTCAGGAAATATATGCAAAAGCAATAAGTATATGAAGAAATGCATGGGTGTGATAAACATCAGATTCAGTGGGGAGCAGGGATGAGGTAGAGATGAGAGTCCCTGAGGGGTTGGCTATATTGCTCTTAAGCTGGATGATGAGTATGCCAAGTTCATTTTTTTTATCCTCATCCAAGGATATGTCTTATTGGTTTGAGGGGGGGGCGGGGGCGAGACAAACATCTATCAATTGCCTCCTGTACATACCCTGAGCGGGGATTGAACCTACAACCTTTTGGTTTACGGGATGACACTCCAACCAACTGAGCCACCGAGCTACAGCCATTATATTTTTTGTAATGACTGTATTGAGATATAATTTCATATACAACTCATCCATTTTAAGTGTACAATTTGATGATTTCTAGTATATTCAGAGAGTTGTGCGACCATCATCAAAATCAGAGAATTTTCACCTTTCGAAAAAAAATCCATGCCCTTTAGCAGTCATCCTCCATTGCCCCCAACCCACCGAGCTACAGCCATTATATTTTTTGTAATGACTGTATTGAGATATAATTTCATATACAACTCATCCATTTTAAGTGTACAATTTGATGATTTCTAGTATATTCAGAGAGTTGTGCGACCATCATCAAAATCAGAGAATTTTCACCGTTCGAAAAAAAATCCATGCCCTTTAGCAGTCATCCTCCATTGCCCCCAACCCTCCCACCCCAGGCAACCGCTGATCTTTTTATTCCTGTGGGCTTAGTGTAAGGTTTTCAGGTTCGTCCATGCTGTAGCATGTACCCGTGCTTTATTCTTTTTTATTGTTGAATAATACATTATATTATTAAAAATATATACAGGGTACCTTTTTGAATGTCTAAAATATTTCAACATAAAGCATTTTTAATTCTGAAGTTGATGAGATGATGCTTTGGGTGAGAGCATGTTGAACCAGCCCCTGGACCTGACTCTATAGCACCCAATTGGCACCCCCCACCAACAAGGGTGTGTGATTGCTTGGAGCTTAGATACCATGTGTGGGGCCTTCAGCCACCTCTGGGCTGCCAGCAACAGTTCCAGCCTTATCAGGACCCAGGGAGGCCAACCCTGCCAGGCTGGACTCCAACTCCCACCCCCCTCCTGACACTGGGCTGCCTCCTTCCCCTCCTCTGCCCTGCTCAGTGTCACCACCTCTGCAACGTCTCCCATGACTCCCAGGTACGGCCGGTGGCCCTTTCTCTGAGTCCCTCAGAGTTGTGCTCCAAGCGCTGTTCGGCCCCACGGTGAGGGAGCAACACCACCTCTGCAACGTCTCCCATGACTCCCAGGTACGGCTGGTGGCCCTTTCTCTGAGCTCCCTCAGAGTTGTGCTCCAAGCGCTGTTTGGCCCCACGGTGAGGGAGCAACGGCATTGAGGTCTCTGCAAGGTCCCTAACTTCTCTGAGCATCTGTCCCCACCACTGTGAGCTGCAGGAGCTAGTGCCCGCCCAAAGGCCAGAGGTGAGGATTCGAGGAAACAAGCCATGTATCTACTGTCCACAGCCTTGTCTTATTTAGGATCTGTTCTATGACTCTGACGCCCCTACAGGCAGGTGGTCCAGGGCAGGGCTGGGCTGTCTGCAGGGAGGTATGGTTGCCCGGCTTCAGGAGCAGTGGTACCCGCCTGACCTGCCCGAGGAGAGGCTGGCTAACCCAGCAGTTACACGTCTGACTCCAGCAATCCTGGGTCAGATCCCAGGACTCCCATTCTACTCCCTATTAGTCATGGGAGTGTGGATGAATGGCTCTCCTGACCTGGTGTGAAGGGAGGGGTTATGACAGTACCCACCTTATTGGACCTGACACGTACTTGGCTCAAAACGATTCGTTAGTTGTCATAATGACGATAATTATGTTGCGTGGAAAGGGGCTTCTGGTGAAATGGGTTGTGAAGAGAAGCTACAGCCCTCACCCCGTTGCATCAGCCATGAGAGATCCGGAAGAGGTACCGGTTTGTGCCACCCAGTGCAACAGGGAAAAAGCTTAGGCTGCAGAGGGGGCGGGCTTCCTCTCTGCCCTGTCAGAGGAGGCTAAGTCATTCCAACTCGACGAAAAATCCCGGATGCCTCTACACTCAGCAGTGCCCTGCAGGAGATGCAGAATGGGCGCGATGCATGCCTACCCTCAGAGCTGGCCTCCCAGCTCTCCGTGTGTGGCTTTCAACATGGGAAGAGCCGCTTAACCTCTCTGAGTTTCCATGAGCTCATCTCTTACGCACACATGTCTTACAGGGTTATTGCAAAAGCTCTTGGTCAACTGCTGGGTACGATACAAATGAAAGCCATTAGGGAGAGGAATTAGACTTGCCCACAGTCCCGTTATGTAATAGAAGGTAGGCTGCGTTGAGGGCCGCACGATATGAATACAGGGCCGTGGACAGTGGGGGAGGGAGTGTTAATTACAAGTGGGGCGATGGCTGGCTCCTTGAGGGGATGTTTGAGATCGGTGCTGATGCTCAGGGCCCGCGGGCCTTGGAACCCTGGTTTATGAAGCAAGACTCACCCCCTCTGCACTCCACTGTCTCCAGCCACAGCCTGGAGCAGGAGCCGCTGGGCAGTGGGGCTTTCCTTAAAGGCCGTGCCTGTGCCCTGTGTCCATTCGGAGACAGCACCCGGCCTCACTCTGTGCCCTGCGAGGGGAAGGGGCCATGTTTGCAGCAGCTGTTGGTGGGGTTGGGAGTGACTCTGAATTTTGCAGGAACTCCAACCACAAGGGGCAGCTGTGTGTCTGGGTGGACTCGCAGGAGACGGCAGCACTGGCTGTGTGTTCATTTCCTCCTGTCCGTCCAGCTTCCCGCCTCAGAGAGGCCAGCAGAGGCTCCCCAGGCCCCGGGAGGATTAGCCACTCTTGTGACGGTTCCACACGTGTGGAACACGCACTTACCTGTCAGAGCCTTTTCCTTAGCACCTGCCCCCTGAGGACAGAAACTATGGCCAAAGGGAACCCCCACCTCCCACCCCCTTTATCCCAACCCAGGGAGACCAGGAACCAGTGGCCAGACTCTGAGCTGGCTCTGTGCTCGTCAGGGCTCCAGGCTGCCTGGACACTGTGTTGCATGTGACTTGGGCCCTCCATGGGTTAACAGCAGCGCCAGGCCCAGACTCAGTGCCGTGAGGGTACAAGGAGCATCAGACACAGTCGCTCCTATCCAGAGCTAGGTCAGAGCCAAGCCGGAGCAGGGCATCACATTTGGGAAATGCAAGAGAAGGGGTGATTGCTTTAGAAGGGAGGAATCAGGAAAGGCTTCCTGGGAGAAGTGGCATTTGAAGCAGACTTCGAAAGACAAGTTAAGACGCCAGGAACGGGATACTTCCATAAGGTCATTGTAAGCAAAGGAAACAGTGTAATAAAGTATAGAGACCTAAGGAATGTGCTTTCTTACTACTCCTCACCCTGGAAGAGAAGGAATCATCTAGAACAGTGGTTCTCAACCTTCTGGCCCTTTAAATACAGTTCCTCATGTTGTGACCCAACCATAAAATTATTTTCGTTGCTACTTCATAACTGTAATGTTGCTACTGTTATGAATCGTAATGTAAATATCTGATATGCAGGATGGTCTTGGGCGACACCTGTGAAAGGGTCGTTCGACCGCCAAAGGGGTCTCGACCCACAGGTTGAGAACCGCTGATCTAGAATGGCTCCAGCAAGCTCACATGGAGGGATGTTGTCAGGGAGAAGTCTGGAATGAAGAGTTGGGGGTGCGGGAAACAGACCATGAGCAGAATTGAACACCGCCCTGAAGATGCCACGGGAGGTTTCTCCGAAAGGGTGTGACAGCATCCAGCTGTGCTCACTGCGGGGTAAAGGATGAACTCAAGTCAAGCAGAGGAGCCAGGAGGAGGCGGCAACAGTTCTGCTGAGAGGAGGCCTAGAGCAGCGTGTGGACGGGGTTTCATTGGCAAGTGTTGGCCACATGGTAGGTGTGGGCAAGGGGGTGCGGGGGGTGAGGCAGTGCGAGCCTGTGAGCCCAGAGGAGCCACCGTGATCATGGGATGTACTTTTTAAAGCAGCCGTGACTGTCCTACATTGTTTGCTAGGTAAACATTCACAAGCGTTCCATTGGCGGTAACTGGGGAGTGTTGCACCTTCTCTAGCTGCACAGCGAACCACCAGTAGTGTCACGGGACTTGGGCCCTTTCCAAGGCCACGGCCTACAGAGGTCAGCCCTCACAGCTCCCTGTGCTTGCGGACGGCTTGGTGACCCACTGGGTGTCAGGATGTCTGATGGCTTCATGGAATGGATCAATGAGGATAACCTCAAAGAATCTGTACGTGGAACTTCACCCGACCAGTTAGAATGCAGGACTCTCAGGGCCTCCCAGCAGCGTCCAGCTGGCTGCTCGGCAGCAGACTGAATGCTTTCAGCAAACTTAGCTGGTTACCACCATGGTAGACAGGCTTGCCGTAGGCCGCACCCTTAGGAACAGGGCGTGTGCGGCCACCACTGTGCTCACGAATCTGATCTATGACGTGACCTTGCGTGGCCTTGCATCACAGCTTTATGAGGCCAGGTGGAGAGCAGAGAGCTGGCAGTACCGCCAGCAGCGCACCCTGAGAGGAAAGCGCGTTATATCAGACTGTGTCTTCCTCCGTGGCTCTTAGATGTACTTAAGTGCCCATCGTGGCTTACCTGATGGCTGCCCTGGACGGACAGGGGGATCGTGGCTTGCATTTATATTAAGAGATGGCGTCATCCTCATGCTTTGCATACAATATGGCTTAGATTCCATCAAGCACCCTATGATGTAGGGCTGGGGTTACCCCCATTTCAAAGATGAGGAAACTGAGGCTCCGAGATGTTCAAGGATCACCCAAGGTCCATGGCTAAGAGCCAGAGCCAGGACTCAAGCCCAAGGCTCTGAGTGCCAGCACCTGTGCCCCGGGCACAGAGCAGATGGGAGTCAGGTGGGGAGGAAGGAGGCGGGGCTCTACTTCGGACAAGCTGGGGGGTGGGCGGTGGGGTTTCAGGATGTCTCTGGGGAAGTGCTGAGGGCCCTGGAGGGGAGAGTGGGGAGAGGGAAGCTCTGATGCTGTGGCCTTAGAGGAGAAAAGCCTTACATGGAGCTGGCTGGCTGCGGAGCTCACTGCTCAGGGCAGAGAGAGGGCACGGCTGCATCTTGTTGGAGAGCCTGCTGGAGGCACCCAGGCCAGAGGTACCCACGCAGCGCACATGGGGAGCCCTGGTCCCATCTGCGCTGCGGAGCTGGGAGCCTGGCGCAGGCTGCCGAGGGCAGAAGGGCGTTCTGCTCCAGACTCAGTGGAGGATCCCTGGTCTGTCTCTACCCACTCTACCCCCAAGGGTCCCAAAAGCAAGTCCTACCACCTGGGTGCCACTTGGAGGGAGGGGAGCAAGGGCCCTGACCCTTATAAGGGACTAGAAGGTGGGCATGCTGGGCACATGGACACAGCTCTCCACTCCTCCCGGAGGCACCCTGGCCACCCACCCGCTCATGCTGCCCCGCTCCCAGTCTCACCTCAGTTTCTCCCTGGGGGTTCCTCTGCCACCGTCAAGACGGCTGGGTGGTCTCTGCCGGCAGCTAGCATGATCGCCTGCTCCGCACCTCGCAGGCCTCATTTCATCCTCGTCACTCTGTTTCCCGGATGAGGACCCGGACACTCAGTCCTTCACTAAGGATACAGGTTAGGCAGTGGCAGGGTTGGGACTGAAAACCAGCTCCGAAACATCAGCAGGGACATTCGGAAACCTGTCTTCTGATGTGCACCCTGCACGGCGCAGCCCACCTCAGCCGGAGGTGCCCGGGGCTCCGGGGGGAAGACTTGGCAGTGGCCGTGAGGCTGGTCTGGAGGACATTAGTGAGAAGTGATCATCACAGCTACGTGTAGGGCGGGCTGACTCGGTGCCAGGCACTGTTAGACGCACTTTGCTGCATTATCTCATGTAATCCTCATAATCACTTCATGTGGCAGATACTATTATTATCTTCATTTTGCACATCAGAACACTGAGACCCAGAGAGGTTATGTGATGTGGCCAAGGCCACGGAGCTAGTGGGTGCTGGAGCCAGAATTTAAACCCCAGCAGTCTGACTCGGAGCAAACCAGAGCCGTGTCGGAACCTAGACGCGCTCTCCCTCCGTCTGTCTGTCTCTGCCTCTTTCATCAACTTACTGACCCAGCAAACAACTCCTGAGCCCCGCTCTGTGGCAGGCCTGTCCTCGGGAAGCTGGGAGGAGCTCACAGCCCAGGGCGAGGGAGCCACAGGAAAAGCAGAGACTGAGGACCAGGGTGGGGGCAGGCCTGCAGGGGGTGGCAGGTGGGTGCCCCAGCTCCTGTGGGGTGGGCCACAATCAACGCAGGGACCAAGATGGGGCCTGCAAGGCTGGCGTTTGTACCGAAGGCCCCAGCTCCAGGGGCCATGGAGAGAAGCAGCAGAGACCCCCAGCACAGAGGCAGTGGCTCTGCAGGGAGGGGGCGGGCAGAGGTTGAGGGGGCAGGCAGGCAGGGGAGGGCGTGACACAAGG
>NW_005370916.1:1791591-1794928 GCF_000412655.1 Myotis brandtii | reverse complement strand
CACACACACACACACACACACACACACACCCAGCCTTTGCCATCTGTCCGTGTGTAGCAGGTATGACAGGCAAGGCATTGCAGGAATGTCTCTGACGGGGCAGGAATACGATAAAAGTGGAGGCCCAGGGAGGCTCCTAGGGGCTGGGATGAGGGTCGAGCCTGGGCAGAGGCCTCCAGCAGAGGGCTCCTGGGCAGAGGGCTCCGGCCCCAGTGGGGAGGAAGTGCCATGAGCCAGCCTGGCATGGAGTGGTAGGACATGCCCCACAGGTGGCCAGTTTTAAGCAGATGCCAGTTCCCCACAGAGTTACAGCTGTCTCCAGGGGCCTAGCACACTGTGACAGGCCAGCGGGGAGGGGTACAGGTCCCACACCTCCGGAGGGCAGAGTGGACCGGGCAGAGTGGCTGTATGCTCCCGGCGCTGCCCACGAGCTCGCACGGAGGGCTCTTCGGGCTGCACCTCCAGGCTCAGGAACGCCCAGGGCCCAGGGCCTGGGCAGCTGCATGTCCTCTTCGGGTTCCTTAGCTGAGGACCAGGTGCTTTTCCCTCGTGGAGCTCCTGAGCCTGGACATGGTGGCCGCACCCTCATCCCACGGTGGCCTGACCACTCCTCACGGCCGTGTGGGCTCTGGTCGGTGGGCCTCCGCATCCCTCTGGTCCAAATATTTGGCAACAGCCCCCTGGCTGCGTCCCTCCTCGCCGGCCAGCCCTCAGGGGCACTGACCGGGGCTCCATGCTCTGCTTTGGTCCCAGGGAACGGGTGACAAAGGTGGGCGAGTCACGGATTGGATGTGCACTGGCTCCGAGAAACAACAGCGGGAGATGGAAGCCCCGCTGTGTTACCTTTTGAGGGCACCTGCCCCTTTCTCCCGAAAGCGTGGTCTTCTGGATAAAAGGGTCCATTTGCCTAATGGAGGCTGTATGGTCCACGGTGCCCCGCGGGCCTGATTTTTTGCAGACACGGGTCCTTCTTTCACAGCGCTTTGCTTCTTCTCCCCCAAGCATGAGACAGAACTTGACTTTGGACAGTCTCTTCAGCTCTGGAAGAATCCAGCTCCCATTCCTGACCATGATAATGCTGGCATCTGAAAGGCATTCCCCAAAGTAGCTGGGGAGCAAGGAGGACTGAGCCAGGCACTAAGAGAGGAGGAGTGGGGGGCCTGTATGCTGAGGAGAGACGGTGGCCTCCTTCTGGTCCTGACCAGAAATGAGGACGGAGCTCCTGCCTTCCCAGCCCCAGTCCTGCAGGGACGGAAGCGGGAACAGGCCCCCGCCTCACAGCTGCCAGGTCCAGACTGCAACAGCGAAGGGGCAGCCGAGGTCACCGTGGGCAACAGCAGGCCCTTCTGTGCAGGGGATCTTCCATGCAGCCCAGCAAACGCCTCGTGCCCATGTCAGAGCAGAGCCCTCCTGTGGGATGGGGATGGGGCGGAGGGGAGGGGGGTTCAGCGCCCAGGGTGTGTCCCACGGTGTCCCCCTCTAGGCGCCTCAGAACTGGAGGAGCAAGATGCAAAGTCCTCTGGTGTCCTCCAATCTGTCCCTTTTGCCGTTGGGGAAAATGAGGCCCTCAGAGGGAAGAGGGAACGTGCTCCAACCTGCACAGCCAGATGGGAATGGCAGGGGTCTTTCCACCATGCCGTGTCCCCAGAATGGGTCCCAGAGCCATGTTGTCTCAGGGAGGAAGCAGGAGTGTTATGGAGACTGAGGCCAGGCAGAGGGATGTGAGACAGCCCAGTGGCCAGTGCCGCCCAACGCCACGCCCTGATGCCTCCCGAGACCAAGAGCTCGGGCCAGGCTGGGCGAGCGGTTCCCGATTCATCTGTTCCTAAGACAGCCCGTCCTTCCAACAGGACAAGAGATGCCGCCACGTCCCTAGAGTTGATTGGCCCCTGGAGCCACCACCCACCGCACAGCTATATCTAGGGATGAAGTCAGACCTGGTCCTTTCTGCGCCCTCCCAGCTTCTTCTCCCTTTCCCTCTCTTCTTTACTTTCTCGAGAGTTAGAAATTGGCCCTGACTCTCACTTCTCCTCCACCCTCCGTGCCCACCCCCCTGTGGAATGGACATCTACACAGTAGGATCATGTTTCCGTAGAACAACAGTCTCAAAGCGTCTGCTAAAAAATATTTTAAAAGAAATAGACATACAGAGAAGAAGCCAGGTCTTATTATCCAAAGGAAACGCAGGCTGGAAACCCATTTCTGATGCTCATTTTAGCAGCTCTGCAGTGGGGCTGGATGTTAGTCACAGCATTTGCCCACCTTAAAATCCCCTGTGGGTATGAGTCATTTTCTTGGCCTTGGGAAACTGCAGCCTTTCTTTATTCCTGTCTTGGTCATCCGGCCAGCACAGGAGGCCAGGGCCCTGCGGATGGGGTTCCCCGGGATTGGTTACACTCCATCCACGGTGCCCAGGGCAGTGTGGGGTCTGCCCTTGCTCCGAGGCATCCAGGCAGCCCCTTCCTCATGTTGCAAGGGGCCGCTCTCTTCCCTTCCTTTCCCTTCCCTTCCCTACCCAATGTGAGAGCCAGACAGACCTAGACAGGATCCAGCAAGAACTAGGGCTTCACAGACAGAGTCTAAGACACAGAGACAGCAAGAGGCGCTTTCAGGGTCACCTAGCCATGTCTCTAGTAGCCAGTGGCAGGATGGTCTGCCGGCTGAGTTTTGGGATCCAACTGTGTTTCAATGGGCAAGCGGCTTAACCTCTCTGAGCCTCAGCTGGTTTTGTAATTCACTGTTTCACCAAAGTTCCAAGAACCTATCAATTAAGTAAGTGATGTGATCGCACAGGGCACGGGTGCTCAGTTGGATACAGGCCTTCCTAAAGGCTTCAGAACTGCCCTGGAAGATGCTGGGGCCGCTCTCGTGCTCACTGCGTGGCCCTGCCTTTCCGGACCTCAGCTCCCGCATCTGTAAAATGGGGCTATGGCAGCCTCACTGAGTGAGCCAACCATGCACAGAGTTAAGAAATTATTTAGAACTTGAAGAGTTAAGCTTGGCAGACCATAAAGCACTGTAAAGTGTCTATTAAATACATTGATTAAATAATTAAAACAGAGGATAGGGAATGAGCATTCCAGTCAGCAAGAGGGTGCAAAGGCCCTGAGGTGGAAACGGGCGTGAAGAAGAGAAAGAAGGTCCGAGCGGCCTGATGGGATGAGGGCAAGGGAGAGAGGAGAGCGGTCCTGGGCCAGCTCTGTGGTGCCTCCCATGACTCTGGCCTGCGGGGTTTGTAAATGTCGCCCTCAGTGAACCAGGAAGCTACCGGAGGGTTTTAAGAGGGAAAGCCACATGCTCAGATTACCTTTTACATTCCTCTTGGTGCTGGTTGAGA
>NW_005370916.1:1773774-1791543 GCF_000412655.1 Myotis brandtii | reverse complement strand
GGGAGAAAAGAGCCTGTGGAAGGTGTCCAGGTGAGAGGCGATGGTGACAGACTGGGGGCATGTTTGGAAGTGACGCTGGCAGGCCTTGCTGGTGGACTGCTTGTGGGGGCGAGAGACGGAGAGAAGCCAAGTAGGACTTGGAGCGTTTTAACTGGAGCCCTGGCCTGGTCTGGGCTCTGCAGGGGCTGGGGCTGCAGAATGGCTTCACCCCGAGGTGCTGGCGGGGGCAGGTTTCCTGGCGGGATGAGGCCAGGACTGGAAGCAGAGGCTGGAGGGACAGTCAGCGGCACTGGAGGAGCCTGGTGACTTAGGGGTCCTGTCATTTACATGTCAGTCACTTACACACACCCAGCTGTGGCCTCTGTGTGCTGGAGTGAGCAGTCCGCTGAACGGCCTACTTTCACTTCTTGCTCCTCAGCTCCTGCCTCGCCTAGTCCGGCACAGAGAGGGACTTGGGTTTGGGGGGAGGAAGGGACAGCCTGTCTGTGCTGCTGCGGTGGGAATACGGCTGGGGGGCTGATGAGATGCAGCGGCCCCCGGGCCCCGGAGCCAAGGATGTCCTGAGTTCCCCTTCCCGCTGCGGCAGCGCCGGGTGCATCCCGTCTCCACTCACTCCAAACCCTAGGATGATGCCCCCGCTCTGAAACTTGAGCGAGGTAAGTTTAGGACAAATTAAAGGAAGTCCTGCTTCTTACAGCGCCTCTGGGGCTCAGGGCTGGTTACCCACGAGGTGGTCTAGTCTGGGAATGTCATTGGATCCCAAAGGGGGCTGAGTAAGAGCATAAAATGCGAGCCCTAAGTGGCTCCTGCGAGAAACCTGGGATCTGTGTGACCTTTAAGTTGACGCCAGGGAGGAAAAAAAGTCCCGTGAGGCTTCTGCTGGCAACAGAGACTGGGACCTTCCTACCCCAGCCCATGTTCCTCTGTCCCGTGGGTTTCATACCTCAGGCGCCTGAGCTGGAGGGGCTCCAGTCTCTCCTTTTCCCCAGGGGGACAGGCCCCTGCCGCCCCTCTGCCTGAAACCCCACAGTGGCGCCAGCGCCTTCACAATCAAGTCCAACTGGGCCCATCTGGCCGTCTCTTCCCTCTCCCCAGCACAGCTTCTGGCCTCGCTATAGCTCAGCTGTCCTAGGAGTCCCTCCCTGCTGCACCCTGCCCTGCTCTGCCCTCTGCCAGGACGCCCTCTCTCCATCTCTGCCTGTTAACTCTCGCTTACCCGTCGGATGGGGCTTTAGTTGCCATCTCAGGGAAGTCCTCCCAGCCCCAGGCCACCCCCACCAAATGCCTCTGCTAAACACTTCCTGCTTAGAGCCAGCCTGTCCCCCCCAGCATCACCTAATCCTATGCTATCGTGATTTCTTTGCACGCCTATCTCCCCTCTAGTTAGCCAGCTCTGCGCCCTCCCCAGCACCTGGCATGGAGAAGACACTCTACAAATCATCATTTAAGGTATCAGGCCTTGCACAAAATCACAATAGCATCCTTTTATTTATTCATTTATATCTGCATTCCGCTGTATTATTGAGCACTCCCTCTAAGGCAGGCCTCTGCCACGCCCTCACAGAGCGAGGGAAGGGACCTCCATCAGTCATACCAGCAAATGTAAACTTGCAATGGTGACCAGCCCTACCAAAGGGAAATAGACACAGAATCCCATGAAAAGCTAGAAAAACATCACGAGGGTCAGGGAGGCCCAGGAAGGCTGCCCTGGGGGAGTTATCCTTGAGGCGTGGAAACTGACCAGGCAAAGAGGGAGGACTAGCACTTCAGGCTAAGGGAACAGCATGTGGGAGGACTCCCAGGTGGAAAGGCGTGTGCAAGCCTGAGGGACAGAAGGAAGGGCAGTGTGGCCCGAGCAGGGAGTGTGGGGGAGAGGGTGGGAGGGGACCAGGCTCAGAAGGTCAGCAGGAACTGGAACACGTGGGGCCTTGTAGACCATATGAAGGTTTTGTTCTTTATCTTGAAAGCAATGGGGAGCCACCAAAGGGTACTGAGCAGAGCCATGCGCTGGTCAGATTGGTGTCAGGAGAAGGTCGCTGGCTGCTGTCAGCAGCAGGAACCAGAACCAGTCCTCACACTCAGTCGCCACACGGTGTCCATATTCTGTAGCTACCCCCTCAGGGCTGCGTCTCTCGGACTGGCCTCCCCCTTCCCACTCCCCGCCTCATCAGCCTGTGCTTACCTGGGCACTAACATTATCCCCACTGTGAATGCCGGCTTTCCGTGAGACCATAGTCGTCTTTACACCTGTCTCCTGCGGTCAGGACAGGCTGTGGGTGCCCAGATGCTGACCGCAGTGTGCGCCAGGCTGCCAGGGTCTGCTTCACTCGGGGTTTATTCCTTCGGGGAGGAAAGAACCCTGACAAGCCCGCTGGGCCCTCCTGACAGGCTGTGGGTGCCCAGATGCTGACCGCAGTGTGCGGCCAGGCCGCCAGGGTCTGCTTCACTCAGGGTTTATTCCTTCGGAGAGGAAAGAACCCTGACAAGCCTGCTGGGCCCTCCTGTGCGAGGGTTTCTGACAGCGACCCAGCAGTGGTTGGGCAGCGGCATTTACACCAGAGCAGAGGCCTTTATGTTCCTTGGGTCTGCACATATATAAGCTGGACCAAGCAAGCTTCAGTCCTCCCGTGGCTGGGCTGCAGAAATGCAGTGCGAGTAAATTGTTTATGTTCTCCAGCTGCAGAGCCTGTGACCAAAAGCTTCCTGCAAAGACATGGTGGCTGATGGGTGCATCTCCTCCACTGTCCACTGTTGCTGCAGTCACGCTGCACAAACTGCCAGAGGATTCAACGGATGGTCAGGAAGGTCATGGCCAACAGGGCCTTACCTGCCTTAACAGATGCTTGAATCTACGAAGTGCATGTGCCGGGTGAATATAGACTGGAGGGAGGGGTGTCCAGACTACCAGTGACAGCAGCGCTGGGGAGGTAAATGGAACTGGGCCTCAGCTTCTGGGTTGATTTACTGTCTGCAGTGGTTTGGCTCTGGAGGCCTGGGCTCCGTTCTGGGAATCCCAAAGAAAGCAGATCTGCCTGGCCAGCATGGCTCAGTGGTTGAGCATCGACCTATGAATCAGGAGGTCACGGTTCGATTCCTGGTCACGGTTCGATTGCCCGGGTTGCAGGCTCGATCCCTAATAGAGTATGCAAGAGGCAGCAGATCAATGATTCTCTCTCATCATTGATGTTTCTCTCTCTCTCTCTCTCTCTCTCTCTCTCTCTCTCTCTCCCTTCCTCTCTCCAAAATCAATAAAAACATTTTTTTTTTAAAAAAGAAGAAGACAGTGAATCTAGAGAGATGAGTAGTTTACTGGAGGGGCCTGCAAGAGAACTATATTATGGTTAGGTCTCATGCCTAATTAGGTATATGATTCTCTGTCCTACGGTCTCCTTATTTGCAAAGTGGGACATGTGGTGAGATGGCACCCAGGTCCTCTCTGAGACGCATCTTGGTTTGCTCCGTGGAAGGCTCAGGAGTTCCTCTCCAGGAAGGTGCCAGCCTGGGCAGACCACACTCTCCCCAGGGAAGGGCAGGCATCAGAGGACGGAGAAGTCCCAGGAGGGACACTCTCTCGGCCCCAGAGGGGAAGGATGAGGCCTGTGCAGCAGGGGCTGTGGCCCAGGTCTTTGGGGCTCTGGCAGCCTCTGAGCCACCAAGCACCTCCAGTCTCCAGCTCCCCACACCTGCCAACATTCAGGCCCAGGACAATGGCCCACTCAGTCCCGGAGAATCTGTGGAAAGTGGGGGCTAAAACTTCTTCCCCGGCCCCTGACAATCTGTCCTGCCTCGTGGCTGCGCTTTCTCCTACGAATTCTCCAGGTCTTAGTGGACACTGCCCACCCAAGGGGAGCTGGCTTTAACCCCACGCCAGGCTACAATCTGTCCTGCCTCGTGGCTGCGCTTTCTCCTACGCATTCTCCAGGTCTTAGTGGACACCTCCCACCCAAGGGGAACAGGTTAGGAACCCCTGGGCTCTAGGCCCAGCATGGTGCCTGGCACATAGTAGGCCCTCAGCATATCATGACTCAGCGGAGGTAAAGGCCCTTGATCCTCAGCATACGTGTCCTCCTCAGCTCCAAGCAGATCTCCAGCACGAGCGAGGATGAGGAAACACATCTCTCCTAAGACCCCGAGAGGCCACGTGCACTCCATGGAGATGGGGTAACAGAGGGGTAGGCTAGCAGCCCTCACAGGCCAGGGGTGAGGGGGCTGAGATAGGAAGGAGAGGGCCACAGGTCTCCTTGGGCAAGTCCCCGACCTTCTGCAGGACTCAGTTTCCCTACCTGCAGCATGTCCCAGAGTCCCTCTGAGGCCGCTTCTTGTGTTGACGCTCCCTGAGTCTGACCCAGGGTCAAGGCTCCTTTGACCACTAGGCCATGCCCTGCTGGGTCCTGGGTGCTCTTCAAGCCTCATGCCACATGGCCTTTCTCTGCTAACCCCCTTTTTCCTCCAAAATGTCTCCTCTCTTCCAAGACACTGTCTCTCTCTCCTAGGTTTCTGGTTCCTTCCTTCACAGGGGCCTTGGCTGCCTTCTCATCTTCCACCGGGCCTTTCTGTGTTGGGGAACCTACATTTGCATCCTAAAACCTCTCCCTAGGAACCTTATTCACCCCAATGACTTCCATTCCCATGGAGAGCAGTGTTTTTCAAATGGCAGATCAAAATCTACCAGTGAAATCAATTTAGTGGGCTGTGACCAGCACTGTTATTAAATTAAATGAAATCAAATGAAGAAAAATGAAGTACAAAATACCCAGTGCATTGCACGTAGTAAGGGAACTGTTGTTTCATGAAGGATTTTGTTTCTGTGGTTTCCAGTTGTGATTCTAATACTAGAAAAACTTGAAAGCCACAGACTTGGGTTCTGCCATCTCCCAAATCTACATCTCCAGCCCATTTTTCTTCCCTGGGCTCCAGATCTTCCAGTTCTGTTGCCTGCTGCCCATCTCTACTAGGATGGCCCACGACTCGACTAGGGGCTCCCAGGGACTGGGTCCGAGCAAAATGCCCACTTTCCTCTGGGACCAGCTCCTTTCTCTCATATCCCAGCCTCGGGGAGAAGCAGCCCTCCATGTACTACCAAGACTAGAAACTTGAGAATCATCACCGCTCCTCCCCCTCCCTCGCTCCTCAGTCCACCAGGCACCATGTCCTGCAGACTCAGCCTCCTTGGCATATCCCAGATCTGTCCCCTCCTCCCCACCTCCCGCCATTGTCTTACTCCCACCGCCATGACTGCCCCTTCCTCCAGTCCGGTCCCCTCCACCCATTCTCCACTTTGCAGCTAGAAGGTCTATCAAAACTGCAAACCCAATCAAGACCTCCCTTGCCAGAGACATTAAACTCCTCCTGAATGCTCCCAAGACCTCACTTCTTGCTCACCCTGGTCTTTTTCTTGGTCCTCTCCCTCAGTCCGCTGCCCCCTCCCCAGCAGAAATCAGCTTCAGCCCAGCCAGCATGGAGCAGTGGTTGAGCATCGATCTATGAACACGGAGGTCACAGTTCAATTCCCGGTCAGGGCACATGCCCGGATGACGGGCTCAATCCCCAGTGTGAGGCGTGCAAGAAGCAGCTGATCAATGATTCTCTCATCATTGATGTCTCTCTCTCTCTCCCTCTCCCTTCTTCCCTGAAAGCACTAAAAATATATTTAAAATTAAAAAAAAGAAATCACCTTCAGGTCACTTCCTCTGGAAACCTTCTCCCATCCCTAAACCCCTGTTTGCCCTACCCCTGCTCCCTACATTTCAGCCTTCCTCCAAATCAACTCCGACATCCACCAGCACCGGAATCATCCTCTCTGCTTAAACATCCCGACGTCTAGTCCCCTCACCAGACCCGCAGCGTCAGAATCTCCAAGGATGTGGCCTAGAAATCTGCATTTGGATGAGCCTTCCAAGTCGTGCTTTTGCCCATCGAGTTCTGAAACCACGGCCATACGTTTTAGCATCATGGTGTTCTTTGCTCTTTCCCCAACTGGAGCCATTTCTGAGGACAGGTACCGGGGCAGGGACAGGAGCGGAGCTTTGCTGTCTGTTTCCGCAGTGCCCGGCACAGGACCTGGCCCAGAGCCAGTGCCCGGCAGTTCTGAATGAACCATTCCTGGACATGGCGCCGTTCCCATGCCCCGCTCCTTCCAGCCCGTGCCGGAAATAACTTTTTATGAAGGCTTTTGCGAGTGGTTTGTGATCTCTCTGGGAGGCCATGACTGTTTCCCTTGGTTCCAGGGGAAGCCTAGCTCAAGAGTGGCTCAGCCCTCGGTGACAAGGGGCAGGAGGTGGCCCCAGGACATGGGAGCCTGGCTGAGGTGGGGGTCTGGTTGGGCTGGAAGGGATTGGGGGAGAGTGTCCCGGTTCCTAATCAACAGGAAGGGCCTTCTTCCTCCAGGATCACTTTTCAGCCCAGCTGCTTGGACATAACCTGAGCTGGGGTTGGGGTGGTGGGGGAGGGGCGACGACAGACAGACAGACAGGCTGATGTGGAGGCCAGAGTCAGGACAGACAGCCACAGGCCCTGCAAGCCCGCCTGACTCCCGCACCCCCCCAGTGCCCGGGAAGGCCTGTCCAGGGAGAAGGCTCAGCTGGTACGCGCATAACACCCTCCTGCTCCCCTCCCCCAGCCCTCTCCTCCCTCCTTCTGCTCTCTCTGAGCTCAGGGACATTCAATCCTTCCTTTGATGGACAGCCAAGAAAAGACTTCTTCCACATCCTAAATTTGTTAGCACCAGCTAATCATCTTAACCTTCCTCCCTCCTGGGCTCCCAACAGGCGCCTCCTTAAAGACACAGGGTGCTTTTTTTATTCTCAGCAAGGAGCCCCAGGAGGGTCCAAATCCCTGGAGATCCGGCCTCTGTGCAGTGGGGGCTGGCGGAAGCCCGGGTGCAGGCATTTGGGCATTGCACCAGCGGCAGCTCTGCTGCCTGGAGCCCTCTGGTTTGTCTCCATCATTCCTAGCTGGGGCTTCCCTAGTGGGTGCGGCTAGAAAACTAGTGGTCACACCCCAGGTGGAAGCAAGCAGGTGAGTTCTCTTGCTCACTCCTCTTCCCTCCTCTGCCGTTTTCTCATCTTCTCTATTCCCCCCCCTTGTCGTCTCCCTCTCCTCCTCCTCCTCCTCCTCCTCCTCCTCACAACAGCCACACCTATTGTGTATTCCACACTGTGCCAGGCACCCTGTGCGGCTTTATTCCAGCTCCTCTAGAACTCCGGAAGCAGAAATTCTTATCCCCATTTCACAGATGAGAAACTAAGGCTTCGGCAAGGGAAGGAGTGTGCCTGTGTGTATAAGCTCATCCCATAAAAGTCAGGGCTGGAGTTGGGACCCAGGCCACTGTACTGTCCTATCTCTGAAACACACACGTCCACGCCACTCGCACACGTACACACATCAGTTGGGTACAAGGGACCTGCTGTGGTCTGTCCAATGAAGTCGCCCTGTAAGCACCTCATACAGGACCAGGCACAGAGTAGGCCCTCCGCACATGAGTGCCCCTTCCCCAGCCCATCCCCTCATCTCTCTCCCCTTTCGCCTCCCCTCCCCGCTTCCAGCCCAGGTGAGAAGAGCCAGGACAGAAGAGAATGTGGCCCAGACTCATCCTGGCCCTAAGCCTCCCAATAAATTACGGGTCTGTGTATAAACCTCTGGCTCTGCAGCATCTCAGCCTGTGAGGACAGGCGTTCGCAGGGATTAGGAGCCCTGGGAGGGAGGGACGGGGGCCTCCCGCCAAAGAGGGAGGGGTGGGGGCAGGGACTTCATCACTCGCTCTTTACCCTCCCCATCTGTGACCCAAAAAAAGCCATCAGGCAGGCCCCACAAAACCAGCCAAGAAACTTAAAGTTCAATAGGTTCTTCCCATCAAGGTCAGAGGGCCGGGACTGGCCCCCGGGAGGGAGGGAGGGGCCCTCTCCCTGCAGGATGAGAAGAATCAAGGTCAGAGGGCTGGATCCTGCCCCACAGGAATAAAAGGCCTCTGAGACCCAGGGTGCGTGGACGGGGCAGGAAGCACAACCTCCTTGCGCCCTGGCTCCACTCTCCGTCCCCGTCCCAGCTTGTCTCCATTCCCCCCACCCCTCCAGAGGGGGGACATCTAGGCCCAATGGGTTCTAAGTCACAGAGGCGGGGAGGCCACTGGAGGAAGTGGGGACAGATCTGAGGAGGGGGCAGCGACCAGAGAATGGGGCCGAGGCCTGGAAGTGCCTCTCCATCGGTTTAGGATCAGAAGCCTGTTCTTTGTAAGTTAAGAATCTTTTACACGTTTAAGACATCTTTAAAAAATGATTTTGATAATTTTCTTTGTTTTGGGTAAGATTGTTAAGGCCATTCCAGTCCATCTGATCTGAAGGAGAGTTGGAGATGAATAGCTTAGGCAGACAAGGGGGTTAAGGGGCTGTCTGTGATGGGGGACAGTGGTCATAGCAGGAAATCCCATGGCGACATGTCACAAGAGCAATGCCGGCTGGGCGTGGCAGGCCTGACTGCACAAATGTCCAACTGCCTATGGCCGTATGGAGAAGGGGAGCTGTCAGAGGGGGCTGATCGGGCGATGGCATAGTCTTGCTTGTCTGAAAGCCCCACCCCAGCGCCTGTGTTTCTTCTCAATGCTTGCTCCCGGGGCCCCAGGCAGCAATGCCACGCTCCTCATTCCCTCCACCCCACACAGAGGCCCACAGGCAGACCCAGCTCAGCAGTCCTCCGCTCTGTCACTGGGGAGGATCGCAGGACCATTCCCCCTGGTGGCAAGTTTCTATTCTTACTTATCCTACATAATAAAGAGGTGATATGCAAATTTACCCTCACTCTGTCACGCCATCACAAGATGGCTGCTCCCACAGCGGAGGCGGGGTTCCCGTAATGAGTTGTAAGGAACCTGAGGCTGCGCTCCCCTCCCGGCGGGGCTTGAAGGGGGACCTCAGGCCATGCCCCCTACCCCGGCGCCGGGCCGGGGGACCTGAGGCTGTGCCCCCCACCCAGTGGGGCTTGATAGGGAACCTGAGGCTGCGGCCCCTTCCTGGTGCCAGGCCGGGGGACATTGATGGGGGTGGGGCCCGAGGGTCTGGATCTTGCCCAATGCGGGTGGAGCGGGCTGGGGCTGGGTCTCGCGTGATTTTGAGGTGCACACGGGTGGGCGGGGGCTTGACTCTGGTCCTGCGGCGTGCCCCAGACTCTGACAGGAGGAAGATTTTCATATACATTTTGCTAATTTTCTTTCGTCTCTGACACTTCTATTATAGAGAAAGGGCAAATAGCAATATTAAAATATTTCCTCTAATTAATTCCCTTTTAGTGTGCACAAATTTCATGCACTGGGCCACTAGTTTTTAATAAGGAGAGGATGCTGTTTCTCTTTTTTGTCACATCTCCTTTTGATCTTGACCCCAGCCCTTCCCGGCCCCAATTCTGCAGGACTTTCTGACCCTGGTAGCCTATGGGATGTTTCTTCAGAAGCCAACTGTGTAGTTTCATGTAGTCTTCAGGGGCTGGCCACAGGACGAAGTCTCCTGACATCTTCCCGGGCTGCCTCAACCTGTCCCAGGGCAGGTCACCATTGTCATCCTCAGGTGATACTTTTCAAAAATATATATATATTTTTTTATTGATTTCAGAGAGGTAGGGAGAGGGAGAGAGAGAAACATCCATGATGAGAATCATGGATCGGCTGCCTCCTGCACGCCCCCTACTGGGGATCGAGCCTGCAACCCAGGCATGTGCTCTGACCAGGAATCGAACAGTGACCTCCTGGTTCATAGGTCGATGCTCAACCACTGAGCCACACCAGCTGGGCCCAGGTGACACTTTTATGGTTGTTTTTTTCCCCATCTGCTGAAATCACAATGTTCCTGGCCTCTTTCCAGGCCTAACCCACTGTGAGCTGCCTGGGGGATTTCAGATTCCCTGAATTCCAGTGCCTGGGATATAGTGGTCCCCCAGCCAGCTCCCAATGAGTAACAGGTCAGGAGAATAGCTTGGGTTGACCATCCTGGTCTCCATCAGGGGCTGTTATCACATCAAAGCAGTGTTTGTAGAGCCTGGGAAAGGAGTGACTATGACGACATTAGGAGGCAGCTGTAGCTGCACCATGAAGGCCCCCTTGGGAGGAGAGCATCGCTTTGGCTAAAGCAAGATGAGATCCAAATGTCCACATTCCTTAAAGGAATTTGTGCGCTGACTCATGAAATCCTTGAGTTTGGAACTCTGTGAGTTTAGGCTGCACAGCACAGTACAGGCAAGGGAGTGGGTTCCGGAATCAGCAAGGACTGGGTTCAAACCCCAGCTTCAGCCTCCGGGAGCTGTGAGAAATTGGGCTCGTCGTGGACTCGCTCAAAGCCTGGGCTTTGCTTCCAGAAGAATGAGAATTACAATCCTGCTTTCAGGGGCCCAGTGAGGGCACCTGGGACCGGATGTACAAACTGTGTGTCAGAAGGGCCATGCTCAGTAAATGTGATTTCTCACCCCAGGGGGCGTGTGCAATGTGAGGGCCCTTTGGGGACCTTCCGGTGGCCACCACCACTCAGAGGAAGCTGCCCCTGGTCAGGGTGTTGCTTGACTCACTGTTGTCATCATGGTGACTACTTTTTTTTATGAGAGAGAGAGAGAGAGAGAGAGAGAGAGAGAGAGAGAGAAAGAGAGAGAGACATCAATTTGTTGTTCACTTATTTATGCATTCATTGGTTGCTTCTTGTATGTGCCCTGACTGGGGGTGGAACCAGCAACCATGGCATATCAGGGTGATGTTCTAACCATCTGAGCTACCAGGACCATGGTGACTGCTTTATCCCTGAGACAGGCCGTGTGTGACGCTGAGGGGCTGAGGCAGACGGGGTGCCCCGGGAAGATGACTTTAAGTGTGGGGAGGGAAAGGATTGGGCAAAGGGAGACATTGAGCTGTGGTGTGGCTTTAAGGAAGGCCTCAGCAGACCCTCCAGGTAGCTCCGGGGCTGACATGGCCCTGCGGACTTGTCCCAAGTTGGGCGTGGGGGCCAGACCACCAAGGGGACCCTGGACCAGGTGGTTCTCTTCCAGGCACTTCCCGATGAGAACGGACAGTGAGGGCAGTGTGTTGGCAGCACTTTCAGCAGCTGGGGGACTATGTCCTTCAGCCCTTGAGAGGGGAATCTGGCGGGCAGAGCACGGCACCCACCACCGGGGTCTTTCTACAGGTGCCAGCACATGGGCCTGTGGCCTCAGGACCTGAGCTCACCTGTGCGTTCCCTGAGTGCATCGTGCCCCTCGGGAGCACGCCAGGTCCCGGGGATCCTGTGGCATTTCTGTAAACTCTTCAGGACCTGCAGGCCTGTCTGACTCAGGGAGGCGTCTGTTCTCCTTCAGCGCTGCCTGCTGATGATCCCTCCGGCTCAGAGAGTAGGTGATCAAGAAGGCGTTTTCTTCCACCCCCACGCCAAATGATTTTACCAAAGTCTGGATACCCCAAAAGGTTTCCCAGCGCACTTAGGACAAATGCCAAGCTCCTGGCTCTGGCCTTCAAGATCCTTTGAGGTCTGGCCCTGCCTGCCTTTCCTGCCTTATCTCATGTCAGTCCCTCCTTGTATCCCAACGTTCAAGGGCACAGATGCTAGGAGAACTTCCTACAGCTACGAACATATTTCATACCTGTGCCGTGCACTACAGAAGCCACGGGCACATGCGGGTCTCATGGGTTGACATGTGGTGAGTGAGACTGAGGAACTGCATTTCTTATTTAATTTAAATGTAAATGTTTTCGTAGCTGGTGGCTACTGCATTAGACATCACAGCTCCAGCCACATGGGCCTTGTTCCTGTTTCCCAGACGCCCAAGCTTGTTGCTACCTCAGGGCCTTTGCACTTGCTGCTGCTTGTGAAGAAGGGGGGGTCCCTGGGATCTTCTCACACTGGCTGTTTCTCATCCTCCAGGTTCTGATTCCCACATCATCCCCTCAGAAGGGCCTTCCTCTGCCACCCACGCCAAAGCATCTTTGCATTTCCCCAAATTCCAACCCCCTTCTTTACATTTTTACATTATATTTTAACCTCTTCATACCAGGTGTCCATGCCTGAATTTTTCTCACTTACTTATTTCTGTTTATTGTTTATTGCCCAGGGCAGGTCGGGGTGATGGCACATAGAAAGAAAAATAGCAATGTAAAAGCTAATATTTACAAAGCACCTACTGTGTGTCAGGTACCAATTTAAACACTTCACACATAGTACCTCCTTTAATTCTCACAACAACCCTATAAGGCAGGTGCTGTTTTAGCTTCCTTTAGGGATGAGGACACTGAAGCTCAGAGGGTTACTTGCCCAGGGTCACGGGTCAGCACTCACTCTGTCTCTTTCAACTCTGAGGCCCCAGCTCCAACTTAGGACAGTGCCAGACACGTAAAGCCAGGGCTCCGAAGTGACCGCTGACTACCTAAGACTTTGCCAGGTGTGGGTCCAGGTGAGGAGGTTGGGCTGGCGTGGGCCCAGGTGTGGAGGCTGAGCTGGTGTGGGTCCAGGTGAGGAGGCTGGGCTGGTGTGGGCCCAGGTGTGGAGGCTGGGCTGGTGTGGCCCCAGGTGTAGAGGCTGGGCTGGGGTGGGCCCAGGTGTGGAGGCTGAGCTGGTGTGGGTCCAGGTGAGGAGGCTGGGCTGGTATGGGCCCAGGTGGAGAGGCTGGGCTGGGGTGGGCCCAGGTGTGGAGGCTGAGCTGGTGTGGGTCCAGGTGAGGAGGCTGGGCTGGTATGGGCCCAGGTGGAGAGGCTGGGCTGGGGTGGGCCCAGGTGTGGAGGCTGAGCTGGTGTGGGTCCAGGTGAGGAGGCTGGGCTGGTATGGGCCCAGGTGGAGAGGCTGGGCTGGGGTGGGCCCAGGTGTGGAGGCTGAGCTGGTGTGGGTCCAGGTGAGGAGGCTGGGCTGGTATGGGCCCAGGTGGAGAGGCTGGGCTGGGGTGGGCCCAGGTGTGGAGGCTGAGCTGGTGTGGGTCCAGGTGAGGAGGCTGGGCTGGTATGGGCCCAGGTGGAGAGGCTGGGCTGGGGTGGGCCCAGGTGTGGAGGCTGAGCTGGTGTGGGTCCAGGTGAGGAGGCTGGGCTGGTATGGGCCCAGGTGGAGAGGCTGGGCTGGGGTGGGCCCAGGTGTGGAGGCTGGGCTGGTGTGGGCCCAGGAAGGCCTCCAGCCCTGGGTGCAAGCCCTGGCCTTGCTGCCTTGTGGAACCCCAGGCTGGAATGGTGGGCTGCGGGCAGGACTGGTGGTGATGCAGAGTGTGGCCTGTAGACATACCCACCCGATCCTGGGAGACCCCAGTGGGTTAGGGGAGGGAGAGAAGTGGGCCGGACTAAACTGACAACCTTCCTCCTGGGCAGTGAAGTGATGTTCTAGGCCAAGATATACTCTCCACAGCCAAGGCTGGGGCTGGACTGGGGCTGGGTCTGGATTGGGGCTGGGGCTTTGGCTGGGGCTGGGGCTGGACTGAAGCTGAGCTGTGACAGGGACAGGGGCTGGACTGGAGTTGGGACTGAAGCTGAATGGGGGCTGGGACCGGGCTGAAGCTGAGCTGGGACAGGGGCAGGGGCAGGGGCTGAACTGGGCTTGGGGCTGTGACTAGGCTGAGCTTAGGCTGAGTTAGGGCTGGGATGGGGCTGGGATGGGACTGGGGCTGTGACTAGGCTGAGCTTAGGCTGAGCTAGGGCTGGGATGGGGCTGGGACAGGCCTGAGTCCGGGGCAGGGGCTGCTAGGCTTGTGTTTATTGTGTTTTCCTGGCGCTGCAGGCAGAAGGGACCAGAGCTTTGGAGACCACCCAGCCTTTTCCTCTGTGGAGAGCTCTCCCACCCGCTGCGCCCCTCGGGCTGTTGAGCTGGAGGCGGTGCGTGGAGGGCTCCGTGCAGAGTTGCTGTAGGAGAGGTTTCTCCACCATAAGCTACTTCATGCGAATCAGCACCTGATAACACAGCCTGGTCTCCCTGTGGTGCCAGCCCCCTCCAAACAGCACCTTCTCTCAATTAAAAAGTCAGGCAGGGCCCCCTGTGGGGAAGGGACATTCCTGGAGGAGGGGTCGCTCAGAGGCTTCACCCTCCTCCTGATGCTGCTGCCCTGCTTCCTGTGGGCTCTGCATCCACCCCCTCCCAGTCTGCGGCCCCCCACCCTCGCCTCTGAACCCCGCTTCTAAGTGCAGAGGAGCTTTGGCCGAGGAGCCTGAAACACAAGTGCTTTCCAAGGAGGCCTCTCTGCTGGGTGACCTGCAGCAACCTTCTTAGCCTCCAAGCACAGTGCTCTGGAGACTCCCCGGAGTTCACGCATGTGAGGTCAGACACAAGTGCAAAAAGTCACCACCATCTGCACCAGAGGTTTCAAGTTAACAGCCCCACTCCTTCAGCCTAAGAAAATCATTTATCCAAAGAAAAGTGCCCGTTGCACAGAGATACTCATTGTAGCGTAAAGTATAAAAACCGTGGAAACTTCCAGATCTAGTAACCGACAAATAGGGACACCATGCTATATTGCACAGCCATTCCACAAACGTCACTTGGAAGGCTGCACGAATGCAAGCCAGTGTCAACTCTGCAAATGTAGGTTTGCGTGTGGCCCGGGATCAGAAGGAAGAAGAGAAATGGAAACAGTTGTGTGAGAGCAGGGGGCTGGGGGATTAGGGATGATGATTTTCTTTCCCAACATGTCCTTTAATGTTCTTAAAGAGCTGTTTTAACAATAAATAAATGTCAGAAAAACAAACTCTTTTTAAAAAAGCAAAGCCAAATAGAAGATCCAGAGTGTTTCCCCTGTTCTCAGCTCAGATGTATCCAGTTCCTTGGCTGCTTGTTCACCCCGGGACCCCACAGCCCCGACAAGTCCACGTGAGGTCATACCTAGCCATGCAAGTCGGGCCCTCCCCACAGCCTGTCTGGGCTGCTGTTTAAACTCCAGAGCCTCGAGTCACCCTTTCCTTTTCCTACTGCTCCTTCCGCTGTCACATGGTTAAGCCTCTCTCCATTCAAAAGATAGTGGCTTGTATCTCTCTGCTGGCCACAGACTCTGGTTAGAATTTCCACAGCCTCAGTTTGAACGTCCTTTTACTTGTGGTTGTGCTAAGACCCTGCCCAGGAATGGCAAATATGTTTCCTCAGAGGTGCCAGCTCTGATTGATTTGTTGTGGCTGCCAGAAGTGTAAGAAGCGGCACTGAAATAGATTAGTTATGTCTGCCACTGGCCTGGATAGAGGAGGAGTGGTATGTGTCTCAGGCATTTGCTCTCCCAGAGTAGCCTGGTTCTAAAAGTAAGGCTCTGACCTCTGGGCTTTCGTCTTAACCCTGCCAGGGCTTCCCTGGAGAATCCTGGGTCCTGGGCAACCTTGCCCCGTGTAAGGAAGGTGCTCCCAGTTCTCCAGGCAGCGTGCTGGTGGGGAAAGAGGGTGGGCTTTGTCCTCTGATGGACCCAGGTGAGAATCCCAGCTCCATCATTTATGAGCTGTTTGACCTTGGACAATCTATTTAACCTCATTGAGCCTTGGAGTTTTCATCTGTAAATTAGAATACTTTGCAGAGAAGGTGTGTTATAAAGATTAGAAATCGTGAATAGAAAGTGCCCAGTCTACTGCCTGGCACATGGTAGCTGTTACCCTGGCCACAGTGAGGCTTGGTGGTGCCCTTCAGGGAGGTGGCATCAGTCAGGCAGGTGGCGTGGAACAGGGCCCATGTGGAGTCGCTAGGCTGCTGTCCATGAGGCTATGTATTTCCTTACGGCTCCCTGGCCCACAGTTATATATGCACACCTTAGTCTTGGCCTTGTGGGCAAATCATACAGCTGCTGGAGACATGATTACTTGAGAGACAGGGATAAGCAAATTTTTCACTTGATTATGCTATTATAAATTAAAACACTGTGTTATGATCAAGCATTAGCAGTTCATGGTATATAATTTTAACTGTGTATACTTTAAGTGGGATAATGAAGTACCTCACTAATTATTAATTAATCTCAATTACTGCTCAACATAACCCTGCCTTACCTCCAGGCCTGAGTAAAATTCAGCTTTCTAACTCACCTGACATCCTAAGGCTTGGGCCTCATTCAGTGCATGTCCATATCTACTGGAAGGAAGGAGTCAAAAAGGGAAGGATGTAAACACGCTTGAAGATGGTATAACCAAACAATCCCACACTTAGTGAAAGCTAACTCTCAAACACAAGTTCATTTTCCACTGTTACGACATTGTTTCTCCCCTGATCCTGAATTTAGGTGCTCGTCAGTGGACCCACCCTACACTCAGCCGTGTATTCAGCAAGGATTTTCTGAGCACACATTCTGGGCCAGTAGTTCTGGGCTGTGGAATTGGAACAGATCAGGCCTGGAAGGTCCCCAGAGATTGTGTATTGTGAATTAGCAGTTTGAGGACCAAATGTAGCTTTGTTTGGCTTGTTTTTACATTTTCCTAAATTAGTAACAACATTTAAAAATCAGAAGATTTTACATCAAATACCCAATTTGGGGCTTTTCTTGAATATTTTCAAGATATGATAACAGTGGGTCTCCATCCCCACCTGGCAGTATTTGGTTAGAGCTGATGGGTGGTAACTCCATGTTAGAAACACAAGCAAGCCCTTAGCACTTTGCCACAGTCTCTACCACTCCCTATCGCCCTGCACCTGGCCTGCTTCATTCACTTATGTTACTTGCTTGGCTCCTTGTAGGCGCTGGAGTTTGCAGCATCCAAATCTCCCTCGACTCCTTTTGGAGTAGTGACTAAAGAACAAATGACCACACCCCATAGAAATCTTACAATCTAACAGAAAAGACAGGGAGAAAAACATGGAATTGGCATCTGCACCTAGAAATGAGAACGACAACTAATTGATGATTTGGGGGACTTGGGAGAGAAGTGAGCTTGGTACCAGGGGGTTGTGATAAGTCAAAGCCAAGTGCCTGGAGGAGGTGCTGGGGAGCGGCAGAGTACATGCTGAGACTTTTGCCGAGAACTGTTTGTGCCTTTTGGATGTGACAAGGGAGGATCCCTTGCTCAGCTGCTGGCTTCCTGGGAAGGACCCTGTGAGGGGTGCGGTGGGGCAGGAAGTAACTCTCCTTGGAGATATCTCACTGCTTCTTGAAGATTCCCTCAAGGGTGACAAGTTCAAGTGAGACTCCAGATCCTTATCAGGACAGAAGGGAGGCCCTGATTGCTTTCCACCTGACCACACTGGGGCAGCTTGAGAGGGGGCCTCTCCGCATATCCCCAGGCCCCCTTTCCCAACTGCCCGGCAGCCCTGCCCTCTGTCCTGTGCCCCCTCTGTCCTGTGCCCCCTCTGTCCTGGTTGGAGATATCTCACTGCTTCTTGAAGATTCCCTCAAGGGTGACAAGTTCAAGTGAGACTCCAGATCCTTATCAGGACAGAAGGGAGGCCCTGATTGCTTTCCACCTGACCACACTGGGGCAGCTTGAGAGGGGGCCTCTCCGCATATCCCCAGGCCCCCTTTCCCAACTGTCCGGCAGCCCTGCCCTCTGTCCTGTGCCCCTCTGTCCTGTGCCCCCTCTGTCCTGTGCCCCTCTGTCCTGTGCCGGAGGCTGTCCAGGAAACGGGAGGCCAGAGAACAATGCTTGCCCTTGGCCTGAATCTGCAAAAGTGGCCTATAATCTCCACCAGCAAGATACCCCTGAGAGATTTCCTCACTCAGGGCTTCTGACTCTGACCCCCACCTGGAAGTGTCAGGGGCCCAAGGAAGCACGAAAATGCGTAATTTGTCCCACCAGTCCAGAGCTGGTGACTTCCATCGGCACTATTGTATCCAGCGGTCACCAGCCCCGGCCATCCTGCTCTGCTTATCTCCGCTCACCCT
>NW_005370916.1:1769890-1772849 GCF_000412655.1 Myotis brandtii | reverse complement strand
GAAGAAGACAAAGAAAGAGAAAGAGAAAGAGATGGGAGAGATCTGGAGTTAGCCTGTGGTTAAAGCCATCCTCCTCCGAGGACTCACTGCAGACTTTCTTTCTCAGCAATCTAACTGACCCTCTCACCTACCACCTACGTTTTGTTGACTCATATTTGCTTTCACAGCTGAAGCAGTCACTGTGAAAGGATAGAAAGGAAAGCTTTAGGGGCATCTATTCCAAATGCCGTTTCTGCCACCAGCCAGCTGTACGATGACTTAGACAAATTACCTAACTTCTCTGCCCCTCAAGGGCCCCATCTGTAAAATGGAACGATAGCAGCACTGACCTGCCTGCAGGGTGGTTGTTGCTACTCAGTGAGATAATGCATAGTTTGGGGGCTCAGGGTATGCCTGGGTTCTAGCTGTATAACCATGTAGCTTGCCTCTCTGCCTCAGTTTCCTCATCTGTTAGGTGTGAGTAATAGTGGTGTTACCTTGCAGGACTACTGTGAAGAGCACATGAGTTGATGTACAGTGGGCTTGGCTCTTGGTGGTGGTTGGTGAGTGCTCAGTCGATCCGAGTGTTTATGACAATGCTGAGACAGAGACTCGGATGCCAGTCCCATAATGAGTTCTCAAAAGCTAGGGCTTTAAAATAAAAAGGCCCCTCCTGGGGAGGCAAAGGCCATCTACCTATGAAGCCTGCAGCCTAGCTGGTGTGGCTCAGTGGTTGAACATTCACCTATGACCCAGGAGGTCATGGTTCGATTCCTGGTCAGGGCACATGCCCAGGTTGTGAGCTTGATCCCCAGTGTGGGGCATGCATGAGGCAGCTGTTCAATGATTCTCTCTCATCATTGATGTTTCTGTCTCTCTCTCCCTCTCCCTTCCTCTCTGAAATCAATAAAACTATATATTTTTAAAATGCCTCCAAATATTGCCAACTGTCCCTTGGGAGGGGGGGGGGCGAAATCACCTCGGATTGAGAACCCCTGCTCCAGCAGATGGAGCGTGACAGGCACTGTTAGTCTCCCGCTCCAAGGACAGCCCTGGACGCAGAGCATTTGTCCTGGCACAATGAGTGGGCCGGCACGTGCAGAGCCCAGTGGGTGGTCAGCAGCATTTGTCCTGGCACAATGAGTGGGCCGGCACGTGCAGAGCCCAGTGGCAGGTGGTCAGCTCCGAGCAGCCTGGCAGCAAGCACCAGGAGCGTGGGTCAGGGCTAGGACCCCATCTGCTGGGAGCCCAGCAGTCAAGCAGGGTCAGATCACAGCTCATATGACGTTAAACCTGGGCACACTCTGTCACTCTTTCCTTTCCTAACCAGGACCAGGACTGGGTCCAGGGTCTGGGCAGGACCACACCCTGAGGGAGGGAGTGAGAGCTTACCTGGAAGGTCATCCCACCCCTGATGACCTTCATGACGTCTAGCTGAAGAGCACAGGCTTCTGGGCAAGAGAGACCTGGTTCAAATCCAGGCTCTGCTGCATGGAAATTAAACCTAAAAAGAAAAAGAAAAACCCCAGGCACTGACCCTTAAAACAGGGAGACCACCTCAGCCAGGTTGCTTACCCTCTGAGCCTCTGGCTCCTCGTCTGTGATATGAAGATGATGGCGCCAGCCTCACCTGGTGGTTGTAAAGAGTAAATGTCCTGTTGTAATGACCGTGGGTAGCATACACCCGCCACGTAATGGGCGCTCAGTGAATGCTGTTGATTGAATGAGTGAGTCCTTTTGCAGCAAACCTTGCTCCCCTAAATCCTCTTGTTATTTTAGTTCTCTTCCCTGGAATTTCTCCAGCTTTCTAACATAGGAAACCGTTGACTTCTCAACCGGAGGAAGTGAGTTATTCCTTTCTGTATAGCATCAGGCCTGGAAGATAGTGAGTGCTTAAAAAATGAAGTTTCCTTTCTCGACGGGCAATGACTGTGCCTCAGTCAGCTCTATGTAGTCATAGCCCAGCACAAAAACTGACATGGTAGGTGATCACTGAATGAATGAATGAATGAATGAATATACAAAAATGTTGAAGAAAGCCATGGCCCAGGCACAACCCCAGGATCCTCCCTAGGAATCCATTCCTACATGTCACTTAGGAAGGACATTGCTGCTTACCAGGAGGAGGTGTCCTCACCAAGGCGCTGGGTGACAGAGGAGGATCTCGGGCAGAACTTCTGTGCCCCGGGCAGCTGCTGGGGACCCTTCCCTGGGGCCCACTGCAGGCTGTTCCCGCCGCCCCCGGGAACTGGTCCAGCCTTCATGATCCTCCCTGCCACAGCAGGCCGGGGTGGGTCCTCCTCCCTCGGGAGGTGGCAGTGTGGGCTGTACCCTGCAGGGTCAGGTACATAGACATAAGAGACAGCGTGGTTTGTTACGAAGACCCATGGCTAGTGAGTCAGGAGACCTGGGTTCTGCTCCCATCCCAGTCACCCACCCACACAGTGACCCTCTCTGGGCCTGTCTCCCCATCTGTACAATGCGGACTTGGCCATGCTTGGAACAGTTATATCCTTTGGTGCGTGGCCAGGGAGACAGGTCAGTCCACAGCCATGTCACTGAGCAAGTGACTCACATGGGACACCAACCAGTGACCTCAAGGCACTGCTGGGTTTCTCAAAGCCACCGGCTCCCCAGGCACCTGGGTGCTGCAGGGCAATGAACAGTGTCAGGTGATCATCTGCTCCGAAACCTGGACGTCTGATGAAAGCTGCAGGGCAGGGCACAGGTAGATTGTCCCAAGGGGGCTAAAGATTTTCAAGGGGGACCCTCAGGGTCTCATTGAAGGGTGTGGGGGGAATGTTTGTGAGAGCTGACGTCTTTTCTAGAACTCCCCCATCTCTCTTCCCTTCCACGGTGCAGAATTAACTGACAAATAGGTGCTTTCCCTTTGCTGAAGTCTGTGAGGACGGATGGGGGAGCGCCAGCCCTGGAGAGCTGGAAGGAGCCAAATTCCCTCGCATCAGAACAGGAGCCCGGA
>NW_005370916.1:1768554-1769861 GCF_000412655.1 Myotis brandtii | reverse complement strand
TAGAGAGAGGAGCAGGGAGAGGTGTGGAGAGGGAACAGCTCTACACAATTCGGGGTGAGCTGAGTTGCTCTTTCACTGAGAGGCGTGGAGAGAGGTACAGTAGTGCAGAGCCTTGGGGGAGTAACTCAGCATTTCTGTGCCTCAGTTTCTTCATCAGCAAGCTAAGGGTAATAGAACCTTCTCCCTAAAGGAAAACACTTAGAATCGTGCCTGGCAAGGAGTAGGGGCCGTGGAGATGTGTGCAGTGGTGATGGTGGTGGTGGATTTAAAAACCCGTGAAATCTTCCAGGGAATTTATATCACTTGGGGGGGGGGGGGGACTGAGCAAATGGCTCTCCTGGGACCCGGCAGGGTGCCAAATCCCACGTCGGCTGCACAGCTGCATCTGCGGGTACCCATGCAGCCGAGACGGCCAACAACAGGCAAGGCCGTCACCCAAGCTCTGCTGTGTCACCAGGGACTCCCCAGAGCCAGCACTGAGGACCAGGGCCCTGTCAGACCCGGAGGGCATGGGGCATCTGGCCTGCATGTGGCTAAGCCATCCAAAACTTGCTGTGGGCCGAACTTTGTCAGCAGCCTGCTTCCCATGAGGACACTTCCCCCAGCCGGAGGCTCGGACCTTCCAGCTGGGCTGGCTCCGCTGGCAGGCTGTACTCCGGGGATATTTTCAGATTCTGGGTGACATTCCCCGGCCCCTCGGTCTAATAGGTCCCAGATGCTCCCTCCTCCTCAGCCTCCCTCCCTGCCGCTGTCCTGAACCCCCGCGCTGGCCTGCGGGGCTGCTGGGGCCGCCTCGCCCAGTCACTACACCTCTTGCCTTTTTCTTTTTTAATTTAAAACATTTCGTTCCCCTTTAACACGATGGCTTGACAGAGGCCAGCATCAAAGAGGCTGTTTCCTCCTGGATGGGGACCAGGACAGAGAAGCTGGCAGATGAAGGTGGGGAGAAGGAAGCCGCTTTGGGAACGTGAGGAGAAGGGGAAACATAAGGAGTCTTTATTGGCCGAGCATAAAAGAAGCAACTGGAGTAGCAGCTGTGTTAACCTGCCCAGGTCGCCAGGGGCTGGGCAGACGCACCAGCCCAGCTGGGAATCCCACAGGCCCTGGGGGTTTCATGACTCATGTTCTACAGAAATGCCTTCCCTACCTTCCCGCCCCACCCATCCTCCTGCCCCCTTTTGCAGAACATTTGAATTTGTCATTCTTGGGCATTGTCGGTAAGAGATAGGGCTATTGCTGAGGCCTGTGGGAGGGAGGGAGGCAAGTGGACACAACTAGAAGGAAAGGAAAGGGAAGGGAAGGGGAAG
>NW_005370916.1:1754572-1768485 GCF_000412655.1 Myotis brandtii | reverse complement strand
AAGGGAAGGGAAGGGAAGGGAAGGGAAGGGAAAGGAAAGGGGAAAGACAGGCGTGGAGGGAGGTGGGGCTGGAGAGCAGAGGTGGGCGGTGAGAAAGGAGTAGTGGGCAGTGACCCAGGATGGCAGACGCATGACTCACAGCTGAACAGAAACCAGGACAGGAGGACCGACAGGAGGCAGGGGACCCAAGGTGAAGCCTCCTTCGCTCCTGCTGCTTCCTGCTCCTTTCCCACTGCGTTTCGTGGAAGCGTGCAGAGGACACGCGTGTGATAATCAGTCTCGTTCGGTTCCGTACACCCTTGATCTTCTCAGTGGGCCTGGGGGCCCACCGCCCGGTGTTCTGCAAAGCGGCTGTGTGATGAGCTGGGGTGCTTCCCGAGGAGCCCATTCTGTGGGGTGGGAGGCTGAGGCGGGACTCGGGGCCCAGCAGGGCTGCACCTGGGGCCCAGGTCTCTGGGTTTCTCACCCAATAATGAGAATTTGGAGATGAAATAAAGGGAGAAGAGATGATGGTGGGGAAAGTGGTCTGGGAAAGTGGGCCAGGAAAGTACAGGCATCGAAGACCAGATGGAAACCCCGCAGCTGAAGGATTCTTGGACGCTGCTTCTAAGGCAGCCCTCCCCACACTTTCTTCAGCGACACTGACCCGGCATTTTCTCTCTCTTTCAGGACCTCCTGTAAGTAACCCCAGCCGCAGCCTGTTCTCGCACATCCGAAAGGCCTTGCTCCCTGCTGGTAACCGGGCCCTGGGCGGGGGGACGGACAGCTGGCCCTGCTGTCTTCCTGGGGAGCCCCTACACCCTCCAGAGCAGTCTGCAGGGCCCCTCTGTTACAGACAGGGGACCTGACCCTGGGTGGGTCTGCCTAGGGCCGGCCCATAGTGTGTGGGTTCTTCATGCAAGAAAAATTTCACAGCATGAGAACAGGTGACTATGAGGGTGCATTTATTACAACTGGGGACAGTGGAACAGGAGGGGCTTAGCATAGAAGAAGCCACAGGAGAACCTAGGCTGGGCTGCTCTGATTCTCTAAAAATGTCACAGAAAATAAGTGAGCGGAGGTGGGACTGCTCACTGGGAAGTCAGAGAAAAGGGGACCTTGGAGACAGGTTCAGGGGTGAGCCCAGGACTGAGCCGCCGCTGCCCATTGCTGCCCTGGTTGCAAGTCTCGTGGGGTCCCTTAGAGTTTAGGAGACGCACGCCTGTGGGGGAAGAAGAAGAGGAAGGGAATTGGGGGGGAGGTGCTCCCAGAGAGAGAGCTCACACTGGGCCCTTTGTCTTGAGGGTTATATCTCTCTTTTGCAGGCGGGGAATCTTAGGGGAGGTCTCAGGGGAGGGTGTCAGCAGAATATGCATCAGGTTCCAGGTCTGCGCTTTCAGGGTCCTGGTCTCTACTGATGGGTCGGCGCCAGGGCCAGGGTTCCTTAGTCGCTGCAGCTGGTCCTGGGGTCGCCCCCCGGTTTTGCTGCTGTTCTGGGCCTGGAGCTGGAATAGCACTGAGGCCTAGATGTTCTCTAGGAGGTGACCCTCTGCATCAGCTGTAAATTGCCTGCCCAGTTTGTTCAGCTCTCTGCCTCGTTCCCAGTTCCACTGGTCCTGGCTCCCAGGCCTGTCTCGCCTCCAGCAGGTTGACACAGGGGAGAGGGCCGCCATTTTGCTCTCCGCGCACCTCTGCACCCCCTCCAGGGCCAGACAGCGGCGGCCCCCAAAGCAGGTCCCAATTTCAATCTGAAAGGCTGGCGGGCTCCATTGTTCGCCCAGCTCCTTTGTCCCTAAAGAGCTGGAGTCAAAGAAGCACCAGGTATTAAGAGAAGAAAGAGCACCTCTATTCAGTGCTGGTCCTTGGAGGCCTCCTGGCCATTCCGTGAGCAGGTCAGTGAGCAGCTCTCCGTGCGGACTGGTCCTGAGGACATGATGTCCGCCCCGCCGTGTGGGCAGCTCCGTTCTAGCCACGCCACTTTGGACCAGTGGTGGTTGCTATTAGGAGAGCAGTGTCAGCAGTTAGATCAGGAGACACAAATCACAGGCAGCACCTTGGCTCCTTCCCCTGGCGTCGCGAAGGCCAAGGGCGGGGCGGGGAGCCTAGGCATTTCCAGAGAACCTGAGAAGCATTCAAGGAGACTGGCCCCCGAAGTAATAGATGCAGAGAACAGGAGCGTGTCTTCTTGAGGACAGCATTTGATACCCCAACAAAAGGCCCCGAGGTCACAGGGGCGGCTGGAGGCGGGAGTTGAAAGGGCCCGGCCCTCAGCATCAGATCTTTCTCAAGGTTACTGAAAGCAGCCGGTGCCACCCCTCCGCAGAGAAGGCATTTCCATCCTTTCTTCCTCTTGACCCGTGCCTGCGAGAGTGCCGGCCCAGTCCGTAGTAAGACATGATTTACTCTTCCACGTGTGTCCCGAGCAGTGCATTGGGCCCATGCACCACCTCCCAGTTACAGGGAGGGAAGAAAATCGTGGTGCTCCCTGAAAGGAGGGGTGATTTATCCTGACATGTCTTAGATGACAGACCTCAATTCCTGCCATCAATCTTCCAAAATAAACTCTGCCATCGGAGACCTCGACAGACCACCTGCTGGAACTGGGCTGCTCTCCCCCTTCTTTTTGGACAAAGCCAAAAAAGAGTCCTCATCTCCCCACTCCCGGGACTTCCCCGTTCACTTCTCCCCACAGCCAGGCTGCTGGGCTCACCCGGTGGCTCAGCTCAGGGTCCCTGCCCGTCTGCCTGGAGGGCCTGCCCTCACCGGGAACCGAGCATTCTGAGAGCTCTGTTCCCAGCCAGAGAGGGCGCTGCCCCTCCTGCGGGCTCTGCAGTGCAGGAGCAAATGGGAGGGTTGCATCTGAATCTCCCCTTGTATCCTGCCCACCTGGGCACCCCCAGAGCCATCGAGTGAGGGGGAGGAGCCCCAGGAGCTGCCCCACATTCTCAGCCTGACACAGAGGAGTCCTGAATCTTTCAACCGGGCTGAAACCGCAGGCAGGATGAGGAGGAAATCAGAAACTGGCCAGGGTGGGAATCACCGCCTAGCCCTGTTTTCTCTGCTTCTGCAAAGAAACAATGCCATTGGCCAGAGGTGAGGGGTAGGGAGAGGGCAGCTGGTTGCAACGCCTGCCTGCTGCCCCCTGGTTGTGTCTCAGGGACCCCTCTTGGGGTGGCTCTGTACTCCAGTCGAAAGACCCACATTCCCGTGGGCACAAGGACCGCCAGTGGCTGGAGAACACAGCCACAGGAAGGTGGCTTTCAGTAGCAGCAGGAATCATTTAAGGGGTACGAAATGTGTGGCCACCACTGCCCAGCCCCTCATGCCCATGGCAGACATTGCTAATCAATTAGGAGGCCTTTTACCATAGTGTTTTTATTCAACCCGTTGGGGTCCACACTCATGCTGACATCTGTTGGCCATGCCTGCACTAGATGTAAGAGAGAATTCTTAATGGTGGGAACCATGAGACTGAGACAGATGACTGAGGGAAGAAGGGCTGTCTCTTTCTCTGGAGGAAGATAGGGAAATCTATGATGGCCAGCTGTCAGCCTGGGTCGACTGTGATCCTTGAATGTGATCAAGGCCCTCCCCTCATGTTGTTCATGAAATAACAGAGGCTCGTAGAGCAGAAGCGACTCCAGGTCACATAGCTGGTGGGGCAGGTATACAATACCCTGACCTTCACACACTTCTCTCTCCCCCTTTATTTCAGGGTCCTATTGGAAGACCCGGCCTCCCGGTGAGTAGCTTTCATTTCTTCTTCTGCGTCTGTCTCACATGCTCTTCCTCAGCCCAAGCGCCGCGAGGTTGGGTGGCTGCTTTCCTCCAGCTGTGGCGGGACGAGCGGCCTCTCCCCAGCTTCTCTGGCCCGTAGCTGAGGGGGAAGCTCCCCGGTACCTCCTGGGCCCAGACAGGCAGGTGACAGCACGCAGCCCCTCCCACGCTGGATCTGACTTCCAGACTGATGGCCCTGTAATGGAGGCCTAACGAGGGCATTCTCTTGCACACCAGCTAGGAGTAAGACCACTGTCCCTGCCTTGTCCTAGGCCCTCTGGTGAGAGTACACTCACTCAAAAACTTGGTTTTCACCCCAGTTACCTTATCCGAAAGCTAGAGAGGCTGTGCCAAGTAACCGTGGAGGCTTTGAAATAAAAGCAGAAATAATACTAATAGTCAGCTCTCATTGAGACCTTAATACGTGCCAAGCACTATGCCAATCACTTTTCATACATTTGATTTGTCAACAACTCAGTGAAATGGATATCATTATGCCCATTTTATTGATGAGGAAACTAAGACACAGAGAGGTGACATCCCTTGTCCAATGGTCCAAGCTTCCGTTGTAAACCTCTCGGAAGCCCCTGTTATCACACACCATTCCGTACTGCTGTTTCCTGTGGTCCATGCTCCATGTCTGAGAACCGTCTTTAAAGTCTTCACAGGCATTGCTCTGTAGGATGTAGCCTGGGACACATATGCATTGAGTACTGGAGACTGTGGGCCCCTGGGTGGAGAGGGACTCGGCAAGACGCCGTAGCCAGCCATGGGGTGGAGGCAAGGTGTGGCCCAGGGCTGACACCAGGTTGCCCTCTCTCCCTGCGCCGAAGGCCACATCCATTGAATTCCAGACCCGTGTGCATCCCTCTTACCCCAGTTACTCCTCTTTGGACATGGATTATACTGTAACCTCGTGGCTAATCCAACAGCTTCTAGAATTCATGTCCAGCAGTGACTTTCTTAATGAAATGCATGTGGGAGAATATTTAGCCTTGAAAATGGAAACTCGCCCAGTAAGTCCAAGCCCCGAAGCAGAGGAGGACGGGTGAATCGGTCCCATGAAACCCAAGGAGGGGGGAAATCAGATGACTGGGGGAACGTGGGCAGACTTTGTTTTTCTGACAACGTCCACCTTTAAAAAGCATTTGGGGGCAATTCACAGAGCAGGGGCTGCTGCACAGAGTTTCCAGTCTCTGGCCACTCCGCGCCTGTCCCGAACCCCAGTGTTTTATGGCCAGGACTGCAAAGAACATTAGTTTCAAAAAAGAAATGAAAAGAAACCAAAACACACATCCTGCAATAACATTCAAAAGCCCGAGAGTAAGTGGGCCACGGGGATGTCACACCCGACGGTCAGCGGGCCTGGTGCCCGTGGCAGAAAGGGCCACACTGAGCCACAGGTCACGGTCCTGCTCCTGCGTCTGCACGAAGGGACCTGTGAGTGACCCACGGGAGAGCTGCTGACGCCGGCCCATTGTGAAATGCAAAATGTGGGAAGGATAAACATGCTCACAAAATCCACTGGCCCGCTGGCCTCCTCCCCCTCGATGCCATTTACGCAACACTCCCCAGGTGCCAACACCGGGAGTAAGCTTTCCAGAAAGGACATCTGAGGGCCGCCGCCCAGCAGCCCATGAGCAAGGTGCAGACGCTCAGGGAGGCTAAGGAAACAGAGCCATGCATAAGACCAACGCCGCGGCCCTGCCACACAGCAAAGGCCAGCGTTTCACTCAAGATGCCCTTGGTCTTGACAAGGCACACGTCACCAGAGCCTAATTTCAGAACTAACTGCTACTCTCTGGTGCGTCCACGTGTATTTTGGGGTACTACTTGTCCCTCGGGGCATTTTGCCTCAGTGCAGTCCGCAGACACGGAATTGCCCCAGAAATGCCCGCACCTTCAGGAGAGTCCACAAGCCCAGCTTCACCCGCTCAGCAGGACAAACACCATCTGAGTTTTGGCCCCCACTGCTTTCCATCTTTGCAGCCTCCCAGCAAACCCAGGCCCACCCCAGAATTTATGATGTCTGCACACGTGTAATTGCAAAAAAATGTTTTCTTACCAAAAGGGGGAGGAACAAAACTTAATAAGCAGATTTCCAGAGTGAGAAGATGTAACCCTGGCTACAAAACAAAGCATTTCCCCCTGGGCAGCTGCAGCTCGTGATGCGGCCGCATCCACAGGGCTCACGGTCCCTCCTGTTGGTGCTGGGGGTGGCCGAGTGGAGGGGTGTGGAAGGGCAGAGAGCCTGGGAGGAGCCGGGGAGTGTGGGCACTGCTCCCCAGCTTTGGCAAAGACAGAGCTAGGAAAGTGCTTCACGTATCTGTTATATGGGAGCTGCCACTCACCCTGCTCTGAGCCTGGAAGCTGAGTGACAAGGATCTAAGGCAGTGATGGCGAACCTATGACACACATGTCAGAGGTGACACGCGAACTCATTTTTTTGGTTGATTTTTCTTTGTTAAATGGCATTTAAATATATAAAATAAATATCAAAAATATAAGTCTTTGTTTTACTATGGTTGCAAACATCAAAAAATTTCTATATGTGACACGGCACCAGAGTTAAGTTAGGGTTTTTCAAAATGCTGACACGCCGAGCTCAAAAGGTTCGCCATCACTGATCTAAGGGAAGCAGAGCCTGGGACTCCGAGTGGAACACAGGGAAACCCAGGCTGGGGACCAGACTCCTACATGAGCGCTCTTACCGCAGCACCAGGCCTGAGGGCAGATAGCGGTAGGGTGGCTGCTTGCAGAACAGTCTGTGGGGGCCAGATGGGCAAGTTCACTCACACGATGCCTGGGCACCGTCCCAGCTGCCCATGCAAACCAGGTCTTAGGTGCACAGTTCCCAGGGGGCCCTTCACACGCTGGCCCAGCTCCAGCCGCATCTAACTGTCTCTGCCTCCTTCATCAGGGGGACAAAGGTGCCATTGGGATGCCAGGACGTGTGGTGAGTTGGGGCATTTTTATCTGCTTGGGTGGCCATTGCTTGCTTCTCCACGCTGGCCTGTCCTCCAAACCGTGACAAGATGCTGCCTGCCCCAGGGGCAAGAGGAGAGGGCAGGGGATTTGGACCTCTCCCTCCCCCCGCCCCCACCCCGCCCAAGTCAGCTGCAGGAGGGACAGGCCAGGAGGAGAGGAGTTTTATTTCAACCCTTCAGCTCTCCCAGTGTGGCTTTACTCTCCAGAGAGCTGCCATGGCAAAGGGAAACTCCAAGAAAAAGCATCACTAAAGCTCTTTACGCGTCACCCTGGGAGGACAGGGTGAGGCCCAAACCCCTCTTGATAGTGTGAGGATTCCCACCCACTCCACCCCTGAGGCTGGCAGCTCACCCTCAGATGTATAGCGGCTCCTGCAGCCACCACCACCACCGCCCCCAGCCCCCGGCAAGAGGAGCAAAAGACCCGGGGAGGGGCGGGGGCAGGGAGAGAAATGCAGTCTCCAGGTGCTCTCTGGACACCACGTGGAGCGGCTTCTGGAGGCATCTTCCCTAGACAGAGCCTAGAAGATGGTGAAGGCGGGGCTGCTCCAGGCAGTGCTTCCAAACCCTCACCAGGAGGCTGGGAGTCAAACACTTAAGGGCTCCAGCTGAAAATTAGATGGCGAAAGGGAAACAGGAGTGTTTGACAGGGAGAGTGTTCAGAGATGGGGAGGCCAGCCCTGGGCCTGCAGGTCCCAGTGCTAAGACTTCCCTGGTGGCTTCCAGTGTCTGAGCGGCTAGGAAGGGCAGGACAGACTCAGGCTGGCAGCCCAGGGCCCTGATGGCCATACCCGGCCTCACCACCACCCTGTCTGACCCCTAACTCCCCTCCTGCCATCAGCCTTGACCTTCAACCTGGCTCCCGGGTGCTCCCTGATTACCCCTCTGCCAACCTTCCGTGTCACTCGCATGCTTTTCCTCAGCACCTCACCTCCCGGGCTGGTCGGCTGTAGGCCTGGGTATGGCATCCTTGTGCAAGTTTGCTTGCTGGTGTGAGCCTGGTGCCCAGAGCGAAGGCATCCAGACCACAGCTAACGCTGGAGAGTGCTAACTGCATGCGGGCGTTGTGCTAAGAGCCTCCGTGCATCGCTCACTCGGTCCTCACTAGAACCATAGGAGGTAGGCGCCGTTTCCACCCCCATTTTTCAGGTGAGGAAATTGAGGCTCAGATGTTGTGTCTTTCTCAAGGTCACATGGCCAGGAAGTGGCTGATCAGGGCTTTACTCCAGGCAGCCTGACTCCAGACCTGTGCCCTTGACCCTGACAATGCTACTTCCCCTCCCCAACACTGGCATCACGGCTCTGAGGAGGGTCTGATCCTTAGGGTGGCGCCTCAGGACTTAGGTCAAGGATCCAGGACGTTTCAGAGGGTCAGGACAAGTGGCGTTCCAGGTCACAGAGCTTTGAGCTCCCCAGGGCCCAGCCATGGGCGCTCCCCCCACCTCCCAGGCCACAGCACTGGCCCTGACTCCCTCCTTCCGTTCTCTGACTCCAGACATGAGTCCCCCAAGCTGCACTGGGTCCTGCTCTGAGGAGAGCAGGGAAAGGACATTCAGCCAGCCTTTCTCAGGGGCTTGCTGTGGGTGGGCCTAAGCCAGGCACAGTCTCCACTGTAGCCCTCCAACAAGGATCCCACTTTATTGATGGGAATGTTGAGGCTCAGGCCAGGGCTGGGGTGGAGTTGGCTTTTGTACCCAAGCTGACCGTCAGACTCTAAACTCTTTGTGCCTAACAGGTAAGCTTCGGAAACTACACTCAGAGTGCAGCCACCAGGCTGCTGGGCAGATTGCCAATGAAAGCTGCCCCCTCCTGCTGCCCCTCAGGGCCTGCCCCTACTGCTGCCCCTCAGGGCCTGCCCCTCCTGCTGCCCTCCTGCCCTCCTTCTTGGGGCCTGTGGGCATGTTCCCCCAGACACTATCCATCTGAGCCTAGTCCTGCCCACTGGAGGCAGAGCCACGGGAGGTCTCCCCATTTCCTTCCCCACACAGCTATTTTCAAGCTGAGGGTTTCCTGCTGCTTGTGCTATTTTAAATGTGACAATGGGCCCATTTGGCTGCCCAGTAGTAGTCCTGGCAGGAGCCACCTGATAAGAACTGGGGTGGCCAGGAGGTGTGAAATGCCTGAGGAGTTGTCCCGTGGTTCACCAGGGGTGGCACCACTGGCTTCTAAGGATTAGGGTCCAGTGGGGCTGTCTATCCACTGGTCACTATGGTTACAGGGACCCTGGGCCATTACCCAGTTTCCTCTGCATCTCAGATCCATCCTCCATCCTCCCAGATGTGTGTGTCCTACTATCTGTCCTCCCATGTTGCTCCAACCCCTCTCCCGCCATCTTGCCTGGCCAGCCCTAAGGACTCCTGGTGTGTCTGCTGTGCTTGGTGCTCAGTTAGACCTTCACACCAACCAGATTCCACTCCACAACGCAGTCCCTGGGAAAGTCTCCCCATGGCCACCCAGATGGGGCCATGACTTCTCAGGCAGATTTTCCAACCTGCGTGTTCTCTCTCTCTCTCTCTCTCTCTCTCTCTCTCTCTCTCTCACACATGCACACACATGCACACACGCACACATGCACGCAGGCTTGGAGAAGGCCTCTGTTATCTGGAAGGGCTGGGGCTGGCTGGGGCCAGACCAAGGGCTGAGGCAATAGCCATGCACACGCGGTGCTTGCCAGAGGCGGGACCTGTCATGTGTCAGCATCTGTGTTTTGTTTTATTTCTCATTTCACGGCGATTTCTTTTGTTTGGTTGTTGTGCCATTAACACAGATTCTTGTGTGTGCGCCTCTCTCTCATCCTTTCTTTTTCTCTCCCTCCCTCTCTCTCCCCTGCACCCTGTGTTGCATGTGGCTGCCCCAGGGAGTAAAGGGCCAACCAGGCGAGAAGGTGAGTCCACACTTTCCCCTCTGCCCTTCCGCCCTGGCCGTTGCGTCCACCCCGTGGACTCTTGGGGGCTTTCAGAGGCCCCAGCTCAGCCCTCCCGCTGGCATGCCCGGGGAGCAGAGCTGCCAGCTGGGCCTGCGGGCCCTCAGCCTCTCACGCCGTTTCCTAACAGCTTCCACACCGTCAGGCTGGGGTCTTGGGATTCCTGGGCTGAGCCCCAAGCCTCCTAGCGAGTGGGTCCTCCCACCCCCCCCCACCCCCGCCTGCTGAGCTGCCTGTGCCGGTGCCTGCAGCTCTGACTCTGGGCCTTGGGCAGTCACCCTTCCCAGAGGCAGGGAGAGCACATCCCTGTTCTGAGTGGGATGCGGCCTCCTGCCCCCCTCCCAGCAGGCACTGCCTGGGTCCTTCTGTCAGAGCATCACCTCTCATCCCATCTGCTCCATACACCTTCATTCTCCTTCTGTTGCCCTCCCCACCACGCAGACCCCTCTGTGTCACCCTGAGCCAGGACTAGGAAGTTCCAGGCAGCTCGGCCTCAGGCTCAGGGTGCTGGGCCCACACAGCCAGTGTGTGTCGTGTCCCCCACTCTGTTTCAGCAGCTCCATCCAGGGGGCAGGCTGCTGTCCCTCAGTTGCAGGGTGGGCAGCCCCATGGGTATTTGGGGATGGGGATGGGGGTGGGGAAGAAGGCCTGGGGGCTGGACACTTGGGTGGGACAGAGGCAGGTCAGAGAGGTACTGAGGAGGGCGGTGGGGAGAGGCTTCTGGGGCCTGAGCAGCCATGGCTGAGCTGTGCTCCTCCCTTCTCCCTCCCCCCTCCTCACCCCCCTCCCCCGGTGCTGCCCTCTTGCCCACCACTGCACTGAATCCTCTTCTCCAATTTCTGGGCCTGGGCTCCTACCGCCCTCTTTCCTGGTCCCCACATCCTATGCTCTTGCTACATCTCCTCTTGCTTTGTCCCTCCCGCCTGCTCGCTGCTCTCCTCAAACTTTCCTGGATGCTTCCTCCATCCTGGGCCTCCTCTCCCCTGACCTCCCTCTTGCTGTGCATCCTCTGGCCCTTCTGTCCTCCCTCTCTGGCTGGCACTCCATCCTGGCATGCTCCTCCTTCCCCACCTGCCAGCCCCTCCCTCTGACTCTTCTCTTCCCACCCTCTCCCCTCCTGCCTGCGCCCGGCTCCCTCTCCCTCTCTGCTTTCTCTCTTCCATAGGGGGCCCCAGGAGATGCCGGGATGTCCATCATCGGGCCCCGAGGCCCCCCTGTGAGTGGTCTTTGCTTTTCTTGGGGGCTGGGGGGGGATGGGCGGGATGGGTGAGTTAATGAAAAGGGCTTGGGGTGGAGGCTTTGCCTCTGGGTGTGGAGACACCACATGTGACGGTTGCCAGGCCAGGCCTCAGGGCTGCTGTGGATGGTAGCGAGTGGCCTGACTAAATATACCTAAATTACAGCCTCTAGATTACGAAACTGCAGCAGCTGCCAGATGGCCCTGCTGTTTCTAGCCAAAGGGGAGGACGTGCCCACTCCGGCCGGGAGGGGGTGCTCCAGTTTCCAGGGCACAAGCCTGGTTCTGGGAGCCCCTGGAGCAAATACCCACGCACAGAGTCCCTGATCCCCACCCACTGCTGGTCCCGGGGAGGCCCGAGCCACCTCTCGCCCCCAGAGCTCCTTTGTGCTTAGTCTGGCCCTGTGTCTTACTCCCTCCGCCCAGCAGCTGGGGCTGGGGAAGGTCAGAGAGGATTCCATGTAGATAAGCTCCCGTAGGGACCAGCGGGTGATGTGGGTGCTGATGTGGGAAGATGCGGTGACTCTGGAAAGAAGGCCTGGCTGCTTTTCTCAAAGAATGCCTGAGCCACGGGGCTGCCATAACATCACCAATCATTGCCCTGGCCAGTGTGGCTAAGTGGTTGGAGTATCATCCGTACACCAAAGGGTCGCGGGTTTGGTTCCTGGTCGGGCACATACCCAGGTTGTGGGTCCATCTCAGATCAGGGCACATATGGAAGGCAACCGATTGCTGTTTCTTTCTCACATTGATGCTTCTCTCCCTCTCCCTTTCTCTCTCTGAAATCAATCAAAACCACCAGCCGTCAGGGTGGAAAGGACCTCAGCAGTGGAAGGCACAGCCCTCTAAGAAGGGGCAACAGGTCCAGGGAGGGGAAGGGGCTGGCCAGGGTCCCACACATAGAGGCTAGGGCAGGATCAGAACCCAGGACCCTGGCATCCAGGGCTTCCACCACAGCAGCAGGCCACCCTCTCCATGTTCTATGTGCTTTTCTTGACCTGCTATTTACAATGAGAGGGCGAGGGGAGCTGCGCCTTCTACTCGGGTGACAGCTTCTGGGAGTCTGAGGCTAGCCCCATGGATGGGGAAAGCTCAGCCTGCCACTCTCCTGCCTTCAACGGGGCCAGCCAATAGAAAGCAGGAGTCTTCTCTTTTACCCACAGTCTAAGGAGAGGGGTCAGATGGGAAACTGCGAGGTTAGGTCCAAGGGAGGGAGTTGTGATGAGCTAAGCAGCCAGGGCAGGGCGATGGTGAGCGCTGGGAGCTGAGAGGTGGAGCCAGGCAGGCTGCCTGGAGCCTGGGAAGGTCAGACAGGCTGTCCCCCCTTCTATTTTCAGCAGCTCCATCCAGGGGCAGGCTGCTGTTCACAAGGAGACACCCTCATCAGGCCGATACACATGTTGCGTGTTTCGTGGTGTATTTATTCCATTAACATGTGTTGGGCACCTCCTGCATGCTAGGCAGGGCACACAAGGCAAACCTGGCTGCAGCTGCTGGCCCCTTGACAGGAGACCAGCAATGCCCTAGTGTTTACAATGCAGTCACTGCTCAGCCCGGGCGGTTAGGGAGCTGTGGGGACACGGAGGAGGCGCCTGGCCTGGGTGGGGGCAGGCCGGGAAGGCTTCTGGGAGGAAGGAATCACTAAATCGTGTGATCAAGGACGAGCAGAGGTGACTCGGGTACCAGGCTGGGGAGGAGCCCTGAGTCCGGAGGCAGGATAGCTCCTTCTAAACGACTAGAGAAATGAGGAAGTTCCTTCCAGAGCAAAGCAAGGGTGAGGCTGGCAATGAGCAAGGCTATGACCAGGAAGGACCCGGGCGGGCGCCATGCTCAGGAGTTGGACTTTCTCCTGAGGGCAGGCGAGAGCCCTGGGGCTGCGTTCAGCTGAGGAGGGACAGGATCAGATTTGCAGTTTAGAAAGATCTCCTGATGCCCCCGTTCCCGTGCATGGAGAATGTTTAGAAGAGGCCGAAGGTGGGGGCCTGGCTAGAAGGCACCTGCAATAGTCAAGACCCAGACTGGAGCACAGTCCCTGGGGCTGGTGGGAGTGCGAGGCTGGCGAGATATTTTGGAGGTGGAATTGGCGGAACGTAATAAAAATGGGGATTGAGGGAGGAGGAGTCCCAGGTGATCCTGTATTTCTGACTTGGTAACAGAGTAGATGGGGTGCCTTCCCCGGAGGGAAGAGCAGATTTTGCTGGGAGAAGTAAGTTTAATCTGAGCATAATGAGTTGGAGATGTCCTTGCAACATCTCACAGGGGAGTGGCCCTCCGTTTGCAGCTGGAGTTCCCAGGGCTGGCATTCTAAGCTGGCTCACACTGGCTCACTAGAGCCAGTCCTTCACACCCCTCCCAGTTCAGTGCCATCACACTGGGAGCTTGAAACCAGCCATGGTGGGAGCCTTTACACCACAGACAGTTGCAAATGCTGTACAAGCATGCGCCCTTGACTGGAATTGAACCCAGGACCCTTCAGTCTGCAGGCAGATGCTCTATCCACTGAGCCAAACCAGCTAGGGCCAAGTTAATTTTTATGGGGTTGAGAGACCAACAAAATAATATTCAATTCATTTGGAAAAAGGAAGCTTGTGAGGATATCAGGAAAATTCTGATATCCTCTGGCATGAGCCCTAATCTCCTGGTTCATGAGCCACAACTAGCCACTGAGCCGTGCTGGCCGGGTTCATGTTTAACTTGGGAAAGACCTTCAAAACACAACATAAAACCCAGAAGCCACAAGAAACTGTTGTTTGACAAGATGGATAAGTTTGTCAACATAAATATAAAACTTCCATCTGGCACAAAGTAGTTCATTAGAAAGGCAAATGCCAATGGGAAGAATGCTTGCAGCGTGATTACCAAAGAGTCACTGTGCTTGACAAAGAGCTTTACTCAAATCAATGGGAAAAAACACTAACAACCTAGTCCAGTGGTTCTCAACCTTCCCAATGCCGCGACCCTTTAATACAGTTCCTCATGTTGTGGTGACCCCCAACCATAAAATTATTTT
>NW_005370916.1:1746632-1753318 GCF_000412655.1 Myotis brandtii | reverse complement strand
GACTCTAAGCTGAGAGCTAAACACGGGAAAGAGGTGGTGTGTCTGGGGGAGGCAGGGGAGCCCGTTGCCTGCATCGGTGGGGAGATGAGGCAGGAAAGGACCTAGGATGGCAGATGCGGATGAGCTGAGGATGGCCGTGAATGGTGTGTGGGTAGACCAGAGCCATTATCGGTCTTGAGAAGAGCGACAGCACTGGTGCGTCTTAGCTCTCTGTGACCCTTGACCTCCGGATCAGCCCTCTTTCCACACCCCCACCCTGACCCCCAGCCCTGGATCTGCACAGCTTCATGCTGCTTCCCACCTGGCCGGGCACATCTCTGGTCCTGATGACTGACCATAAACCAGTGAACCTGCTCGTAGTCTCCAACTGAGTATCTATCTATTTCCTCTGCACCCCCAGGAGAATGGGCACAAATTGATCCTGCAAAGATGGGGGTATCCAAAATTGCCCAACTAGAAGAGGCCTGCTCAGAGGGAAGTGAGCAGGCACCCCTAGTCCGGCCTGAACACACGCATCTCGGAGGCCAGGTTTCCGAACCCACTGATAGCCAAGCTGTCCTTAGATAAGTGGCCGTGAGTCATGACCGTAAATAAAAGGACTTGGAAAACCACAGGTCAGGGGTTCAGCGCGCTGCCGGCCGAGTCCCCGATGTCCTCGCTCTCCACCACCTGTTTATATGCTGAGGTTCAGGGTGTCCACAGCAGCGAGGCGCTCAGGGGGCTACTTCCCAGGAAGACCCAAAGGATGCTGGCCCTCTCCTCCCCCTCCCCACCCCCAGCCCTGGGAGGAGTCTCTACCTCACCATCCTCACTCCTCTCCATTCCTTTCAGGGCCAGCCGGGCACCCGAGGGTTTCCTGGATTTCCGGTAAGTGGGGAGAGCTGAGGTTAGCTGTGGCTCCGGGGATCCCTGGGCTTGGCTGGGTGACCTTCATGCAGGGCCAGCCCTGCCCTCCCAACCCTGGTCAATAGGGCCCTCTCCTCCGGCCTTTCCCGAGAGCAGCCGAGGAGAAAGCACAGTGCAAGTGAGGACCGGGAAATGAGCATGGAGATGGAGGGACGGCAGGACGGAGCCGTGAGAGCAGTCACAGGCTGGCAAACCCTGGGACTGGAGTGTGGCACAGGTGATGCATGCAGGGAGGCAGCCTCCATCCTGGAGGCAGTCAGGTGGCCGTCTGGATGCCCTGGGACCCTCCCTGGGAGCCCAAGACAGACCCCAAGAGAGAGGACAGAGGAGCAGCTCCCTCCCACAGGCCCTGATGCCGGCCAGCCTGACTGCCTAGGAACACACTGCCCACTGGCCGCCGGGCTGAGGCCGAGGCCTGTGTTAGCAATGGTGACGGCCCCAGCGGGTCCTCGTGCGGGGCATCTCCCAGGCAACACCTCACTCACTCCTCACCAGGACCCTCGGTAGAAGGCCTATTAGTCTGACCCCCATTTTAGGATGGGAAATTGGCTTAGCCATGGTCACATCACCAGTCAGTGGCCGAGCAGAGACTCAAACCCTAGCTGGTGGGCTCACTCACTCCTCACCAGGACCCTCGGTAGAAGGCCTGTTAGTCTCACCCCCATTTTAGGATGGGAAACTGGCTTAGGATGGGAAACATGGTCACATCACCAGTCAGTGGCCAAACAGAGACTCGAACCCTAGCTGGTGGAGTCGTACCCACTGCCCAGGCGGCCTCTTCGGCAGGAGACCTGGCAGCTGGGCCTTCACATCTGTCCTCTTTCTGCTTTCAGGGTCCCATCGGGCTAGACGGCAAACCGGTGAGTAGACCCTCTTGGGCCTCAGGCTCCTCCCCCTCACTAGGTCCCAGTCACTAACTTGGGGTCCCTTAGTCCTTTGGCAAGACCCCAATTCCTCGGAAAGAAGCTTTGGACAGAATGACGGTTCCTGGGGCAGGAAGTTGTTGCCAGTGGGAAGGGAGGAGGGGCCATTAGATTGGGTTACCCCTGACCCCAGGGGGCCTCTACCGGGCACAAGTCCACAGCCGCCAAGAGGGGCCTTTGGCGTCTGGAGCAAGAGCCACCCTAGAATGTGGAGCTGCTGGGTGCTCCTGGAAGGGGGCTCGGTGGGAGGGCCCAACAACTAATTCTAAAGGAGCCTGGCACGTGCTCACACTGTTGCTCCCAGCACCGCCAGGGCGCCTCCTGCGTCTCCCATCCTCCAGGGCTCCCATCTGGTGGACACACACACACACACACACACACGCACACACACACGTCCGAGTCTGTACTCACACACACACACACACACACACACACACACGAGTCTATATGGAGGCTGCTTCCCCATCCTGAACTCTCCTGTTCATTTCCGTCTTTTGGCTTGAATGACACAAATGTTCACGGGGAAAGGAGACCCCTCCCTACTCTTAGGAAGGAGTGACCTGGGGACAGCTCAACCTTCCAGCGCTCTCAGATGCCACCCACTCTCTCTCCCTGGGCAGCTGGCATCCACTCAGATGAGGGGCCTGGCTGCCCGCCTGGTCACTCCCCTCTGCAGGTCAGAGCCAAGCACGGGGTGGCTGGTCATCATGTCCACTCACCTCCCGGGACCTGGCGATGGAGGGAGGAGCCACGTGTGGCAGGGCAGGGGGGCTTCTGGGTTGCAAACAATGTGCCGGACTCTCATGCTCTTCTCCTTCCAGGGCTACCCCGGACCCAAAGGAGAGATGGTAAGACCCCAGCTTTCCTGTCTTCCCTCAAGGGGTGGGGCATCAGCCCAGCACTGCCTGGCCAACGGGGCAACAGGGCCAGCAAAGTAGCTGCCACCACAATCACACACACACCCCCTGCTGTGTACGGTGCAGCCCCCTAGAGCCCCACATCAGTGAAGGGAGGAGAGGGGGGCGGGGGCTTCTCCACGTGAAAAATGGGGAAAGGGAAGCCCAGAGGGAATCCATGTTTGGCCAATGTCACACGGAGTTAGAGGTAGTGCTCCCTCAGGGATGAGCTTACATTCACGCCCCACATCAGTGAAGGGAGGAGAGGGGGGCGGGGGCCCAGAGGGAATCCATGCTTGGCCAATGTCGCACGGAGTTAGAGGTAGCGCTCCCTCGGGGATGAGCTTACATTCAGCGCTCATGCTGGGGGTCTAGGGAGCCCTCCAGCACCTCATCCTTGGCCTGGTTTCCTCCTTCCTCCAGCCCCTTCTGCCTCTGCAGAGCCTTCAACCAGAATTTCCTCTCTGTATTGTCTCCCTCCCCAGGCCACTTCTTCTCCTCCTTCCTCCAGCCCCTTCTGCCTCTGCAGAGCCTCTCTGTATTGTCTCCCTCCCCAGGCCGCTTCTTGCAGAAGGAAAAGGTCTGCCCCTGGCAGGAGCTGTCTGCTCTAGGGGAGGGGCCGGTTCTCAGAGGGACTGAGGGGCCATTAGGAGCAGAGGGGCCAGCCCTGGCTGGGATCTGCCCTGCCTCCCGGGTTGGTCACCTCGCCATTGTGAGCAGCCAGCTTCCGCAGCCAGGCCTGGGGCTTGTGCCAGGTGTGAGAGCAACAGGGCAGGCTCCTGTCTCCCTGCCCAGCGGGCTCAGGCTGGTACTTTGCTCCAAGTGCTAGGTGAGGACACTCTCCATCCACACCTGGGGCACTGCCAGGGCCTGGGAGGCCAGAACCCTGCCCACTGAGGGAGGCAGATCACCTCATAGCTGGAAACGAAGAGGGAGGGATGTCAGCGGGGAGGCCTGGGCTGCAGCCCCAGCTCTCCCTAACTTGCCATGGGACCCCTGCAACTCAGCTCCCTCGGACCTCAGCCTGTCCGCTTGACTTGGACTCAGATAACATTTATTGCGGGTTTTCTTCGTGGTGGCATGAAGCTAAGAACTGTACATACATTATCTCACTTAATCCTCAGCATGACCCTGTGCCAGGTGCTAGGGATACAGACAGGAATATGGACGGCACTGTCCCTGCCATCCTTTAACTCCCAGTGTAATTGGGAGGCACACATTTAAATAATCCCTGACTTAATTAACAAATTGCCTTGGTAACTAGTGCCATGAAAAGGCAGCTCCTGTTACCCGGAGCAACCTCAGTACTACAGCACCTCACCCAGGCTGAGGGCCAGAGCGGTGTTCCTGAGGATTTAACTAAGAGAAAAGGGAATGGGAAGCACATGGAAGAACAGCTTGTGCAAAGGTCCTGAGGCAGGAAAGTCCTTAAAATATCCGGAAGAAGGGCAGTGCAATACTGGAGGTAGTGGGAGGAAGAACTGGTGTTGGAACCCAGGTCCCCCAGCCAGCTTTCCTCTGCAAATGAGTTTCTTGTTGACCCCACCCTGATCCTAAGAATGTTGTGCACATGTCTGAAGTAATGGAGACCGAGGCAGGAACAAACTTCCATGTTACCATTGTGGTCGAGGCTTAAGGGGTTTGGATGCCAGGTGTTTGGGTCATTCCTTCCTGGTGGCCTGGCGCTACCATATAGTCTTGGCATCAAGAAGTAGTCATGATGGTCATGAACTAGCACCGTTCCGTAATCTTCATAATGACTTACTATTCCCACTCAACAGAAGCTGAGCTGGAGGCACAGAGTGGTTGAGTATTTTGCCCAAGGCTATACAACTTCTCAGTAACAGAGCTGGGACGAAGACCCACGTGGGGAGATCCTACCCCCTCACCACGCCTCCTTTCTGCTGCCAGGACCCTTTGTCTTGAAGGAAAGAACCCTTCTTATGGGGCTTCCTTTCCTGCCGTCGCTCTGCCCCACCCCAGTTAACCTGTCTGTTCAGAGGTAATTCAGGGGAAGGGTGGGGCCACCCATCTCTCTTGAGCCCACACCGGTGTGATAGATGCCTTATCTGCCTCATATTCATTCATCAAAATCCGACAGGCCGCAGAGCGATTAGACTCCTGTTTGACTTGGCACGGGGACGCCGAGCTATTAATTCAATGCTCTGTCTGGTGTAATTATCTTGGTCTGCTTATCATCTGTCCGTCTCCTACTCACCTTCCTCGCCAGCTGGTTCTCCCTCTGCTGGGCGTCCAGCATGGGGGCTGGGGCTCACCCTCACGTGCTTAACCCATGTCCTCACCTGTTAAAACGCAGTTACCTCTGCCCCACCCACCTCATAGTAGCCCCAAGAACTTGCTGTAAGGTGTAGACAGGATCGGGGTCCCGCCGGTGCCCTAAAGGAAAGTCGAGACTCTTGAACTCACAACTTGTCCCACCAGTTACAGGGCTGTCTAAGGGTGGGAAGAGTTAATTCCCACCAAGTGCTGAGAACAGTGCCTGGCACACAGGAGACACCACGAGCGCCTTAGCCAGCACCTCACCCGTGACCTGCCTTCAAGGAGCAGCTGCTTTCAGCTGGAGCTAAATGGGTGTCATGTGTTATTGGACCTTGAAATTTTTAAAAGAAACCTGAAATCCAGGTTTTTGTTGTGCTCCCTTGCTCTTAATGTTGGCAATTAAGTGAAATAAAACTGTGTAGGATCAACCAAATACCTCTGGGACCACGAGTGCCCCGTGGCCCACCATGTGGGGTGTCTGGACTCACTCCTGCAAGCCTGTGTAATCCCGAACCTTTGTTTCTTGGCCCCTGGCCCTCCCTCTCTCATCTAGCTCCTCTCTCTGGCCTGGTCACTTGCAGTCTGGTTCCTGCCAGATGCATCATGTTCTGCGGCTCTTGATACTAAACACTTGGTCAGCCATATGGGCTGGGGTGCCACATGGATTGCCCTGAAGGCCATTTGTCTCCCCTTACGAACCTGGGACTTTCCCAGTCCGCTGGTTGGTCCCGTTGGCCAGCCAGGGGCAAGAGAAGGCTCATCTCCCACCCAGAAGGACTGTCCTGGGAATCATGAGCTCATCAAGCCCCAAAGAGATGGACCCAGCAGGTGGGTTCCACAGGCCCTGAGGATGGTGGACGGAAGGGACCTCAGGCCCCAGTAGCCGGGGCACTGCCTGGGCTCAGCCATGTCTAAAAGCCCAGGCCCTGCCTCCCGAGGTCCAGTCCAGTTCAGAGAGCGTGGCAGAGTGGAAACAGCTGGACCCGGATGGTCAGACAGACTTGGACTCACGTCCCAATGCCACCCCGTGCCGGGCCTTGTCTCCCTCACCTGGTCTGGGAGATGGAGCTGACGTGAGCCCTTTCTCACGGGCCAGGGGCTGTGAGCTCAGCATGTGCTGAAAGCCAGCCTCAGGGGGGGGGTCCTCAACGCCGGAAGTGCTTGTCCGCCCCACTCCCTCCAAACCAGCCGTGAGGCCTCCACACGGGCTCCACTCAGGCTCCTGAGAGAGCCAGCTAGACGCTGTGCCTCAGAGAACGCGGGTCCACCCTGAGCCCAGGCGCCTTTCTCAGCCCTGTAACTTTGACAAGATATCCTGGAAGGAAACCCCAAGGTCCCCTATGTTCCTCCAAGGGGCCCAGGACCTGGCTTAAGTCGTCAACTTCCTGCTTCCTCTCTTTGGCCAGAGATTCCTCCAAAGCCATGAGATAGATGGGCGCGAGTGAGGCAGGCGTCACGTGCAAATGCAGCCTCCTTCCTAGCCAGGGGCCCAGAGATGACGGGGGGAGGCATGAATGAGGACGGCATCTGTTCTCGGCCATGCAGGTGGGGACGGCACAGCTAGCCGTGCCCACTGGCAGATGAAGATGCTGAGATGTGGGGTACAGGCCACACCCGGGAGCATCTCGGCATGGGAAGACCAGGCGTGGGCGGTGGGGTGGGGGGGGGCAGCCCTGGCGAC
>NW_005370916.1:1723879-1746594 GCF_000412655.1 Myotis brandtii | reverse complement strand
CCGCCGCCTCCCGCCTGCCTGCCTCCTGTGCGCCCACTGACCTGTGTGTTTCCTCCCACAGGGCCTGGCGGGTCCCCGAGGACAGCCGGTTGGTACCTCACCCCAATGTTCCCCCACAGAGAGGCTTTGGGCCGCTGTGTTTTCAGCTTTAGTTTCTAACACTCTCCTCTCCATCTCTTCATAGGGGCCCCAAGGAGAAAAAGGAGAAAAGGTAAGCCCGGTGGAGGTTTTCTAGAATTTTCATCTCAGGTGGGGCACATTAAAAAAAAAAAAAAAACAGGAAGGAAGGGGTCCAGAGTGGTTATTTTTAAACTTTAGTTCTTATCAGAACCAGGGGGCCCCTGTGGTGCCTGGTATAGAAGAGAGAAAAGGGAAGCTGCTCTGGCTCCTGCTCTGTTCTTGGGGTCGGTTTGGGGGAGAGGGGGGCAGAAGGGGTTGGCCCTGAAGCCTGGCCCTCCTCAGCCTCTCTCAGCCCCTCCCACCTGCCACCCCACATGTCTCCTGACCCACCTCCAGGAGCCGCTGGGATTTTGAGGTGTCAGTATGTAAACCAGTAGCCTGGCCCCTGCCTGGCCCCCTACATTTACTCTCCAAATTTCTGATGGAGATTCTGCTGGGCTTGCCCAGGCGGATGGCACAGGGACCTGGCACCCCCAGCTCAGAGAAGGCGTCTCTGAGGGCCTCGTTCCCCACTACCTGCCTCCCGTCTGCTGTTGCCGTCCAGGGGCATTGGGTGGACCCACCCGAGGGCCAACCTTTTTGGAAGATCCCTCCAGCCAGGTGTGGAGCACAGCTCCTGCCTGTGTCAGGGCGGGTGGTACACGGCAGTGGAGTCCTGCTCCAGGCTCCATGGGGCCACATCCAGGCAGGCTCCACTCCGGGGTTTCTTCCATGCTGCCAGTCGGGGTAGGGTGGGGAGGGGAGGGGGGTTAGTTCTCCCACCTCAGAGAGCTCAGTCCAGGACCAGAGGGTGTCTGGTGGGTGATGAGTGTGCGTGGTGTGTACAAGCCCTGAGGTGTCCCTGACGGACAGCCACCAGCCAGTGCCTAATACCCTCCTTTCCTTCCCCTCCCCTCAGGGTCAGTGTGGAGAGTACCCGCACCGGGTAAGTGAACCCCTAAAACTGATCAGCCTCATCTCCCTGGGCCCCCAGCACCTACAGAGCTTGGGAACAGGAGCATACGACCCCCTGCGGTCAGCAGCCGGAGTGGGGCCCTGGGTAGCCGTGTGTTTGCCTGGCCCGGGAGTGTGCCTGTGGTCAGTGTGAGTTTGTGCAGAGCGGTCTCCAGCTCGTGTCCGCCCGTCCGTGCGTGTCTGTGTATCTGCCCCGCGCTGTCTGGGCTGCGAGTCTCCCAGCAGGTGTGTATCTGTGACTCCGAGTGCCAGCTGCTCCCCTCTGCACATCGCCTCCTCCGAAAGGCCGTGTGGCTGTGCGAGTCTGTGTGTCTGTGTGCGTGTGACTGCGTGTATGTCTGGCTGCCTTCCTGGCCGCATCAGAGGGACTTTTGGGTTAGTCATTGTTTCAGATGAGCCAGCCTCAATGGGAGGAGCTCGCTGGGGGCGGATTGTACAATTCCAGGGTGAAGTCTCCGCTTTGCCTCTTGAAGAAGCGGTGCTGGGCTCTTTACAAGCAGAGTGGGGATTTGGGGGCTGAGGTGCCACTCCCCCATCCCACCAGCTCCTTCCTTTTCCGGGCTCTCCCTCAGGCTGCACAGCCCAAAGCGTGCAGAGTGCACCAGCCGCCCTGCAGAGCCGTTCTAGAGGCGGGAGGGCTAAGGTGTGCATGGCTTCCTCCAGTGAGAGGCCCAGCGACCTGGAAAATGCCCCGAGTTTTGTAGATCAGCCTCGCCACTCTCAGACCTGGGTAGGCATCTTTAGGTGCCATTCCCCTGTCCTGAGCCTCCTGGTACCCAGAAACACACACATGGTGTGGCTCACTGGTCGCCCACCTGTTGGGCAGGGGATGAGGGAGTGGAGACAAGCGCAAGCCAGACTGGGAGTGCACCAGGCTCCGCAGGGCCACCAGGAGGGCCTTGCTAGCAGGGTCCTGCCAATCAGACTCTTACCCCTGGATTCCTGGGCCAGGAAGAGGCACGGGGAGCCTTGAACATGAGTAGCAGGATTGGCATAGAAGCCAAGGTCGGGCTGGGCCTGGGCAGGGGCTGCAAGCCAGCAGCCGTGTGGACAGAGCCAGCCTGTCAGTGGCATGTGCTCCAGGGACGCAGGGGCCCTGGTGTTCCGGTCAGCCTGATCCTGATACAATAATAGAAGGTCAGCTGTGTTTATTTGGAACGATGGGCTCACAGGATTGTCATGTTGCCTAAAAGAAAGACAGCTTCCCCCTGCACCGAAGACAACACAACTGCAGGCGCTTTGGGAGTGTCTCATCAGACCTGGGCGAACGCGCGAGGGTGGGGGCAGGAGAGGGCTCTCTGCCCCTAAACCCAGCGTAAGAGGAGGGAGAGGGCAGGGACAGAAGGCTCCAGAAGCACCTTGGCCACTGGGTGCAGCCAAACACAGCATTATGACCGTGGCAGTGTGGGGTCCAGGTCAGGCAGGGGTGAGAGCGGGGTGCGGAGCGGCACTTGCCGCTTATTTGGAAATGGGTAGGAAAGCAGGGGCTTCTAGGGCTTCTAGGGCAAGTGGCTTATGACCGTGGCAGTGTGGGGTCCAGGTCAGGCAGGGATGAGAGCGGGGTGGGGGGCGGCACTTGCTGCTTATTTGGAAATGGGTTGGAAAGCAGGGGGCTTCTAGGGCTTCTAGGGCAAATGGTCGATTGGGGGGTTGCGGGCTTGGTGGGAGGCAGGCCTCCACATCCACAAGATGCCAAGGGATCCAGGCTGGTCCCTGCCTCTGTTGCAGCCTGCAGCACCTGCAGGGAGGGGAGCAGGGGCGGAAGGTCCGGATGGAGTCCCCTGGGATGGGGAGCAGGGGAGCAGGGGAGTGGTGTCACTCTCCCCCTGGCCCTGTCTCACCACCTCCATTGCCCTTCCCTCCCAGGAGTACCTAAGCGGCTCTCTAGCAGCTCTGCACTCCAACCAGATAATTACCCTGAAGGTTTGTAGGTTCTCTTCCGGGAGGCCTCTGGCCCCGCTCTGCTGAGAGGCTCCTGAACGCAGAGGCCAACATTGCACGTCCTCGGACCCCTGGTGGGTGGGGGCGCGGCTCTGGGTGCAGCAGCTGTCCCGGAAGGCGGCCATGACCTAGAAAGGCCATGATTAGGCACCCACGCCCCCAGCTGGGCACATTCTCAGCCCAGGTGGCCTCTGGTTCTTAACACTCATCCCAGGGGCCTCCTGTGACTTAAAATGCTTTCCAAACAAAAGGTTGGTTAGATGCCATCTTTGTTTTAACTTGGGTCTCACCACTTCCTAGAGCCGCTGGGTGCTCGGCTGCATGGGTAGAGAGATTGAAAGCAGCAAGATTGTCCAGAAATGAAAGTCACATGCAATACTGTGATGGCAAGCTGCCTCTCCCAAAAAAGTGGTTGGACATCCTTGCCAGCCTCTATTTTCCAAGCCGTCCAGCCCCAGGGTGAGACCTGGGTAGCACTTATCTTGTGCCCACACTGGCCACACCCTCGGTCGGTTCAGCCCCCGGGAACCGGGCTTGGCACTGCCCTCAACCACCTCCCCAGATTCGCTGACATCGGCCTTTCTCATTCAACCAAAAAGAGCACCCAGAGGCAGCCACACAACCAGCCTGGCTGCAAGTACCAATTTAGCTGGTCCTGTGGCTCCTACGTAACCAGAGCCTCTGAGTCTCCCTCCCTCAGCCCAGCAGCCCTTGTCCACCACCAGGAATGCCAGCAGTGCAATGTTGGGTTGTGTGTCAGGCGGCTTTTTCAGCCCAGCATGGCCACGGAGGGCAGGCCCAGGCAAGGAGGACCGCTCTCCCTGTTGGGGGATGCTGCTGGCCAACACCCCAAGGACGGCTCCTCCTTTAAGGGACGGTGTACCCTCCCAGGGCAAACTCAGCACTGCGCCCCCTAAGCCTCGGGAGTGCTGGGTCCATGCCTCCCCTCCCTGTGCCTCACACTCGCTAATCTCTCTTCTCTCTATCTCTCCTCCGTTCCCTCTTGGCCGCCCTGCCTTCCTGGTGACTTTTGGCATCCTCCTGAACACCTGCGACCTTTGGCCTTTGCCCTCTGGCCTTCCAACTCATCTCTCTCCTCAGCTGCTGCCTCTCCTCAATTCAGTGCGACTGGCTCCACCCCCAGTCATTAAAAGGCGGACCTTCCAGGTAGACCCCTTCCCTTTGCCCAGACCTCCTGGGGCCTCCCGGGGCTCCGAGAGTCTCTGGGCCTGAGAGGCCAGCGGGGGCTGCAGACGAAGACAGAACCTCACTGTCTTTTGGTTAAATTAAACCAGACAAAAATGGACCGGTCAATGCCATAGGCCCAGAGACACACACCACCCGGCCCAGCAGACCCCCAACTCCTACTGCCCATTACTACTCACAGGAGCCACCACCACAGCCGTCAGTGCTGCCAGCCACCGTGTCCCACATGCCACAGGCCTGATTCCACTTCAGCCGCTCAACAGTTTTCTGAACGGGCATGGTCATCCTTATTTCTCAGATGAGGAAGTCAAGGCTCAGAGACGTTAAGTGAGTTGGCCAACGTCACACAGTACATGGCAGGCACCCAGGTCTCTTACCAGCTATGTGATTTGGGGCAAGTTACTTAACCTTTCTGTGTCTGGGCTTGGGCATCTGCGAAAGAGTAAGCAAAAGGATACCTAAGTCAAACACCAGCTGGCGTTAGGTAAACCACAGTGCATGAGTGTCTGGCTGAGCGTAGGCATTCAGCCAGCCTTAGCTGAACTAATAGCAGATAATCATTATTATAAACGTACAATTTCCCCTTACGATTACACAAAGGAGATTGTTCATAAAAGGGGAAGACTTGTGGACTGTTATGGCAGTTGCAAATTAGGGAGAAGAAGAAAGTAAAGGAAGAGATTTAATGAGAAAGTTAAAAGCCAGATCTCTCAATCAAGTGCTGAGTGATAAAGAAGACTCCGGCATGCACCCCCATCAAAGCGCAAGACTGCTACCCATTTGTCTCCCACCATGTATGTGTGAGTGTTAGACATATGAGAATACGAATGGAGCTGGACAATCTCCCCTTCCTTCCTTCTAGTATCTTCATTGACTTATACCAGGAAACCACAACCAGTCCAGTCACAGTGCTGGCATGGGATGGGATTTACATGCATGTAGACCAGTCTGCGCAGCTTATCGAGGTGTGTCTGCATCTCTGGGACTGGAAATGAGGCTAGAGATCCTGCCACATAGTCTCCCGATAGCTCAGGCTGACGGAGGAGGAGGTGCAAACCCCTGAAGAGTCCCTATGCTCTTTCCACAGGAACATACAATGGGGCTTGGGGTCGGTATGCTAATATTTACTACAATCCTGACCAGGTTTTATTATTATTTTTAAAATATTTTTATTGATGTTTAGAGAGAGAGAGGAAAGGAGAGGGAGAGAGAAAGAGAAACATTGATGTGAGAGCAGAACATTGACCGGCTGCCTCCTGCACGCCCCCTACTGGGGATCTGGCCCGAAACCTGAGCATGTGACCTGACCAGGAATCGAACCAGCAACCGCTTGGTGCAGGGGATGGTGCCCAACCAACTGAACCACACTGGCCAGGGCCCAGGTTTTATTTTACGTTCTATTTCAGTTTCAAAACTGGGGTTTCTTCTAAGTTTTCAAAGTAAAGGGACTCTCCTAGCAAGGCCAAAGCCTAATTGTGTCATGAGGGATAACAGTGTTCTTCTGTTTCTCTTATGAATGCCTTCAAGAGTTTTTAAAATCAAGCCAATGTAAGCATTTACCCTGAGAATGTCATGAGGGACTTGGAAGTCTTATTTGCTAGCACTAAAACAATGATAGTTCAATTATTTGAAGGAGAATTAAGAAAAAGGCATTCCTTCAAATATGTCTAGAGTATTTTTCAAAAATCTCAAATGATCCTAAATTATTTTGGAGAAACAAGTGCTGATATATGTCTGATTAACTTCGGAGAAGGGAATATGTTATGTCTAATAAGTGCAGTCCTCCTTCATGGAGTTGACTCCAAGCCTTTAGTTCATCTTAGGTACCTTACCTGATACTTAGCCAGCAATTTGCTCTTCCAGAGGGAATGGGCGACGTCGTGAATGGACAGGCGCAGGTTGTGGGTGCTGCCTTTGAAATGAAGAGCCTTCGGTTCTTCTAGGAGCTGTCCTCCCATCTGTCTCTCAAGCTGCAAAACTTCCTGCAATGACATGGCCCAAACCGAAAGCAAGTTACTGAATTGTGTCACTTTCATCAGCTCTCTCATCCAATGAGTGTTTCCTCGTTGTGCCTTCCCGCCACCCTGCTAACTTGTGCAATATATGACCTCCACTGCTGCAGCCTGGAGGCCCTTCAGCTGAAGCCCCTGCCAGTGTGTATGTGACTGGATCCTACTGACCATCAACTCCGCTTCAGCAATCACACTGTGGGGGGCAAATTCATTACAGAGGGCACTTCCCGATGAACAAGCGGACTACTTATTCACATACAGGAAAATAACCATAAGAACCCCAAATGGAAAAGAATAAACAGAAAAAGAAAAAATAGGTGGAACTATAAATAGATAAGTAGATTTTCAATGAACTTTTAGGGAAAGGGGCAAGTAACTAGCAAACAAACCCGTTGTCTTGGACTTGGTAAAACCAGCTCATGAACAAAAATTTGGAATGTTTGGGGAATTTTTTTCAATCTTTTGTAGTTTCCATACCTACAGAAATAAAATAGTAATATTTTGCTTAAAATAATCCATTGCATAATTTCAAGTTATCAAAAAAATGAATTGTGTTCACTATGTCTTATAGAGGAAAATATACTGATGTAGATTAGAAAGATTTCTCAGTATCATAATTGAACTAAACAATTACTTAGCTTAAATTTTAAAAAGAACATCTCAGTAACTGTGGCTGATAAAAAATGCTATATAGCTTTACTTATACTATGAAGATGTAAAACGAAGACAAATTCTATATGTACTTACATCCCTCAAGTTGGTTAATGGGAGTTAATGGGGCATTTCCACTACAGCTGCAATTATCCAAATAGCATCAAACCACAGGTGATCAATGAACAAAATACCATGGGTCTCCTTTGCTGTCTACAGCACCCCTGTGCTCGCTGTGCACCCCTCATGCTTTAAAAGTTTTAGTGACACAAATACGAGGTATATTGCAACCTTTTTTTTTTTTTAAATAGGATTTCAAGAAAACAACGGATTTTATAAAAATGTAAATTTTCTTCTTTGGTGAGATTTCAATAGAAAACATGGGGTTCAATAACAGAGGCCGTTTCACACACATGTATTGGGCCCCTACCAGGATACCAAGCACACATGGGTTACAGAGGAGAACTGTAACTATGGAACCAGACTGCAGTCCAGTAAGTGCAGGGCTCACCAACATCATTGATTAGATGTGGACAGCTCATTTTAAGCTGCTTTTTTAGCGGTTCTCAGCATCCATCCTCTCTGAGCCAGGCCACTATTCTGAACAAGGCAAGCTGCTGAGAGGTCCTCTAAGGCGTAGGAAATGTTAGGATTTCAGACTGGGTCTGAAATGGTCTCAGCCTGGGACTCCCCTAATTAGTGTCTAATGGAAGAGATGAGGCAATAGCACATTGACGGAAAGACCAGCATGGTCCAGCTGCTTGAGAGTATCGACGCTGAGGTTATTCAACTTCTCTGGCTGATGAGTAGCTATTACTTGTGACAGGAGCCTGAGCAGTCAGCCAGCCCCCAACCAGTCAGTTGCCACCCGGACACACATGTTGTGTCATGGTGCCCTGGCTCCGCTGTGCCTGCAGCTCGGCAGGCTCTGAGGGACCCCAGTAGCTGCACAGATCTCCCCAGCCCAGAACCACATGCTCCTCTTGGACCTCCTCCTACAGCACTTCACACTCCATTCTGGGTAAGAAGCTGGCCATGTGGAAATGAAGACGCATAAGAAAAGGGAGGGTTAATTGCAGTTTCTTTTGCTTCAGCAGGAAAGTATAATGAGCTTATGTTGATCATGTTCATGCTCAGTGTCTAGTTAGCATAATAGAGAAAGCTGATGTTCCCAGTGAACCTGGCACCTGACAAATTCTAAAGCTAAAATGATGTTTGTTTATAAGCCATTAGAAGAAAAGAAACATAATTAGAAATCTTTGAGATTACAGTCATGCCAATCAATCAGTTCTAGCTTCTTTCCAGTAGACCCTAATTACCTCATCAAGACGTCTAAAGAGCAATCGATAGTAATTATCTGATTACTATAGATCTTCATTATGTCCAAATTATCTCCCTGGGATGTCTGAAAAAAGATGCATTGTATTCCGGGAGGTAATTGTACCCAACAATGTATAATCCACACTCCATTCCTACAATCAACATAGATTGCAGAGGATATAGAGAGCATTGTCAATTTTCTTGGCAGGGAGGACAATTGAAAAAAAAACACCCTAAATTGCCTATTGGCCATGACCTTGAAGTCAAGAAATCTAATGCCACGTTTTAAGCACAAAGTCTGGGTTGGCATCAGCCCAAGACTCAGTCCTTGGCTTTGGCATTGACCTCCAGTCATGGTAAAGAGTTCTTCTTAGCAGGGAAAAGGACTTGGCCAGCTGAGTCCTTTTTGGAGAGAAAGTCCCAAGTAAAGTGCCATTTTATTACATTTTTTATTTAATTTTTGTAGTTACTTCTTTTTAAAAACTGACAGTTGATATTGAATATTATATTAGTTTCAGGTGTATAGCATAGTGGCTAGACATTTATATAATTTACAAAGGGATTCTCCCTCCCCCCCATAAGTTTAGTACTTTCCTGGCACCATACATAGTTATTAAACTAGTGTTGACTATATTCCCTATGCTATAAAGAAAGTGCCATTTTAGACAACGAGACCAGAAAACACACACTTTCCATATTCCTAAGCTCTCCATCTCTCCACCAACCAGGAATGACACTATACTGCTGCCCAGAGCTGGAGGAACCTGCCTTTTCTCCCCTTCAATTGGATGTGAACCCTGGTGAATGATAAACTGCCCATCATGCTTAGAGCATCCATGCTCAGAGCTGAGGTCTCTAAACATATGTGATTGCCTATGCCTATCAGCCCAAAATCCTGAGCATGCATTTTTTGAGCGTCATGTTTACTTATAAATCATATACCTATATTAGCATCAACATGTTAATCTATACTAATAAAAGCATAATATGCTAATTAGACTGGACAGCCAAACGACCTTCCAGATGACCTTCCAGACAAAGCCGGGGCTGCGAGGGCCGAGGCCTTTGCACAAATTTCATGCATCAGGCCTGTAGTATATTATAAAAGCACAAACAAAGGCAAACACAGATAATTTATGCTGTTTTTCCCCCTGGGGTGTGCAAACTCCATTTTGGAGATTGCTGGCTTAGTCAGCTGTTCTTTCACTCATACCTTTGGGAGAAATCAGCCCAGGTGTAAATGACTCAGTTAAAAGGATTCCTACGAAACTGAAATTAAATGTGTGTGTGTGTGTGTGTGTGTGTGTGTGTGTGTGTATGTGTTGTTTTTTTCCCCCTAAAAAGTAACAACTGGTATCATCACACACAGGATGTTCAACCTCAAGGAAACAACAAAATAAAAGAAAAGACGATAACTAAAGCACAAATTAAATATATTAAAGTGGAAATTAAAGATATTATAACTAATAAATAAAACAACTCCTTGACAACTAAAATAACCTAAAACCATACATGAGTTGGAGATGACTTGCCACAGACAGCAAATCCCATATATGTTTGAGTCGGAAGACAGAAGAAGCAAGCCCCCTTGATGGGCTAATCAGGCTTTTACTCCATATTGTTATGGTTTAAGTATTATAATTTCAGATATTTTATAGCCGATCCCACTTAAAATACTGTAACTTGTATTTCAAAAAGCTTGATTTCCGAAATTCCTTCTGCATGAAATTTTGGTTATTATACATATGACACAGATAAGTAAGAGAACATTAAAGTAACAGTTGTCTGAATCAGTAAGATACAGTGTCACAGTTCAGTGCTTTCCTTTCCTTAATCTTCCTGGGCACGTTCATTCAACTTCAATGAAGCCTCATGCTCTGCCAGGAACCATGCCAGGCTCTGGGGCACGCAGACAAGTAAGTCCCGGTGCGTCCCTGCCTCAAGCCACTCAGGGATGATGGTCGGGAGACTGACAGATAAATATGTAACCCCGGCATAGAGTGCTCAGCTCCAACACAGGCTGCCTTTGGATCCCAACCATTCGGATATCCCATACTCCTTAAAGGAGAATCGGAACAAAATCTATTTAAGGTCAAAAGATTTAGGAAGACTTAAGAAAAATCTCATGACCTTGGAAAGAAATGCAGTAATAGGAATCAGGATCATCTAGGCTCTTTATTCTCAGAAATATCAATGCCACCTTCCTTGTCCTAACTCCTGGCAGCACCCCACCTCAGCGCCTTGCTTGGCTCTGGGTGACTCTACCTGTTGCTCTGACCTGCTCGCTCTGCCTCTGTAGGAGAGGTCACTTTCTGACTTTGTCAGCTCCATTTGCACCCTCTAACTTAACTTTTAAAAGACTCTCTCAGGAGTCAGTTATCAATAGAGGTGTTGCTAGCCCATCGCTTCACGGTAACACACACTAGAACCCCCGGTATAAAGTCACCAGGAGCAGGCCCCTGTGTGTCAGAGCTTGGTTCCCATGGGCTCCTGAGAGATCCAGTGAGCTGGCTGCATCCCCAGTGCAGTGGCCGCCCAGCACAGGCCCTGGTGGAGGGCTGTATTGATTCAGGGCACCTATGAGGGATTGCACGGAAAGCAGGGACAAGGGATTCCACAGTAGAAACAAGCAGCTTTCACAATAACCAATTAAACCAAGACATTATCCATGTCGAGCCATTAGCCTGGGCCACTTAAGAGCCACAATAAATTCAAGCTGTTTTAAAAGGCTGGAAAGACAAAGGGAGCCCTTCTGGCCTATACCCAGTGCTCTCACTCTCTCCCAGGCTCTGAGATGATAGGCTCTTTCCTCATTAGGGGCTGACAGAGCAAGGCCCGTGGGAGGAGCCCCACAGACCCAACACTCTGGTCCCCTAACCCAGAACGTCTCTCTGCATTTCTGCCTGGGTTAGACCGCATCCGCCTCCACTGCCACTCTTTTTTTAAATTTCAATATATTTTTATTGATTTCAAAGAGGAAGGGAGTGGGAGAGAGAGATAGAAACATCAATGATGAGAGAGAATCATTGATCGGCTGCCTCCTGCACGCCCCACACTGGGGATGAAGCCCACAACCCGGGCATGTGCCCTTGACTGGAATCGAACTCAGGACCCTTCAGTCCGCAGCCTGATGCTCTATCCACTGAGCCAAACCGGCTAGGGCTCCACTGCCACCTTGTTCTTCCTCCTCCTCCGGGTCCTTCCCAGCCCCGGCCAGTTTCCCGTAAGTGTCAGTCTCACTGAGTGCCCATGAGAGCCCCAGGCGACAGAGCTGCTTAGTCTGAGATTCATGAAGCCGGTACTTAAGAACATGACCACTTTGCCTGAGCGCAGAGCAGTGACTTGATGCCAGAAACCTTGTGAGGTGCTGGGGCCCTGGCTCTGTCCTCCACACTGTGTGCTCACACTTATCCCCTGACCACCACTCCCTGCCAGGAATTGCCTCCTGTCTCGCATCAGCATCACTGCTCTGAATTGTGCCTCCTCCTCTCCCTTGGAGGCACTTGTCTTAGCTTCCAGTTTCTCAAGAGATGAACGTCCTACCTCTGGGCATCTGGCCTTTAGCTTCCTTCTATGTCTGGGTCTTGTTTTCCCTCCCACATCTCTCCTACCACTCCTTTCCCTTTCTTATTAGAAATCTTATCAGGAGAGAAAGGAAGACGCCGATGATGAAGGTTAAATCTCACATAACTCATTAAAATCTCGTCTGCAAGAGAAGGTTGGAGGAGGTTAAAGCCAGGCTGTTTGTTGTGCCTTGCTTCTTTCTCGGTATTGTCTGGATGAGATCCGTCTGCACACTCTTTATACTTGATGGAAACACAGAGCCCTGAATCAGCCGCATTCAGTGCTGCCAGGGAGCCTGGGGACAGCGCCAGGACCTGAGCAGGTGGAGGCAGCTCCTATGGGCAAACCACCAGTAATACCACCCAGAGTTGGAGCGCAAAGGGCAGTGAATGAAACCGCGGCCAGCCTGGCACTCCGGGGGGTCTGTTTTGGTCTGATTGTACTGCTCCCTGGAGAGGAACCCACACTCCACGCCCGGTCTAGGGCTCTGGACCAAGCACCAAGGGCCGAGGTGGGCCGTTCCAGACCTGTGCCCACCTTCCCCATGCTTCTGCCATATGGACACAGAGCTCTGGGGGCACAAAGAACAAACTGGCAAACGTTTGTTCAGCATGCCACGCCTGTTAAACCTCAAAAGACCAACGTCCAAGGATTGTGCTGACTGGTGTTTTAAAAAAATCACATCTCCCATCAGATTTTATGGAACCTGCTTTGCTCCTATTCGTTCTTCCATCCCGTGTTGAAAGCTGCCCTTGTCGTTCAGGGATGAGGGGTTTCTGTCTTTGCTGTGAAGCTGGCACCACTGTGGCTGTCACAGCTGTGGGCCTGCACTCTTCCAAAGCAGAGGCCAGAGAGAGCGCCATCCTTCCCTCCCGCTCCCCGCCAGCTTTCCAGGGTCACTGCTCTCAGCTCCCCACATGCCCATCCTCCTCTGGCCTCAGGCCTCTGGCTGCAGAGCTGGCCGCGGGGACATCTGACTGTCAGCGGCCTGGCCTCCCCGACCTGGCTCTCGTCACCGCTGCTGGCATCAGGCCTGGCCATGCTACTCTCTCTCCCACTGCTCACGCTGGGGGGCTCTGCCCAGGGATCCAGGCTGGTCCCTGCCTCTGTTGCAGCCTGCAGCACCTGCAGGGAGGGGAGCAGGGGCGGAAGGTCCGGATGGAGTCCCCTGGGATGGGGAGCAGGGGAGCAGGGGAGTGGTGTCACTCTCCCCCTGGCCCTGTCTCACCACCTCCATTGCCCTTCCCTCCCAGGAGTACCTAAGCGGCTCTCTAGCAGCTCTGCACTCCAACCAGATAATTACCCTGAAGGTTTGTAGGTTCTCTTCCGGGAGGCCTCTGGCCCCGCTCTGCTGAGAGGCTCCTGAACGCAGAGGCCAACATTGCACGTCCTCGGGCCCCTGGTGGGTGGGGGCGCGACTCTGGGTGCAGCAGCTGTCCCAGGAAGGCGGCCATGACCTAGAAAGGCCATGATTAGGCACCCACGCCCCCAGCTGGGCACATTCTCAGCCCAGGTGGCCTCTGGTTCTTAACACTCATCCCAGGGGCCTCCTGTGACTTAAAATGCTTTCCAAACAAAAGGTTGGTTAGATGCCATCTTTGTTTTAACTTGGGTCTCACCACTTCCTAGAGCCGCTGGGTGCTCGGCTGCATGGGTAGAGAGATTGAAAGCAGCAAGATTGTCCAGAAATGAAAGTCACATGCGATACTGTGATGGCAAGCTGCCTCTCCCAAACAAGTGGTTGGACATCCTTGCCCAGCCTCTATTTTCCAAGCCGGCCAGCCCCAGGGTGAGACCTGGGTAGCACTTATCTTGTGCCACACTGGCCAACACCCTCAGTCGGTTCAGCCCCCGGGAACCGGGCTTGGCACTGCCCTCGACCACCTCCCCAGATTCGCTGACATCGGCCTTTCTCATTCAACCAAAAAGAGCACCCAGAGGCAGCCACACAACCAGCCTGGCTGCAAGTACCAATTTAGCTGGTCCTGTGGCTCCTACGTAACCAGAGCCTCTGAGTCTCCCGCCCTCAGCCCAGCAGCCCTTGTCCGCCACCAGGAATGCCAGCAGTGCAATGTTGGGTTGTGTGTCAGGCGGCTTTTTCAGCCCAGCATGGCCACGGAGGGCAGGCCCAGGCAAGGAGGACCGCTCTCCCTGTTGGGGGATGCTGCTGGCCAACACCCCAAGGACGGCTCCTCCTTTAAGGGACGGTGTACCCTCCCAGGGCAAACTCAGCACTGCGCCCCCTAAGCCTCGGGAGTGCTGGGTCCATGCCTCCCCTCCCTGTGCCTCACACTCGCTAATCTCTCTTCTCTCTATCTCTCCTCCGTTCCCTCTTGGCCGCCCTGCCTTCCTGGTGACTTTTGGCATCCTCCTGAACACCTGCGACCTTTGGCCTTTGCCCTCTGGCCTTCCAACTCATCTCTCTCCTCAGCTGCTGCCTCTCCTCAATTCAGTGCGACTGGCTCCACCCCCAGTCATTAAAAGGCGGACCTTCCAGGTAGACCCCTTCCCTTTGCCCAGACCTCCTGGGGCCTCCCGGGGCTCCGAGAGTCTCTGGGCCTGAGAGGCCAGCGGGGGCTGCAGACGAAGACAGAACCTCACTGTCTTTTGGTTAAATTAAACCAGACAAAAATGGACCGGTCAATGCCATAGGCCCAGAGACACACACCACCCGGCCCAGCAGACCCCCAACTCCTACTGCCCATTACTACTCACAGGAGCCACCACCACAGCCGTCAGTGCTGCCAGCCACCGTGTCCCACATGCCACAGGCCTGATTCCACTTCAGCCGCTCAACAGTTTTCTGAACGGGCATGGTCATCCTTATTTCTCAGATGGGGAAGTCAAGGCTCAGAGACGTTAAGTGAGTTGGCCAACGTCACACAGTACATGGCAGGCACCCAGGCTCTCTGTCTCTTACCAGCTGTGTGATTTGGGGCAAGTTACTTAACCTTTCTGTGCCTGGGCTTTCTCATTTGTAAAATGAAGCTAATAACAGTTCCCACTGCCTCGGGTCACTGGGTATGCAAAGTACTTAGACTAGTTCCTAGCACAGTTTCATTGCTAGATTACATTGAGGCTCAGAGAGAAGGGAATTTGTGCCCCAAACAGCAAGAGGCAGGATGGGAATTGGCAACAGGTCTTCAGACCCCCCACCCACCCAGGGCTCTCTCCGTTGGCCCTACACCCTTTATATTTAGAAATGCAGATTGCTCAGCATCTGATCACTTGTAACCTGAGTTTGAGGAGGGAGGGAGTTTGCCGAGGGACTGTAGCCCACAATCAACAGGTGTAATCACTGTGGGCAACTGATTCCTTCTTCCTGCCTTACCAACCCAATGAGGCTGGGTAGGACCAGGTCACAAAGAGCAAGAGACCTCAGACCCAGGGTTCAGGCTAAGGCACCCACACCCCTAGCCTTCCTTACACTGCGCAGGGGGTACCCCCAAGGCCACAGGGATACTGGAAGGGACAGGGCTCAGAGATGCTCTCTGCGAGCCTGACAGCATGGCCTGGCGCCACCATCTGCCCTGACTCAGGAGTCCAGAGGCCTGCATGTCAGGCACCTGGTAGAACAAGGCTGAAAAAAATTGCTCCAATTAACAACTAAAAATACAGAGGGACACGTGATGGGTGTGTCACCCGAGCCTGCGTATCCCCTTACACCAGCCAAACTACACCCTTTATATTTAGAAATGCAGATTGCTCAGCATCTGATCACTAGTAACCTGAATTTGAGGAGGGAGGGAGTTTGCAGAGGGACTGTAGCCCACAATCAACAGGTGTAATCACTGTGGGCAACTGATTCCTTCTTCCTGCCTTACCAACCCAATGAGGCTGGGTAGGACCGGGTCACAAAGAGTAAGAGACCTCAGACTCAGGGTTCAGGCTAAGGCACCCACACCCCTAGCCTTCCTTACACTGCGCAGGGGGTACCCCCAAGGCCACAGGGATGCTGGAAGGGACAGGGCTCAGAGATGCTCTCTGCGAGCCTGACAGCATGGCCTGGCGCCACCATCTGCCCTGACTCAGGAGTCCAGAGGCCTGCATGTCAGGCACCTGGTAGAACAAGGCTGAAAAAATTGCTCCAATTAACAACTAAAAATACAGAGGGACACGTGATGGGTGTGTCACCCAAGCCTTCGGATCCCGTTACACCAGCCAAACCCTCGAGAGCCTCCATGTGCTCCGAGTGCTTACCCCAAGCATGGCTATTTAGGGGGCCCGCTGGCAGCTCAGAGAAGCACCCAGCCCGCCCCACTGTCACCCACCCCTACCCGTGCCAGACCCCACCCCAGGAGAGCCGAGCCCTTGCTCTTAGAGCGGCCATTCACCTCAACCCAAGCGGCCTCCTCCGGGCCTCAGCTGCCTTAGCTGCCTTAGCTGCTACTTGTGGAGCCCTAGCTGGTTCCGGGCACTGTCGTAAGAATTCTACGTGGATCATCTCATGTAATCTCACACCGGCCGCCGCCCGTGGCGGTCCAACCATCATCATCCCCACCTTTCAGACGAAGAAATCGGGAGGGGCCCAGGCATGTTACTGCCTTCCTTTTCCAGAGCAAGGGGTGGGCGAGCCAAGACTCTGTGCTGCCCTGGCCCGGTTTCCAAAGCAGAGAGAGAGGTGTAGCGGCCCCTGCTCTGCCTGCTGCAGCTTCGGCCTATCAGCCATGGTGGGACATAAAAAGGTTTGTCCCCTTCCTATCAATAAACCAATATTGATTTGACAGGCTCTGTACGATACTTAAATACTGGGTCTAATATTAGTTGAAACAGGACCCTTTATAAGAGAGACGATGTGCTTAGCAGATGGTGTTGGACGTCACTTCCAACGTGTAGAAAGTTGGGCGGTGAGCAGTGTTTGCTGGGGGCTTATTTGGAATGAATAGGAATAGTCTGGAGTTCCGAGTTGGGGTCCTGCCTTCCCCCTGAATTCTCATGTGACCTTGATCAGGGAACTCAACCTCCCTGAGCCTGTTTTCTGTAAAGTGGGACCTGTGACCCTTTTCTGCACCTGCCTCTGCCGCCGGGAGCACTCAGTGCCCTCAAGCAGCTTCCCGGGGTGTGGCAGGATGAAGCCCGGGGCCCAGAGTAGCTCTGCCAGGTGCCACCTGCCCTAGGGCGTCCCAGCCAAGAGATGGCTCAAGCAGGTGCTGCTAAAATCTTACAGTTCTCCTCCTGCGTTTGTGCACTCCTGTTTATAATCATCATTTCCCGCTGTAGAGTTTGCAGGACGCATCATCAGCTCCCCTTTTATACAGGGAAGCAGGAATCAGGCAGGCTTGCTGAGATCCCCCTGAGCAGGGTGGGCGGGCCTGGAACTCAGGCTGCCTGCGTCCCCTGCAGCCCAGCCTGGAGCTCCCACACCTGCCGGGCTGTTCTGTGTTAGTCTGTCTGCAGGGTGGGCCCCTTGTCACAAGACCTGAGCCAAGAGCATCCCTGGAGCGCTCACTTAGGATGACTCTGACCGGTCCCCAGCCCCAGGCTCTCTCTCCTCCTGAGGGAACATGGTGCTGCCCCTGCCTCCCAGGCCCTCATCCATCCTGATGCAACTGGAGAACTCATGCCCCACCTGAAGGGGGCGCCATTCCTCGACCCAGGCCATGATTGCCCCCAGGAATGTGGGCCTGGCTGCCAGGGCTCCCAGTTTTTCATCAGAACCCTCAATCCAATTTTTTTACTTAAAATCTCTTGCCCAATTGTTTAGTGAGCCCAACAAAAGTCTATGACCTCTGACCTAAGGATCGGATTTGATGCTCTGGGCCAGATCATCAAAAATGGCAAAGAGCTGCCTTAGGAAAGGAGGGCCCGCTGTTCTCATTCAGTGGCTGAGAGGCCAGGATGCAGTGTGAGGACGTGGCTTGCCACGCAGCGGGAGCGGAGGCAGGCCCCGGTCCCAGACTGCCTCGGGGACTCTGGCGCCCTGGCCAGGCTGGGAGCAGACCTTCCACCGGGGGTCACCTCGCTCACCCCTCTGCCTCTGCCACCGCAGCAGGGCTGTCACACTGGGACCAGCAAGTCCTCTCTGGAAGCCCCTCCTCTTGGGGGCCCAATGTCTTGGCCGTCTCCTTGCTGCCACAGTCCCTGCATGTAGTCACCTCCGCAGCAGCCTCGCCATCACGCCACCACCGCAGCAGCCTCACCATCACGCCACCTCCGCCTCCCCACCAGAGCCCACGCAGGCCTTCACCGGGTGCATGGCACTGGGGCGGGAACCGCTCTGCAGCCTGGGGTCTCTCTCTAACACTTGTTTCCATGAATCTCAGGGTGAACAGGGCCAGGCCGGTATCCAAGGCCCACCAGGGCCACCAGGCCCCCCTGGACCAAGTGGACCTCTGGGGCATCCAGGACTGCCAGGGCCCATGGGGCCACCTGTAAGTACCCCCTTCCTCTCTCCACGGCCTCCTCTCCCAAGGTTTGTCCTAAGAAGTCCCTGGAAGCATCCAAACTTTGCATAACCAACAGAAACCTGTGTCCCAGCCGAATGGCCAAAGGATCTGGCAAGGCCATTGCACATGGGTGACCCATGCAAGGAGCTGCCCATCCCTGCCACACGCACCTGCTGCACTCTGGTTCTGAAAACACACCTTCTGAGGCCATGTCCTCAACTCCAGCCATTGCTTTCTAGGGAAGAAGTCACTAACAGGCTACCCCAGCCCTGCAGAAAGGGAAAAACGTCTTCAGGGCCACCTCTCATGCCTATTCCCTGACCCCTGGGCTTAGGAGAACCTGAGTTGGGGCCAGTGAGTTCTGACGGAGGGTTGTCCCACCAGCTGGCACCCCCTAACACACATGCCTTTTCTGGTGCAGGTTTCCCACTTCTAAGCCACCACCCGGATGCCAGGTCAGCCAGGGGTCCCTGCATCGAGCCTGAGGACTGGCAGGGGCCCAGGGGGGCTAGCAGGCACCCCACCTCCAGGCAAGACCACACACGGGTGGCTATTTAAGCCCAGTGGCCACCAAGTCACCCATTCCCAAGCCCTGGCTAAGCCCTGGGTCTCTCTCAACCCAATTTAATGCAAAAAAAGCAGCAGGGCAGGAGAACAACCCAGCAGGCATCTGGACTTCTTTGGAGAAAATGGGTTCTCAATCCAGAGCTAAGACTAATGGCATCTGTTCCTGGAGGGACAGGGTGAAGGACAAAGTCTGCTTAATAATGTTTTCCCATGTGGCTAACACACAGACAAACCTGAGTTTCTTATGACTGAAACCTCATACATTCATCAGGAAACGTTTGGGATATAGGCAAAGAAAAGGTTTTCCATGGTCTCTTTTCCCATATTCAGAGTTTAGCATCATTCCCCATTTTGGAGAGTCCTTCCATGTTCCTCCTTAAATGTATCTGCACCTGAACATTTCCAGGTTGATAATGTTCTGACTGATACAGCAGTTTGTACCCTGTTCCTTTCCCATTTGCCATCATAAGCACGCCCTTTCCCACATCAGGCATCTCCCAGGACATGGGTCTTAGGGCTCTCCTACTGAGAGAGCAGTTAATGAGTCCCTTCTGCGATCGGTCTCCTTGGACACGAATGTCTGCACACCTGATTGCCACTGGGAAGGAGCCCCCCAGGAGAAATTGCTGAGTCACGACCTCCCTGCCAAATGGCCCTCAATGAGTACAGTCGCATCCGGGTCACTTGGCTTCACCCCTGGCCCCTCAGCCGCCCCAGCTGCCAATGCTGAGGCTCCGTGTGGGGTCCCCCGGGCTGGGCGACAGCTCCGGCTGAGCGGCACCCAGCTTGGCCGGAAGCAGGCACAGCCGTGTGGAACTAGCTTGCTGGGGGCTTGGGTCTCCTGCCCAGCTTGACCCCCTGCACAGATTTTAAATATTTCCATCATTTCTCCCAGGACCTCAGGGAAGGAGATTGGTCTCACTTTCATGGGTTTCTAGATGGGAAAATGGAAAACCTGAAAGGAAGTGAAATTTAGGGAACTGAACCAAACCAAGCTGGGAAAACCAAAAAAGTGCTCAAAACCCACTGGCTGCCCTCCCCGAACACAGTGGGCTCCCACTCACTGAACCCAAGCCAGATGGTTTTCTTTGTTAGGTTTTTTTATAAAGAAAAAACAAACAAACAGAGAGTGTGTTTTTAAACCAATTGAAACAGCCCAGACTCCAGCATCAGGGTTTTCTGAAGCCCGTGTTTGCCATCCAGACCCGCTCCCACCACCGTGTGGAGACAGCACCTCTTCCCTCCCCTCTCCCTCGGGCTCCTGCAGGCCCTGGGCCCGCGCCACCTCCCCACTGCGGGATGCCATGGTCACAGCGCCCGGTGGGACGGAGACGTAGGGCTCCCCCGCAGGCTGGCAGGGCCAAAGGCAAAATCATGACTGCTGGGCAAGGCCGGCTTTCCAGGGAGGGGTCCCAATTAGGAGGTGGGCGGGTGGGGATCTGGACCAAACCACACTGTCGACTTAACATGATGCCACTGACCTATTTTCCAGTGGGCAAGCCCAGAGAAGATGCCCACGGCGCCACATGGCTCCGGAGAGGGACACCAGCCTGGTGTCCCCATGTGCCCTCGGCAGGTTTCAGACACCCTCCCAGGAGCCTCCGATCTGTTCTCTAGCACATCCAGAGCCCCTTAGAGCTCTTCAAGCACCTCTCCACCCCAGCATCCCCTGTAAACATGACCAACCTCAACTGTTTACCTGTGGAACCCACCTCCACTCACCTTTCTCTTGCTTCCGCAGGGCTTTCCTGGGCCTCCTGGACCGAAGGTGAGGGCCCTTCGGGGTGCCACACTGCGCGGGTGGGAGAGTTCCCTGCAGGAGGAGGGGCAGGCAGCACTGAAGGGTTCTGTGTAAGGAGCTGAGCGGGAGCTGAGCTGAGAGATGGATCAGGCTTGGCTCACTTCCAAACCACTGCCCCCCTGGGAACTGGTTGGGTCCCGCAAGGATGGACCATTTGTGTGCTCGGCTGACCAAGTCCTATGGCTGGTCCCACCTCCAAGGAGCTTACAGTCTGGTTGGAAACTCAGGGTTGATGCCCAGGACACTGTCGCAACATCCCAATAAAAGTGTTTCATAGGGGGTCAGACTGGAGGGACCTTCAGGGTCATCTGGTCTCTTCTGAAACCTTATCTGGAAGCTCATGATGTCAAACAGACTCTCCCTCTGAAGTGGGGAACCTCGGGCTCTGAGGATGAGAAGCTGCGAAGCCCAACCATTTTACAAATGATGCTGAAGGCCCGGGGCAAAGTGACGGGTCCAAGTTTTCGACAGAGAATCGGTGGTGGAACCAAAACTGAAACTCAGGTCTCCTGCCAAGTTGACTTGTTCTGAGGAGCAGAACAGCCTCTGATATTGTTCCAGGGCTGGCTGTGCGTGGAGGTCGGAGGATTTAGACATGGGGAGGAAGAGGGATGGGAATGTGAGGGGAGCAGCAGGAGCTGAGGTTTGGCATTAGGAAAACCCCCCTCACCATCTTCTCTTTGTCTCTCCCCCCACCTCCAGGGAGACCCAGGGATCCAGGGCTACCATGGCCGGAAGGTAAGAAGTGGAGGGAGGGGAAGACCTCACCCCACAGCCATAACTCAAGTGGGATCTCACCATGGTGCACACACGCATAATTTTGCACAAACACTCACCCAGCGTGAGCTTCGTAATGTGTATGAGGTTGACTGGACAGAAGTCATATCTCCACTTGGGGAAGCAGGAGGCTAAGGAGGGGACAGGGCCTTGGGCAAATCAGTGGTCCAGCTGGACCTCTGACCCAGAAGGGTCTCCCCCGCCAACCTGGTGGCGGTATCTGTACCCAGGCGCCTCGGGCTCTCCAGGCAGAGCTCCGTGTTGAGCAGGGTTGGGGAGATGGGGTAGGGTCCCAGCCCCGCTCTCTGGCAGCTCACAGGCCAGAGAGATGGGATTCCTGCACCAATAACCCTGGTGAAGGTTGTCTGTGCTGGTTGCTGCCATCACAAAGCGCTGTGAATACAGGATGGTGGAGAGATTACTTCCAGGCTGGCAGGAGTTGGGAAGTCTTCTGGGAGGTGACAGCCTATGAGCTCAGTCCTGGTGAATAGGTAGGTTATCCATTGCTGTGTAACAAACCATCCCAGACGTACTGGCTTGAAATGACGATTTCTTTCTCATGATTCTGTGGGTTGGCCATCTGAGGGTATCGCTGGTCTCCCCTGGGCTCATTCACACATCCATACTGCATGACAGATGGAAAGGCCAAGGCGGCCGCCTCCACACGTCTGGTGATTGGCGCTGGCTGTGGGTGGGGTGCCTCCATTCTCCCTCCACTGGCATCTCAGCCCCCAGTGGAGGAGACAGGTTTCCTTACAGTGCAGCAGGCCCAGGGCAGTCTTCAAAACGGGCGAGTCCCAGTGCACTGGCATCACATTTTCTGATGTCCTATCGATCAGAGCAAGTCACATGGCCAAGTCATGTGGGCGGCGGGAGGGGACTCGGCTTCCACTTCTTCTTGTGGGAGGAGTGGCAAAGCATCTGTGGCCATTTTTAATCCACCCCTGGGGTCCTTCAATCAGCAGATTTCAAGGGAAATGGCATTTTAGACAGGGAAACTATTTGAACCAGGGCCCAGTGGTGGTCTTTACAGTAACTATGAAAACAAAAATAACCTTAATAAAAGTCACCACTTACTGAATGCCCACCATGTTGCCAGGCTGTTCTTCAATGTGACCTGCATCATTTTGGTCCTAAAACCTCCCTATGAGGCTGCATGTCCAGGTTTGGGCCCTTCTCATGCTACCACCTGCTACATGGAGCCCATCCGGCCTGCAGACCCTGGCTGGGAAGCCTCTATAGCAGTGGTTCTCAACCTTCTGGCCCTTTAAATACAGTTCCTCATGTTGTGACCCAACCATAAAATTATTTTCGTTGCTACTTCATAACTATAATGTTGCTACTGTTATGAATCGT
>NW_005370916.1:1702295-1723739 GCF_000412655.1 Myotis brandtii | reverse complement strand
GGGAAGAATCACTCCTGAGAAGCACATTCCCCACACTCCGTAATCCGGATCGTTTTATGGGTGTTTGGTGGGTGAGATGGCGAGGCCTGAGTTCTGTAATTAGTTCTGCATAAACTGAGAAGTTTGCGTTGTGTCAGGAAGTAGAAATTATAGCCCCCGCGGTTGTCTCCATCCACTCGCACAGACTCACAAAATTTACTGCCTCCTGGTGCAGAGCAGGGTCGGTTTTCCCATTAGCGGCCACACCGGTTCTTTCAAGCGGTGGAGAGAGAAACTGTAGGGCCGGCAGAGGTGGCCCTAGGATCGTGGCGATGCCCGCAACCAGCATCCACACCATGGCCGTGTCTGTATTCTCCTGCCAGCTGCGAGTCTGGTTCACCCAGAAAGGAGCTTGGGGGAGTGTTGTCCTAAGAGGACTCCGCTTAGGGCTGGGGTATCATGATGATAGAGGCCCTGGTCCCATGAGGGCCGCCATCCTGGGCTCAGACGATGGGACAGATCATGCAACCCTGACTGCATTGCATTTGCAAGAAAACCGCTGTGGTGCTGCTGACAGGGGGCAGCTCCTGGCCCCGGGAAGCCTGCTCTGGGGAGAGACGGCTCAGGGCTGCGAGAGAGGCTCCGGCATGGAAGGGCCGGCGCCAGTGCTGATGGGTACCTTTGCAGGGAGCTCCCTGTCACCGGAGGGGTTCGGGTAGGGTCTGGCATGTGTTGAGCAGCTTCTAGATCAGATGGGAGACAGGATTAAAATCCCTTCCAGGTCAGGGAAACTATGGCTTCCTGGGGACAGAGTCGGCTCCATCTCCATAGAGAGCGCCCCTGGCTGTGGAAGGAGTGCAGGTCTCCTCCAGCCTTTGTCCAGGTCTTTCTTCACCTACATCAGGCTTGTGACAGGCATCACCACTTTTTTTTTTTTAAATCCTCAGCCAAGGACATGTTCACTAATCTTTAGAGAAAGGGAGGGAGGGAGAGAGAGAGAGAGAGAGAGAGGAGAGAAGAAACATAGATGTGAGAAAGAGACATTAATTTCTTGCCTCCCATATGTGCCCTGATGGGGACTCGAACCCAGGACCTTTCAGTGTGTGGACGACGCTCCAACCAAGCCACCTATCCAGGGCACAAGCGTCACCCCTTGTAGATCTATGAGGAACTGAGAAGGCTCTTCTTCTCTATGCTGGGCTCTTGCTCCTCGCCCTTCCTTTCTCTATCAGACCACCCCCTCTTCCCTTCCCCAGCGGCCTCTGTGGAGTCTGCAGGGCTGTGAGCCGGTATCTCCCTCTAATGTCGCTCGGGTTTCTGGAAGGCTCCTCTGGCCTCCACTTCTCCCAGCCTGTCCTTGAGTCTGGTCAGTAGGTGTTCCTGGAGCCCGAGGCGGTCTCCGCACCCTCATGTCTGGGCTGACCCTCCCTGTGCCGGGATCCTCGTTCTGTCGTTACTTCAACAAAGCCCAGAGGGTATGCACTGGGGACTGGTGGCCAGCAGCAGAGGGCTCGCCCCCAAGCATCCTTCCTTTGCCCATCATTTCCCTGTTACTCTCTTCTCCCCTCTCTGCTCTCTGCTTGGAGTAAGGCACGGTAAGGAGGCCCCTGATTACAGGTGCTGAGACGAGTTGGCTCCCCACCCCAGGGAGGAGCGAGTGCTGGCAGGTGGGAACACAGGGCTGGGCCCGGGGCCAGGCTGTGAGGGGGACCTGCGGGGTAACCGAGGGACCCTCCGCATCTGCTTCGATTGCTGTGCCCCAGCGACGTGACACCATGTGGGGAGGCCTCTCTTCCAGCACGGGGTGGAACTTAGCTCTCAGCAGAGATGTTTCTCAGCCCATGAACTTTGCTAATGATTAGCTCCATCCACCCCCTCTCCCCCAGCAACTGGACCCAACCTGGCAGCCTCCCAGAGGCCAGCCCGCCAGCAGGGCAGGCTCTGCCCCAGCTCCTCGGGATCTAAGCCCGGTGTGGCCAGCGGGCCCTGTGCTGCCCCAGCCCCACTCAGGGCCAGCCCCGCCGCCCAGACACTGCGAGTATTGTTGTGCGCCCATGTGGTACCTATTTGATCCAAATTTATGACGCCAATCTCCTTTAAATATGTTGCAAGACACAAAGTGTGTTTAAAACATTACAACCCTGGCTCTCTTTCACGGGGATTGACGAGGATTGTCAGACGGTATGTGGATCACAAACCCGGTGAGGGCTTATCTCTAAGCAATCGGAGCTGGTCAGTCTGTCTCCGCAGGGGGGTGCGTCTGACGCATGTGGTGGTCTGGGTGTTAAGTCCCCGGGTTTGCATGAAGGACTGTGGCTGAGCGCACGCTCCCTTCCACAGCTGTGGGCTGTGCGTTTTCAGACCAGAGGGGGCGGGATGTGAGAACCTCGTGCTAGAGCCGCTGGTAACTGCAGTCACCCCTCCTGGAGGCTCCTGGCTCCCGAGAAACAGGGACTCCCAGGGGAGCAGGCCCATGAGCCCTGTGGTTGGATGGCTAGGACACTGAGGTGGGGGTGTAAGGAGTGGAAGCTCAGTCCTCATTTTCCAGCTACCCCAGCCTCCCCACCGCTCCTCAGTCCTTCTACAAGAGGACGTGTCCATTCTGATCTGCCGGTCAGAGCAAGGGGCCATGTGGTGGACACACTCCCGTAGAATGGCGATTAGCATTATTACAGCTACGTTACGGGGCCTCTTCAACATGCCAGTTTGTGTATGAGGCACTTGGCACGCATCAGCTTACTAGATCTTTATAACAACCCTCTGAGGTGCTTTCTATCCTCATCCCCAATTGGCAGATGAACAAACTGAGGTTCACAAAGGTGAACCCTCGAAGGCCCACAGCCAGGAAGTGGTGGAGTCAGATCTGCCTTGCTCTGAATGACTACCACCTGGGACTTACAGCTGGGGGTAATTGGCAGATGAACAAACTGAGGTTCACAAAGGTGAACCCTCGAAGGCCCACAGCCTGGAAGTGGTGGAGTCAGATCTGTCTGACCCCAAAGCCTTGCTCTGAATGACTACCACCTGGGCCTTACAGCCCTGGGGGGCCCCAGGATTTCCAGTAGGCAGTTCCCCCTCCACTAGGAGAAAAGGAGGTGAGTGTTGAGCTCTTTTCCTTCTTGTGAGGAAAGGTGGTGGCTGGTTCCGGGCCTTTCTCTGAGCCCCCCGGCTCTCTGTGAGCAGTACGTGGAGTGTCGACGGCAGAAAGCATGGGGTGCGCGGTGCATTTTAGTTGAAGAACCAAGGGAGTGTGGTGTTTTTTCCACTGGCACCGATTTCGCCTCAGTGATTCCTGCAGGGAGTTGGCATGGTCCCGGGGCTTCCAACAGAGCCAGGAGGAGGCAGCTTGGCTCAGCCCCGCACTGCAGCTATTCCGGAACCTTCCTGCGCCCCTCTGGCCCCCAGAGGACCTGCGCACCCCCAGGCTTCTCTCGGGCTCACAGGCAGAGTGCTTCGTCCAGATGAAGCCATGGATACAGAAACGTCTGGGATGGGGACAGCACTCTTTCAAAGCCACGAAATCCCAGTGGGGACAGCCAGGCCATTTAAATTAAGGCCGATCAGGGAGATGAGGCATGGGCTCCAAATCTGAGGCTGACGGGCTCCCACTCTGCCGGTTTCCAGCCCCAGCCTCCGCTCTCTGGGCCCCATTTCTCCTGCACTCCAAAGTCCACGGATTAATTAGAGCTGACTTTTCTTTTTGGAACTAACTACAAAATCACCCGATCTCAAATCGAGATTACAAGCCAGCCGCCCTTCCAAAGCCCTGGCCTTCGATGGGGCGCCTGACCCGGTAATTCCCCAGATCACTTCCTGCCAGCCCCAATTACCGGAGGGCCTGGCATTTCCGTGGCCCCGGGCCTCCCTGCTCCGGAGCTGCTAGAGCAGGAACAGGGCGCTGAGCTGCCCTCTTCCCGGAAGGCAGTCCTGGGAACGCTGTAGGTGAGAGAAAGACCTTGGCCCTCCTCACCCGGATCTTCCAGCCCAGGAAAGGGCCAGGCCCAGGCCTGAGGCCAGAGCTGCCTCCTGGCCTCCCCCCAGCCCTCCACTCCCCGCTCAGACAGGTCTTCCTCCTCCCTGCAGAGAACAAAGAGTCTGTGTGTGGAGCTGCCTCGGCCCTGGGCCCCCCACCCAGCGTTAGGGAGGTCCATTCATCTCCCCGAGCTTCTCTGGCCTGACCTTTGCTGGGCTGGGGAGCTGACTTTGAAGCCCCCACCTCCTTCCAGACTACGTTTTCTTGCCAAGTCCCTGCCCCGCTTGTTCCACAAACAGTAAATCACCAATTAGGAGGCCACTCCCCCTGGACGGGAGCATGGCCAGCTTGTGCTCCAAGGAGCTCGCTTCCATCCTGTCGTCTGGGTAAAGGATGGGTCCTCACCTGGAGGCCAGGACCAGCATAGAGAACCTATTGATGCTGCAGTGAGAGCACAGGCAGGGCCCAGCTGAGAGTCAGTGACATTGTGAAGTCCTGGCTGGGACAGGTCCTCAAGGTCATTCAGGGCATCCCCCCCACCCCCCCACCTGTGCTCACCCAGAGCTTGCTTAGCCACGACGAATGGAACCCACCCCTCCCAGGCCGGCCATCAGGCATTGGTTCTCGGCACCACAGTTAAAGAACCAGGTGGTGGGTCGGCGCCGCCTGTGGGTCACAAGCCTGGTCCCACAGCAGCCTGTGCCACCCATGCTCTGTGCCCCTGGGGCAAGAGCCTTTGTAACGCCCAGGCACCCACTCCCCAGCTGGAGGACGCCAGACCCAGTGGCTGACACCCACCCAGAGGCTCCTGGTTGGGAGGACCTGAGAAGGCAAAGATAGAGGGGTAAAGGGGGCCGGGGGCTTTGACAGACTATGGGAGCTCCTTCCCACCTAAGATAAGCCGGTGAGTTAGTGGGTCTAAAGTCAGCACGATTCCAAACTTAACCTTTAAAAAGGAACATTTTTAAGAAGAAAGCCGGGAAAGGACCCTCTAGATGTGCCCTCGCTGAGATGGGCCACCAGGGAAAGCTGTGTGCACAGGCATCGGCCTCCTCCCTGCAGACAAGCATGCTTGCCACAGCCACCCCGAGTCCTTGACAATGACTCTCACCCCTCTTTCACCTCGGCCACCGTCCAGGAACCAGCGCTTTCTGTTAGGACAGCACCGTCCCCAGTTCAGAGGTCAGGCTGGCGCACGCCCGTGGAGACAGGCCCTGGAGAAAGGAGGCTGATGAGAGTGGACTGAGCCCGCAGGGTGGGTCAGTGGAGGGCGCCCCTGCTTCCTGCCCAGCAAAGGGCTGGGAGTGAGGGAGGCCCTGAGAATGGGGATCAAGGGAGCCTGAGTCGTTTGCAGAATTAAGAGACTTGACCCAGGAGGGAGGGAGGGGGCAGAGGTCAGCCACGCTAATGAGGAGGGCTGCCTCCTTAGGAGGCTCCCAGGGGCCGGATTTCCCTGGAGGGCATGGCTGTGTCTTTACAGACAAACCCACATGCGCTGAAGACAAGCCCAATTAGCCGGAAGCCCTCACTCCCAGCGCCTGCTCTGCATGGCTCCTGTGGAGACGGGAGACAGGCGCCCGGAGCCCACCCTCCTCCCTGCTGAGGCACAGGAAGCTGTCTGTCTCTCGGGGGCAGGAGGAGAAGGCAGAGAGCCTCCGAGAGCCGCAGTGTTACCCAGAGCTAACCTGCTCCACCAGGGAGCCCTGTCCTGGACCTGCCAGCAGACCCAGTGTCCCCTCCCTGGCCGTGGCCTCTCTCCCTCCTAAGGGTCTCCCACAGGCAGGGCTGGGGGCGATGGAGAAGATGGGGGAGCAGGAGTGGCTGGAAAGCGTTTATTTAGTCTAATCTCACTTTGCAGGTAGGGGTCCTGGGCCCGGAGAGAGAACAGGGTTTATCTGGAGTCACACAGCCAGCCTTTCCTGACTCCATCAGCTCCTCAACATGGAGGTGGGAAGGGGAGGCAGGGGCATGGAAGGAAAGACAGGAGCAGGGCAGGGCAGGGCAGGACCAATGGGAAATCCCTGGATAGTCAGGGACCCCCAAGCTGACCTCCCACTTGTACCTCTACCCCACCCCAGGGACTCTGTCTGATGTCCTAGGGGCTGAGTCAACTCATTTGGGTTGATTGGCATGTTAGCAGGGCCTCCTGGTCCTAAAGGAAAGAGTGACAGGAGCCTCAGCTGGCTCTCCTGGGAAGGGGTTGGAGGCCTGTTGCCAGACTCCTGACGAGGTCCTGGGGTGCCCTCTGCTGGCCACATAGCAGACCCGCACTTTTCTCTGGGCGCCTATGGTTAAAGACCACCCCAGGGCTCTGGGCTGAGCTGCCCTCACAGGCCTGGCCCACTCCTTCATGCCTGTGGGGCACAGACCCAGGGCCCTCCAGCAGAGAGGGTGTTGCCTGCTTTCAGCCTGCAGAAGGTGTTTAACAGAAGCAGGTGGAACACCAGCCCAGCCGACGCTGGGGTTGGTCTGGAGAAATGGGTACCTGGGCTTTGGCAGGCAAAAGACCTATGTTCACATCCCTGCTCTGCATGACCTTGACAATCGTACCCGGCCTCTCTGAGCTACAGTTTCTTCACCGGTAAAGCAGGAGTAACATCCACTCCCACTCCGGAGTAGATTCCTAGACACTGAGTAGAAAGATGAAAAGCCCTTAGCCCGGTGCCAGACGCATGGCAGATGCAGTAAATGGCCATGCCTTTCTCTGCTCTTTCCCATAAGAGGGGGTCCCCAGAATTTGGTGGCTAGGGCAGATCTGGGCCACTGGCTTATCTGCTGTGGTCACTGCCTGTGGCTCAGGGGTCCTGGTGAGTCAGGATGAGAAAGGGCTCCTGGGTTTGGAGCTAAAGTTGCTGAGCCTTTTGCAGAATTCAGAGACTTGTCCCTAAAGAATGGAGGTGAGCCATCCCAGGCCGACGTGGTTTTGTGCTCAGATTACAAATGCACAGGGTCCTTCTGCACTGAGGAACCAGCACTGGGCTCGGGGCATAGCAAAAGGCTCCACAGAGCAGATGGTGTGTGACCATCAATGAGTAGGGTGTTGAGGAAATAACAGGAAGTCATGAGAGTGGGTGGTGTTTTCAGGGAAGCAGGAAGAGGTGTCAGGCTATGAGGAGATGGGGGTGGGAAGGAAGCGAGGATGGAAGGCCATGCTCAGGATCCCGGCCGCTTTTCCGGTCAGTGCCAGGCAGCGGCTGTTCTGAGTAGGGAGTGTTATTGTCCAGCTTACGTACAGGGAGGGCTCAGTCCTGGAGCAGAGTGAGAAGCCTCTCTGTCCTTGGTGAGCGCGGGGTGGACTGGGACTGCCTGTCAGATGCAGAGAGGGGTGAGGGCAGCTGAGGTGGGACCAGGTTCGCCCTCTGCCTGAAGCCTGTGGGAACGGCAGCATGGCCTGTGGCCGTGCCCGCTGGCCTGAGAGAGGAAGCTGGGCCGGGCGGGGTTGGGCATGGCCACCCACAGCGCTGGCTTCCCTCGCAGGAAGCTGCAGCAGGCCGGCCGTTGTCACCTGTAGCTGCACGGCATTCTGGGCCCTGCCTGGGGCTTCAGTTGGGGTTCAACTCATGGAGACAGGAGCTGCTCTTCTCCCTCCCCTGGTCACCCTAACACGGCAGCCCCCATTGCCGCTGGCTGGCATCCCCACCCCCTCTCCTCCTGTTGTGTCCTGAGCTCAGCCCCTCCCATCCGTGTGGTATTTTCACGGGGAGGTACGAGAGGCTGGAGACACTGCTGAGCTGGTAGCGCACACCCATGAGATCCTGGAGCGGCGACAGCTGTCCTGGTGCCTCTGGAAGGTGCCAGGTGGCGCCTGGTTCATCTCCAGTCCCCCACCACCCAAGTACAGGCCGACCCTCTGCCACGTGGGGCCAAGGCCCACAGGCCCCTGGGAGGAGTTAGACCCAAGGAACCTGGAGGAAAAGGAGCCCCAGAGGGAGATGAGGAGCAGGGCTGCTGGAATGAAAACGGGCAAGAAGTGCTAGGCGGGGCGGGAGGGAGGATGTGCAGTCGGTGCGTGGCCCAGGCCCGCTCCTACCCGCAGCACTGAGTTCCAGACCCGCTGGCAGTAGATCTTGAACAGCTCCCTGCCCCCCATCCCCACAGGACTCGGCTCCTGTGGTGGCCGCTCTCTCTGGGTGCCTTTCCCTCACTGTGACACATGCCTTGGACCCCTGTGCGAGTTCACATAGCTGAGTGGCCCGCGGTGACTGCCAGAGCTCAACTGTCCTGAGCTTCCAGACCAGCTGTTCTCAGTGACATCCTCGGGGCCCTGAGTCTGGTCCTCTTCTCATCGTTTCTCTGTTTCTTCCTTCAGGGAGAACGGGGCATGCCAGGGATGCCGGGCAAACACGGAGTGAAGGTACCTGCCCCTCAGCACACCCAGGCAGCCCCGCCCCCACCCCGACCTCTCTCCCACGCTCCTCCTTCCCACGTCCCACGGTGAAGACTGGGGGTGCATATCCTCCCAGGCCCTCGCCCCTCGCTGTGCAGCCTGTCCTTCCAGGCAGGGCTGCCCTGTTTGGCTCCTGTTTGGCCCCATCATGCACCAGTGCCCTTCTGAAATGGCCAGGCCTCCTTCTGGGCATCTTTGGGTCATAATAATCTTGCGTAACCCCAGCTCTGGCTGCAGTCCTGAGGCCCATGTGAGGAGTAGACACCCCCTAACATCACCTCCACGGGGGGTTTACTAAGCAGTGTGTTTGGAAGCCTATGCACTTCAAAAGTCAGTGGTCTTGAGCTGATATAGAAATGGGGTTCACTGCCAGCTGCTCCCCAGTCCCTGAGAGCGTAGATCCAGAGAGCTTCCTGTGAGGAGAGGCCTGCTGACACACACTGGGGGGCACTGTACGTACGTGGTGACATCTCCATCTACTCTTCTCCCCTTCCCCAGGGCTCTCCCTGCTTCCCCTCCCCCATCTCCTCCTCCTTTTCTCTTATCCCAACGAAGCCCTCCCTCATTTCACCCCAGGGATGCCCATCTAGCTCACCTGTGGGCATCCTGCCACGATGCCCACTGTGTCTCCCAGCACAGCCTAGGTGCTGAGCAGGTGGATGGGACCCTGGGCACCCAGCTGTGCTGCACAGAGCCTCTTCCTTGGGACCCACCCTCCCTGTGCCAAGCTCAGCACCCCTCCTTTCCCGTGGGTTTGGGCGGTACACAGGCATGAACAGTCCACCTTCGCATCTCCCCAAGGGGAGGCTGGGAGGCTGGCCACTTCCTTGTGCTCCCCCTGACTGCGGACGTCTCCATGCCTTTTCTTCTCTCTGCCAGGGGGCTCCTGGCATCGCCGTGGCGGGGATGAAGGTCAGTGAAACGCTGTAATTCAACACGGAGGGGTAATGTGGGAGAGATGGAGAGAGGAGGACAGCGTTAGGGCTTCAGAGGTCCTGAACCAAGGAGGGGGCAGACAGGCTTGGGAAACATTTCTCCTGAAGCAGCATTGTTGCCAGATCCACGCACACATAACTTGAACAGCCCATGTCAGGTGCGTGCACACATAACTTGAACAGCCCATGTCAGGTGCATGCACACATAACTTGAAGAGCCCATGTCAGGTGCATGCACACATAACTTGAACAGTCCATGTCAGGTGCATGCACACATAACTTGAAGAGCCAATGTCAGATGCACGCACACATAACTTGAACAGCCAATGTCAGGTGCATGCACACATAACTTGAACAGCCCATGTCAGGTGCACGCACACATAACTTGAACAGCCAATGTCAGGTGCATGCACACATAACGTGAACAGCCAGTGTCTACCTAAGCTTACAAGGAAGTAGCAAAGGGTTACCATTCTCAGCTATAGGTCTCACCCTCCTGCCATGCAGTGGAGCCAGAGCTTTCCTTCACACTGGAATTTCACAGCTACTTGCTTGCAAAGCTTCAGGGAGAGGAGCTGGATTCCTCCTCCTGAACCCACCCTAACTGCCATGTGGTTGGCAGGCGGACGGTGGAAACACCCAGCAGCACAAGTGCTCGGTGTGGCTCTCCGGCAGGTCCGCTTACAGGGGCACCTCTCCCTCTCCTGCGGGGCCTCACTGACACCCACACCAGACACACGCCTCACCTGGTGGAGAATAAGGGGTGGTCCAGGAGGCCTCTTTGGCCTGTGGCTTGAGGTCTACACCGAGGAAAGGCTGAGCTGGCCAGGCGCTTCGCCTCCCCCCAGAGTAGCTCTGCTCATTGGTTCCTGCTCCCTTCCCCGCTCTCTCACGCCCTCTTATTTCCTTACCTGAATCTTTTTTTTCCTACACAGGGAGAACCAGGAACCCCAGGAGCCAAGGTACTGACACAGGGAATGTCTGGGCTGCAAGGAGCATCAGGTGTCAGGGGAGGCGGGAGGGGCCGCTGCTGTTTCTCACTCCTGATCCCCCTGAGGTGGGCCTGGGGCTGGGGACCTGACTGAGCAGAGGACAGCCTGCCAGGGAGGGGCCTGCTTGTCAGGGTTGCACAGCAAGTGCCTCCCTGCTCCTGGATTCTGGCTGGACAGCTCGGCCGGTTTGCCTGCACACCTGCTCCAGCAGCCAGGAGCTGCTGTCCCCTGCGCCTGGGGGCTGTCTCTCTCATCTAGTTCATTAAGGGATGTAACATGAAAAAAAGTTCCCATGGTCAAGTATGTTTGGGAAATAGAGGATTAAAAATATTGCACGGGTTTCTTTCGTGCAGGCCTTCTCAGAGCCTTTAACATGCTAAATGTGCATTGGAGAGCTTTGAAAAGGCAATATCTTGTGAAGAATGTCCAACTTTTTTTGACCAGGGCCTCCTTTTTTTCAGAGGAGCATCTTATGGGACTAGGGTTCTAGGAACACCCGTCTATGATCGCTGTCCATTATACCCCTCATGACCCCCACCTACATCCTCTTAGGAGTGACTTTCTCTTCTTACCCCAAAGGGAGACCCAGGAGTGGCAGGAAAGCTGGGGCCCCCAGGTTTGCCAGGAAAGAGGGGGCAGAGGGTAGGATATTGTGCCTTTGAGAGTGCTGGTCCCCCACTCCCTGCCCACCTCTCCCTCCCGTGACTAGGGTGCTGCCTGCCGTGTGCAATGGGTGCGTGTACCCTCAGGAGGAGGACAGTGCAGGGACAGCCTGCAAAGCTGCAGAAATTCCACTCGAGAGCAACGCTCCCTCCTTGAAAGCCATGGGTTACCCAGGAGAACCCAGCAGAAGGAAGGCCCTTCCTCGCTCCATCCCCACCCCCAGGACCCCCGTAGACGGCACTGCATCCCTTCCCGGCTGTTTCAGGGCATGCCTGCTAAGGCACAGCCCAGGCAGAGCTGGGCCTGCTGGGCTCCCAAGACTTGCTGTCCTCCTGTCACGTGGGCACTCACCCAGCCTCCTTCCCTTCCTTGGCCAGCTCCAGGCCACTGTGCCATTCAGCTCCTCCCCAAGGACAGGTAGCAAGGGGATGACCCCCAGTGACTTGGTGTGGCTCCTTGTGTGGCTCCAGCTGGACAAGTCAGTGAGACGTCTGAGCAAATTATGACCCAGGGCCCTCAGTTTATGTAACCACACATGTGACCGCCATCCTCAGGCTGTGGAGAGTGGAGCTCCCCACGCTGACCTGGCGGTGCTCTGGGGGCTCCTGATGTGAGACGCTGGGTCGGAGGTGGAGCCTCAGGAGACCTGCCTGTGAGACCAGCTCTGCTGCCGACACAGGGCAGCTGCTCACAGGCAGAGCCTCCCCCTCTGCACCGAGGCGGGCTCTGTGGTCCAGGTCAGGGGGAGAGTTCTTCAGGAAGGAGCTAGCTATGAGGGGTGTTCCTTAGCGAGGGCGCCCCACAAAGGACCACAAACACTGTCGCTCAACCCACAGACGTGTATTGTCCCCCCGCCTGGGGGCCAGTGGTCTGAGGAACAGGTGTCAGCAGGGTCGTTCCTTCTGCGGCTGTGAGGGAGCATCTAGCCCAGGCCCGTCTCCTGGTTTCTGGGTTTGCTGCCATCCTTGCTGGTCCTCAGCTCATAGACCCCATCTCTGCCTTCACTCTCACTTGGGTTCCCCCATGTGCATGTCTGTCCAAGTTTCCCCTTCTTATAAGGACACCAGTCATATTGGATTCGGGGCCCACCCCACTCCAGCATGACCTCATAACATAGCTAATTACACCTCCAATGTAATTACTCCTCCACTGTCCCACTTCTAAATAAGGTCATATTCTGAGATACTGGGGGTTCAGACTTTAACATACAATGGGGAGGAGGAGGCACAATTCAACCCATAACAGGAGGCAAGCTTCTCAAAATACTCCTCCAAAGAGATGTCCTGGTTAGATGGTCTTGTCTTTTTTATTTTTTAATATTTTTTTATTTATTTCAGAGAGGAAAGGAGGAGAGAGAGAAACATCAATGATGAGAATCATTGATCGGCTGCCTCCTGTACGCCCCACACTAGGGATCGAGCCTACAACCGTGGCATGTGCCCTGACCGGGAATCGAACCGTGACCTCCTGGTTCATAGGTCGATGCTCATCCATGGAGCCATGCCGGCTGGGCTGGTCTTGTCTTTAGAGGCAGGAGGAGGTGGGCAGAAGGCTCTCCCTGGAAACCAGGGGCTTCTAGTGGTTGGTCCCGATGAACATGAACATGGAAAGAGCACGGTGGTTAAAAGGAAGAGCTTCCCAAATGCCTGGCTCCACGCTGCTCATCCTTCCCCCAAAAAGGCCTAAGCGCTCTTGGCTCCCCTCTCGCACGAGTGATGGGGGCCCAGCCCACCTGTGAGCACTGATGCAGGCTGTCCCCAGTGTGAAGTGGTCTTAAGAAGGAGTTGGGCCAGGTGGGGGCCCTTCAGGAAGTGGAGTCCTTCAGAAAACAGCGCACGGAGGGGCAGGGAGGTGGGAGAGAGGAAAGCCAAGGCCTGGCGCTGGCGGGGTGAGGCCTCACCCACATCCTAGAGGAGCTCTTCTAACCCACATTGTCTGCATTTCTCCGCAGGGTGAGAAAGGCGCCGCGGGCCTTGGCCTCCTGGGGCAGAAGGTGGGTATTGAGGAGCTCTGCATGGTGAGATGCGTGTAGAGGTCTGATGTCCATCCCCGCCCACATTCCCTCCCAGAGGAGGGGGGTAAAGAGGTACGACATGGGAGGCCCTAATTGGCCAAACAATGCCCAAATTCAAAGACTTCAATGGCTATGACCTGGTCAGACTTCTTTGCAGCAGCTCTGAAAATGTGCTCAGTGGTACATGAGCTCCATAAGATAGTGCACTTGAAAACAGACTAGAGGTCAGGTAAGTGTGGGAGAGCTGGGTAAGGGGCCCCTTAAACAGTGACAGGCACTGTCGCCTGTCAGAGCTCAGAGCACGCTGCATGAAGGAACTCGAAAAGCTTCATTTCATTCCGCCTTTCCTAGCATTGTTTGGCCACCAGACCCCTTTTTTTCACATTTCAAATATTTTCAACCCCCTGAAGAAGTGTTCCATGGAACACCCTTTAAAATATGTATTTTTTAATTGATTTCAGAGAGGAAGGGAGAGGGAGAGAAAGGTAGAAACACCCATGATGAGAGGGAATCATTGATCAGCTGCCTCCTGCACGCCCCCCACTGGGGATCGAGCCGGCAGCCTGGCATGTGGCCTGACCGGAATCGAACTGTGACCACTGAGCCACGCCTACTGGGCCCATGGAACATCCTTTGAGAAACGCTGTTCCAGACCCAGGTTCTGATAGGTCTCTTGTTTCAGCCTGTTCCCCTTCAATAGCCAGCTCTATTCTCTCCTCAAAACCTGCGGCTGGATCAGACTAGGCCAGGCTTCTGAAGGCCTCTGGAGCCCACAGCCCCCTAATGCCCACCCCCACCCCCTACCAAATTTAGCCTGAACTGTGAGGAAAGAACTAATAACTCTTCCTTTCCACCCCCAGGGAGAGAAAGGCGATTCTGGCAACTCCATTGGAGGAGGCAGAGCGGAGCCCGGCCCCCCAGGGCTCCCCGGGCCCCCAGGGCCAAAGGTGAGTCTTCCCCTGGGATCAGTGCTCACAGAAGATGTTTGCCTGAGGCCTTTACTTCGACCTGTTCTTGGGGACTCTGTGTCCTGGGCACCTTGCCTTCCCTAGTGTGTGTGGTTTTCCCGTGGATTCTGGAAAGGTCGTTTGGCCTGAGCGCCTACTTCCAAGCAGAGACTGTTTGGCATCCAGGAGAGATGTCACCCAGGACAGAGGGTTGGTCCCATTGACTCAAATGACTATGATGTAACTGAGTCAGGGGCTGGCGACTGCAGGGCCTTAGGACAGCCAGAAAGGCCCCTCCTCTGGGCTCTAAATAGGCCTCAGGCCAGCGAGCTGCTGAGCCCCACCTGTGCTGGTACACTTCGGGGAGCAGGATGGTGGCCGGGACACAGCTGGCTGCCCACCCTTTCCTTGCTCTTTGTGGAAACTGCAAGGGTAAGACTCGGGCTTCCCAAAGCAGATGCTTCCTTGGTTTATTTTAGCAGCAGGGGAGGTGAGGGGGTCCCTTTCTTAGCTCATAAGGAAAAGATTAATTACGTGATTGGCAGCAGCACACGCATTCACCCCACTGACTGGCGTTTATCAAGGGCTGCTATGGTGGGCTGGCCCGCAATCTGACAGGACAGACAGAGCCACAATTCGCAGGAATACAGTGCAGGGAGCACGAGGAACCTCACAGGCAGATGTGGCTTCTCCTTCCCCGTGCCCATGCCCTAGGCCAGTGGTCGGCAAACTGCGGCTCAGCAAACTGCGGCTCGCAAGCCACATGCGGCTCTTTGGCCGCTTGAGTGTGGCTCTTCCACAAAATACCACATGCGGGCATGCACGTACAGTGCGATTGAAACTTCATGGCCCATGTGCAGAAGTCGGTATTTTGTGGAAGAGCCACACTCAAGGGGCCAAAGAGCCGCATGTGGCTCGCGAGCTGCAGTTTGCCGACCACGGCCCTAGGCCTATCTGACTGTGGCAGGGACAGAGCCTCCCTGACATGAGCACCAGCTTTGCCAGAGGTAGCCCTGCCACCGGGTTCCCAGACACTCCAAGTTTTGGAGTTTGTCCCTCTGACCCCACAGGGCATGAATGGCTGGCACATTTGGGGCCTTCATTTAGGGTCGGAGAAACCTGGTCACTATTGTCCTCACGCCCTGGGACAAAAGAAAGGGGAAGCTAGAAGACTGTTCCCAAAATCTCATCCTCTTTCCAAGTCCAGGCAGATGTTTAATAAGTGACGTGTTTGGGATGGGCCTCTTCCTAGTTCCCCATCCCCTCCTGTCCTAGGCCTCCAGCACTCCCCTCTGTCCCCCCACATACACACAGGCCCAGGGTCTTCCCCCCCCCCCCCCCCCAGGCAGGGTGAGGTGTGCCTTTGCAAGTGTTTCAGGCTCCAAAATGACCCGCCAAGGGCTGCTGGCATCCACATTTGGGGCCAAGACAGAACTGGGCACATGTATGTCAACTGAGAACTGAGGATGGCCTGGCTGCGGGGGAGGGTGGGTGGCAAGGGGTGGACACCAGCCAGTGGTGAGAACAGACCTCAGAGGAGGAAGGGAGTAGATAGAAAGGCTGCCAGGAGGAGGTGAGAGCCGGGCTGGGCCCAAGCGTGGGTAGAAGTCAGATAGGTGGAATGGGGTGAGTTCGTAGAATCCAGCAGAGAAAGACATGGAGACTCAAAGACACAATAGCCAGGACATTAACAGCAGGACATCTTGCCCCCTTGAGCGGCTGTCCAAGGTGCCCTGCAGGCCCTCACCCCATCTCTCTCCTTCCCCAGGGAGAAGCTGGTGTCCATGGCCAGGCTGGCCCCCCCGGAAAGCAGGGGGACAAGGTACGGAGGCCCCAGAAAGCTGCAGGATGAGGGTCAGCTTGGGAGTTCAAGTCCCAGATCAGTGTGGCCACCCCTGCGGCTGGACCCCCGGGGAACAGGCTGACCGGCTGGGACTCCTGCTGCTGTCTGTCCCCTGAGACAGCAGTCATGCGAAGGCTGGCCCGGGGGCCGGACGTGGGGGCTGGGAGTGGCCCAGAGCCCCTGCTCTGTTAGCTTCCAAGCCCTGGTACAGGGGACTCCCGCTTCCCGCCAGCTGCTCCCCGTGCAGGGGCGGTGGGTGCTGTGTGCTGTGTGCTGTGGTGGGAGGCGGAGGGCAGGTGACCTGGAGGTGGCAGTGGCTGGACGCTCCATGAGCTCCACCTCCAGTGTCCTCATGAGTTGAGTTACATTAAAGGGTTCACTTTTCCTTTATTTTCACTTTCTATCTTATTTTTTAAATTGTCCTCAATGTTAACATTATCCCAGAACAACTGAAGTGTGGTTTGTTCTCACAATATACACCACAGTTTCATTTATTCCCCACCCTTCTGTCCTGTTTCCAACAGGAAAAAGTCCCCTCACGTCCCCCGCTCAGGGAGGCTGGGGGCTCCTAATACCTCCGCTCCCCACCCCTCCCGTGTTCCGTCCTGCGGTTCGGATCTTTCACAAACAGGGGCCCCTAAAAGTACCGCATGGGCTCTTCATGGCAAATACTGACCCAGACGATTAATTGGCAAAAGGTTTCGGAGCCCTCGCTTCCTGAGCAGAATGGAAATGAGGAGACCCAGAGGGCTCATCTCTGCGCCCAAGGAGGTGCTGGCTGAGGGGGCTGGGGGGTGGCAGGCGGACAAGGTGGAGTCACTAACAGCTAACGCAGGACAGAAAGAAGACCTCTCAGCGCAAGCTGGGGGAGCTGGGAAGGAGGGGGGTGCCTCCAGGTAGAAGGGAGCCTGCACTTTCAGGCACAGGGAGCTCTGCGTCCTCGTGGCTGAGCTAGGGTGAGTCTCCCGGCCGCCCCGTGGCCCTAGCGCGTGGCCCATCTGGAGGCATCAGGTTCTCTGTACCCAGCTTTATCCCCATTTCACCCCAGTTTTGTCGTGCAATAGGGGGACCCTGGAGCGCCTGGAGAACAGGGACCAGCTGGCCCCAAGGTACGTGCATCTCACCCGGAGTCCCAGCACATCTCACCTCCCTGGGGTCACAGAGTGAAGTGGCTGGCCCCTGGGGTCTTGAGGGGCGAGGAGAAGAGCTTGATGGTCCCCGATAAGAGGTCTGGCGTTGCAGCCAGGACTGGGCTCAGTCACTCCAGGTCAATCTAGTTAGGCGCTCACGGAGTCCAACTCCCAGGCACCCTCTGAGAGCGCTCGGGTCCCCGATAGGCTCCCCTCTTGCTGCCCTGGACCCACCTGTGTGCAGCCAGGCGCAGCCAGTGCTGTCCACGGTCCAGTTGACAGACAGCGGGCGGCAGCTGTGGTCAGTTCCCTGCTGGCCCGGCGGCTGAGTTCGTGTTTGTCTTGCAGGGCTCCAAGGGAGAGCCAGGGAAAGGAGAGGCGGTGGAGTGCAACGCCAGCATCAACGAGGCGCTCCAGGTGCGTGGGGCTGGCCTGGGGCTAGAGATGGGGAGGTGCTGGCCTCGAGCTGCACGGAGGCCTGAGAAGGGAGCTGCACACCTGGATGGATGCCCCTGAGGCCAGGCCACTGAGCCAGGCTCCCTTGTTCCCCTCCTTTGGCCTGCAGTTTGGGTCGCACTGCGCAGCCTCCGGGCAAATGGCCCGCTCATTTGGCATCCAGGTGGCCTGGCTCCCCACCTGGGCCCATCTGGCCAGTTCTCCTGGCTCTGGGTAACTGAGAGCCATTCCTGGAGCATCCTGGCACCCTGCAGGGTGTTGGCCCATCCAGGGTTTGGGGGCCCCGTTTCTTCAGAGCACACACTCCCCTTTCACATGTCTTCCTGGAACACGTCTCCCTTTTGCGTCAATTTTATCGTATTTCAAGTTCCTATGACACCCGCCCCTGAAAGCAGAGCTCCTCCACCGGAGCAGTGTCGATAGTTGGGGCTGGTCCTCTTTGCTCCGAGCTATGGGGGGTGGGTCCTGTGGGTCGCAGGGTGTTCAGCATACGCCTGGTCTCCACCCACCTGATGCCAGTAGCACCCACCCGTTATGACAACCAAAATGTGTCACTGCCAAATGCCCCCTCGGGGCAAAACTGCCTCAGGTGGAGAGCCACTCCTTTAAAAAAATGTTCTAATGACGTGACTCCATTTACGAGCTGTATCATCCTTTTTTAATGCCAACAATTGTCTGTCTAATTATTTTTTTAGTGATTCCATAGTTTGCTATGCTGTCTGTTTGTCTGAAGGGCGGTGCAGCGGAACCTTGAAATCTAGGTGCTGGGACAAGAGGGAGAAGCAAGGGAGGCTCCCAGTCAGCGGCCAGAAAGCATAAGGGATGCTGCTTCCTCCCTCTTTGGCGAAGTGAAGCAAAGGCCGCAGGCTATTTGAGGGCTTGTCATAGGACAGCCTCAGAGCATCATTCAGTGAGATGTGGGGTGCTCCCTGCCCATTGATCACAAACCTCTGGGAGAGGTGGGGGTGCATGGGGCTGGGAGGCACGGAGCCCACTCCTTAGAGCGGCCCAGCTCCCACGGTCCGTGACTGGGCCGAGGAGACCCGACAGATGGCTCTTGACTTGCCCTTCACCTGATTGCATGGTGGTGGTTTTTTAGGAGCCCCTGACGCTGACCTTGACCATCAGTCTTCCTCTTCCTTCACTTTCCCCGGGCACCAACGCCGGGGCCATGGGGAGGGCGGGCTGGAAGCAAGGCCTGGAGGTCTTGCCTCACGAAGGCAGACGCTGGGCTTTTTTGGGTTAGGGTTGGCCTTGCAGGGCTGGGGCGGAGGGTGACCTAAGTCTGAACAGGGGGTCTCAGGAGCTGTCCCCAGCCTTGATCATGGCTGCCTGCTGGAGTGGCTCTTCGCTGATTCAGCTGTGCGCCTCCTCCTTGAAGCCTCCCCTGATCTACCAGGCAGAGTATACTTGGCACAGTATAAATGCTGGGTTCCCGTTGCAGCTCTGTCAAGGAAACAGGGGTATAGAGGAGGATGCTTTTGTGTTTCTCCTTTTTCTCCACCTTCAGTTGATAAAGTGCATAACCCTGAAACATGAGTATCGACCCTCTGCATTTCCTACAAATCAATTTTATTACCTGCACCTGGAAAGCCAGTGCATCCCAAGCCTGGGTTTTGCACACACGCCTACCAGTGGCCGCCTGCAGTGAATACTTGTAGTTCAAACTCCACCACCAGGTGGAGGGGACGGGGAGGGCTCCAAGTTCTCAAACTGCTGGCGTGTTGTTTCACCCAATGCTGTCGTGGCCACGTGCCACAGACACGCTTAGGGACGACACGAACCCAGAACCAAGCGCCAAGCACAGGACGCCCCGGTCCCAGAAACTGCTGTTAACCACGGGATCCTGGAATCCGTGAGCTTCATTGGGAAACATTAGAATGGATTATTCAAAATAGCTGTTGGAAGCAAAACTTTCCTGGAAACACATGTTATTTGTGGGGTTTTTTCTTTTAAAAACAGCCTTGTATCATTTACAAACAATAAAATGCACCCCTTCTAGGTGTAGAGTTTGCTGAGTTTTGACAAATGTGTCCGTACACATGTATCCACCACCCCAGCCACTCCCGAGAGTTCCTCCATGGATGGGCCTGGGGGTCAGTCCCACACCTGCCCCAGCCCGGAGCCACCACTCGGCTTCTGTCACCAAGGATTAGATGTGTCTTCCCTGAGCCTCCCAGGAGTGGGAGCACGCGTGTGTCGCTGTCTGCGTCCGGCTGCGTTTGCTCAGCGCCGTGTGTCGGGGTCTCACCCTGGCATGGCGGATGCAGGCCTTGTTCTTCCCTCACTGCTCCATTGCATCGATGTTCCAGACCTTCACCTGTGGCTGACGTTTGGTTGTTTCCTGGACACGTTATTAAGTCACTGTCCGGGAGGTCAGATGTGTCTTCTGGAAGCCCAGGAGCCCCAGCGGTGCCTCAGAGGCAGGAGGACAGAGGCTGCTGGGCATGGCTCTGCATCCCACCACCTCCTCTAACCCAGACACACTCCGGAGGACAGAGGCTGCTGGGCATGGCTCTGCATCCCACCTCCTCTAACCCAGACACACTCCATGCCTATCACCTGTACATTGTGAAGTCCCCATATTGTCTCCTTTGCAAAAACAGTGTTCCTGCCACTGATAGAAGGTGTGAAAATGCCTGCTCTCTCTAAGCCAGCCTGTATCTATCCCCTCTGGTGACAGGCCGCTCCCGCTCCTCAGAACATCCTTCCTGAGTCTGTTTTCTTTCCTAGGGGCCCCCTGGTCTTCCCGGGCAGATCGGCCCACCTGGAGCTCCAGGGATCCCAGGCCAGAAGGTAACACTTGTCTTGACCCTACAGACCATGTGACTCTGAGCGTGGGACCCCGTGGCCACCCCTCGTCCCGTGACCCTCTCATCTTCCCAGAGCACCACCTCGCTCTAGCCTATAATTCCTCCCAGTGCACCAAGGCTCACCCACACCCCAGCTGCCGTCACTCCTCCCACCCTGGGCTCTGCCGCTCTTCCCTGGCTGCCTGTCTTGGGCGCCTATAACCCTCTGATGTGGCGGAGCCTGCCCCACAGACCCTGCCCCAGCCACACCCACAGCACTGACCCCAGCCTGCCACCAGGGAACAGGGCCTTGAACCCATCCCCAATCTCACCCGTCCTCGCTCCCTGCCTTGGCTCCCTTTCATACTCTGCCCCAGCCCCTGTGGTTTTTCTCAGAAGGCCTTGCATGTTTGCCCCTCTGCCCTCTGCTCATGAGGCCCCCTACCCTGAAACCCCTTCCCGTCTTCCCTACCTTCCAAAGCTCACCTCCTCCTTGAAGCCTCCCCTGATCTATCAGGCAGAATTCACTGTCCTTTCCTCGCTTCTCTCATAGCGCCTACAGCATTTTGCCTTGGTGGTGCAGCTGGCTGTCACCTGGCCTCCAAGACAGAGGCCACGCCTCCCTCATCGCCCTCTCTGAGCTAGAGAAGGGGCATGGGTTGGTGTGAAAGTGAAAGGACCCTCTCATCTTCCCAGAGCACCACCTCGCTCTGGCCTGTAATTCCTCCCAGTGCCCTGTGGGGCAGCCTGGACAGAGGGGCTGGGTTTGCAGGGAACACAGAGGCAGCGCCCCGCCCATGGAGCCATGGAGTGAGTGTCCAGGGCCCTTGGTGGCAGCGTGATTTGGGGCTAAACGAGGACTTCGGGAGCCAGGGTGCTCAGACTCCGGTCCTGGCTCCACTCCTCACTAACGGGGGGCTGAGCACACGCTCAGTGTTGGGGACCTCACCCTGGAACGAAGACCATGCGTGTCCAGGCCTCCTGAGGACTCCTGGCACAGGAAGTGCCTCTCGGTGACAGCTGTCACCTCCTCTGCCTGGACAGTAACCTGTAGTTGTTCTGCCACAGGGGGAGATTGGACTGCCAGGCCCTCCAGGCCACGATGGAGAAAAGGTGAGAACAGACACCCCCAGACAAACCTCTGAAGCTGGTCCTGGCCCTGGGGGTGAGGGCAGGGGCTCCGGAGGAAGCCCAAGGTGGACCTTGTGGGGAAGGGAGGGGAGGCCCGCCCTGCACATGCCCTGCTGAGCCCCACACTGCAGCTGCGGCCTCGGAGAAGCCAGCAGGCCACACTGGGCTGGGCTGGGGCTGCGGCTGGGCTGGGCTGGGCTGG
>NW_005370916.1:1689271-1701888 GCF_000412655.1 Myotis brandtii | reverse complement strand
TCAGCCCTGCGGCCTGGCTGCTAACCTGGGAGCTGGGGGAAGGGGACTCACCTGGTTTCCCCTGGTTTACCAAGGCCAGTGTCCCCGCTCAAGAGACCTGGGTCCTGTTCTGTCATCTTCTGTCTGTGTCCCCCTGAAAGTCCCTGAGCCTGGCAGAGCCCCGGTCCCTGTCTCTGCAGTGGCTTAGAATGCCTCCCCTGCAAACCTCGCTAGGATGTTGGGGGGAGAGGAAGTCATGGGTAGAAAACTGCCTCTTGGGAAAGTATGCAGAAGCCCTCTCACCACGGAGAATGCTTGTACAAAAACGGGGTCGTAGCCCACTCCAGCCAGGACACTGCCTTGACTGGGGGCCTTCTCTGGCATCAGTGGCTCCCGTCTGAATGGTCACCATCCTAGACACCGGCCCGTGGAGGAAGGGCGCGTGCGTGCATGCCACATTTGGTCACAGATGCTCAGCGTGACGACCTTGCACTTGACTAACAGAGATCTTTGTCGGTCCTTAGGGTCTAGATGGCCCAACTGGGGAGAAAGGAGAACCAGGTGGCCCAGGGAGACCCGGAACGACGGGATTGCCTGGCCCAATCGGGCTCCCGGGATTTACAGTAAGGCCCGAGGGCTGGGTATCCAGGTGGTCAGCAGGCAGCTGCGGACAGGGGCACCTGAGCAGGGGTGCCCCTCACGTGGTTGGCAGCCTAGCAGGTGCCTGGCACTGCAGTGAGGCCGCACTAACCCCCAGCCGGCCTGGCCTGGGAAGGGGGTCCTCTTGATGAGCAGATACTTCCTGAGGGCAGTTGAGTATAAACAAGGGAGTATAAACTCCCTCGGCCCACAGCATGACGGCCTGTCTTCATAGCCAACATAGTGCAAAGGTGCCAGGACCTTAGACTCAGAATCCTCCTCTTTTGAGTGGGAAGAACCTCAGAGGCCAACCAGTCCCACCTGGGACGGCCTGCGGCCACCTCACTCAGCTGTAACAGGAGGCAGCTCATCGCCTCCAACTCATCCCCTTCTTGGGGGGGCATCTCCACGCTGAAGGATTTGGGGTGCAAGTTCCCTCATCACCATCTCAGCTCATCGCCTCCAACTCATCCCCTTCTTGGGGGGGGCATCTCCACGCTGAAGGCAGTGCTCCTAGATTTGGGGTGCAAGTTCCCTCGTCACCATCCCCCCATTGGCCCTCGCTCTGCCTCTGGAGCCTTATTCATTTCTGTTGCCGTTTTAAAAACCACCACTAATTCAGCAGCTTAAAACAACACGCGCTTAAGATGTCACGGTCCAGGCCAGTCCCAGCTGGGTCCTCTGTCAGGGCCTCCCGAGGCTGCATCAGGGTGTCGGCCAGCTGCGTTCTCATCTAGAGCTGGGACCCCACCCAGGCTCGCTGCTGTGGGCATCATCAGCTCCTGCTATAGCAGGACGGGCCCCGCAGCTCCCAGAGGCTGCCACACGGCCTTCCCCACAGTGGGCAGTTCACATTATAGCAGCCTGTTTCTTCAAGGCCAAGGCCAGCAGGAGTCTCTCCATGTGTGCTGGCAAGACAGAACTCTGTGTGTGTGTGTAACATGTGTAATAATCTTAACATATGTCATAGGTTATCATTTGTAAACTATAAACATAAGCTGGTCACATAATCGCCTTTGCCATATGCCATACTCTGTGGGTCCACCCCAGGGCCTGTGCCCTGCAGGACCCATAGAGAAAGCCAGCCTCTCCTCCCACATGCTGAAAACTCAAGTTCTTAGAAGCAGGGGTCACCGGCCACCTGCCTCATCTCCGTCCCTCAGGCTGACCACCCCCATAGCCTCTGAGGTGTTCCTTGCCAACGCCTGGGCCTAGTCTACCTCCGGTCTGGTTTGTCACAGGTTTGAGGGTGTGTCTGTCCCAGGCTCCCCTGAGTGCTGGCATCCACGCCATGGTGTTTTGTGCCCACAGGGGGAGAAAGGAGAACCTGGGGAAAAGGGTGACCCAGGAGTAGAGGTAGGTGGTGCCTGCTCTGCCTTGTGTCCCCCGGGGGTTCATGGGCAGACAGGAGTAGAGGTAGGTGGTGCCTGCTCTGCCTTGTGTGTCCTGGGCAGGAACCTCATCACACCTGGTCTCTCCAGTGTGGGCAGAATTTCCATGATCTAGGATGAAACTCAGAGCTGCCCTGCTCAGGACGGGGGCAAGGAGGGGAACGTTCACTGAGCACCACAGTGGCCAGCCATGGAGCCCCCAGTCTGCTCCACGGTCTCCCCATTAATCAAGTCCCTCAGTGACATTTCACCAGGCACCCACCATATTTCATTCCCGGGGCTGAGCCTGTGCAGCAAACTGTCCCCAGTAGTGGGTCCTAGAATGGCACCAACTCAGGGAGACTGGTGAGCATGCCCAAAACGGGTCATTTGAGCAGAGTTTCGAAGACTCTGTAGGAATTTGCCTAGAAGCTGCAGAGTGGGCTTCCCAGAGAGGGAGGCATTATTCTCTGAGAGGTGTGGTGATGAAGGGAAGAGGAGGGAACAGTGGCATAAGAGGATAGAAGCCAGGTTCACATATGTAGCATCCAGGGAAAGAGCCAGGAAAGCAAGAGGTCAAGGACACATGAGGGAGAGGGTGCTTGGCGGGAAGACCTGGGCCCCCCAGACACCACGGCGGAGCTAAGGGAGAGACCGCCACAGGTGCTTGGCGGGAAGACCTGGGCCCCCCAGACACCACTGCCCTAAGGGAGAGACCGCCACGCCTTCTCAGTCCCTGAAGAAGTCCCCTGGCTCCTGTCACCTTCAGTGTCACCAAGCCCCATCTGCATTAGTGACACAGACCTGATTGTATAGCATGTTACTTACTTGCAGATGGATAGCCTCCTACAGAAATGCTCTGAAATTCAGGAAAAGAATTATCCCCCAAAGTGTTCCTTCCAGACGTATTTAAAGTAAAAATTGGAAACAGCCTACATCTCTAACAAGAAGGAAGTGATTAAATAACTTCTGGTAATAATGCTGATGGTAATAATAGTCCTCATGTTGGGAGCGTCCCTGTGCCAAGCACTGCTCCGAGCCCTGGCTCAGTAGCAACTCTGCACTCAATGAATAGCACATTGACATGCAATGGAGGCTTGTGGGCAACATTCAAAAAATGGAAAAGCGGGTTTTGTGTTAAATGAAAAAGAGCAGAGAATCAAGTTATACATACATACATACATATATATATGTATATATGTATATATATGTGAAATGAAATATATATATTGATATACAATATCATAAGTTTCCTTTACCTCCTTTTTAATTTTTTTTAATTTATACAATATTTTAATGGGTTTGCATTACTTTAAATTTTTTTATATTTTAATTATTATACAGTAAAGTTGACTTTTGGGGAAGTGTGCATACACATCTGTGAATTTTAATACATGCATAGATTTGTACCAAAAGAGTGGAAGGAAATAAAGCAAAATATTAGCAGTACTCAGATATTCATTCCTTCGCCTCCTTTCAATTTTTTTTAATTTATAAAATACTTTAATGGGTTTGCATTACTTTAAATTTTTTAATATTTTAATTATTATATAGTAAAGTTGACTTTGGGGGAAGTGTGCGTACACGTCTGTGAATTTTAATACATGCATAGATTTGTATGACCACTACCACAATCGGGATACATGACTTATTTATTTATAAGAAGAAGAAAAAGCAGTAATTTTTTTCTAAGTAGAGTTTCCAAAGATTGAGTTCCCTGCAAGGAGATTGTATGTCCTGGAGCTGAAAGGGCCACAGGTCCAAGAGATGTCAGGGTCTCCATCTGCCCAGTGCGGGGCCTCCCTCGATGGTGGCCTGACAGAGGGTCTCCACCATGGTCACACCCAGGGGATTCCATCCCTGGGGAGGTGAGAAGAGCCCCAAAGCTGAAGTGGGGTGAACAGCTCGGAGAGGAGCAGGCAGGTCTCCTTCCACCTCTTGGGAGGCTGCTTAGACAAATGGGTGTCCATCTTTGTCAGAGACAGAACCTGCACTGAATACCATCCCCTTAGGGAGGAAGACTGCCCTGGGGTCCCCAACTGCACTGTCCCAGCCACATCTCTTCTACTTCAACCTGCCCTGAAGGGAAACAGAGACCAGCAGTCTCTGTTACAAATTTAGGGGGACTTGAGGCAATATCTCAGCCTCCCCCAATTCCAGATAACCAATCTCTGCTCCTCTAAGCCAAGGGTCTCAAATTCAAATGCCTACAAGGGCCAGGTATGCAACAAACAAACACCAGGTTTGGGTTAAATACAATAGGGAGCGGTGGGGCCTGGGTCGGATGGAAGACCTCATGGCCCACCTGGAGGGGAAAGCTCTCCTTCAGCTCCAGGCATTTGTTGACAGGCAGGAACGAGAACTCAGTGCTGCCAAATTTTCTAGTTTAAAAAAAATCTAAGGCGGGTAGATGTTTCAAGGACATTTGCCAGCAATAGTTGGTTTGTTTGTAACATTGTAAAGGCTAATGAGCTGCCATGAGTTTGTGACATGTTCTAAGCCTTCTTTTGGGAGACTGCATGCCAGGCAGTTCCGTCTTCGGCTTTGCAGTCTCCAGCCAGACCCCAGGCCATGTGGAAGGCGGGGCCACTTAGAGCCTAACAGCCACGGTGGGCTAACCATCTCCCTCTCACTTCTAGGTTCCTGGGCCACCGGGGCCAGAGGGGCCGCCCGGACCTCCGGTAAGTTTGGAAGGCTCATCAATGCTTCAGCTCCCGGTGACTGGGTCCCTAATGTCCCCTCCCCAGGGTAGTCACTGGGCTCAACCTCAGCACTAGGTCAGCCACCTCCTCCTCCCAGGGTGGGGTTTTTCTCATCCACAGACCCCTCCTCCTCCCCTCCCATGTCAGACAGACACCCTTCCAGTGACACTAAGCAGCCTGGGCATTGCCTGGTTTCTTGGAAACGGGTGACTGGCATGGCGGCCCGGGGTCAGGTCCCACTGCTCTGCAGAAGCCGATGTCACTAAGCTCTGACCTTTGCCCTCAAACATCTGATCCTGTTCTTCCCTCTTTCTGCTAACCAACCAGTAAGAAGACTGGGATTAAAATAGAAAGTGAACCATTTAAAACAAGCCCCACTGGATGGGCCTTTCCATGGTTACAGATAAGAAAAGGCCTTTAAAAAGACCCCCTTGCATTGCACCTAGAGCAGTGGTTGGCAAACCGAGGCTCGCAAGCCACATGTGGCTCTTTGGCCCCTTGAGTGTGGCTCTTCCACAAAATACCACGTGCGGGCGCACACGTACAGTGCGATTGAAACTTCGTGGCCCACATGCAGAAGTCGGTTTTCGGCCTGGGTGAGTCTATTTTGAAGAAGTGGCGTTAGAAGAAGTGGGGGTACGTTTGCTGAGGTCGACCCCTCAGATTGAGGACGTTTTAGCAAAGGCCAGCTTAGGAGTACCCTAATTAAGTTAATAACAATGTGCCTACCTATATAGTTTAAGTCTAAAAAATTTGGCTCTCAAAAGAAATTTCAATCGTTGTACTGTTGATATTTGGCTCTGTTGACTAATGAGTTTGCCGACCACTGACCTAGAGGACTCCCAAGTACCCAAACCAACATATGCTCGTTCTTGTCTCTGTGGGGTTCATGCCTCTCTCAGGCACTGTGTCACCTGCTGTCACTGGTAGAGGTAGTAGTTGTAATAACTGACTAATGAGTTTGCCGACCACTGACCTAGAGGACTCCCAAGTACCCAAACCAACATATGCTCGTTCTTGTCTCTGTGGGGTTCATGCCTCTCTCAGGCACTGTGTCACCTGCTGTCACTGGTAGAGGTAGTAGTAGTAGTAATAATGATAGTAGCCAACATTTACTGTAACTTACTACATACCAGACTCTGCTCTAAGCACTTTGCATATATTAGTTTATTCAACTTTTGCTGTGTTTCCTCTCAGTCTTTCATGAGACTCCTGGTCAGCTGTGAGGGACACAGAAAGATTCTCTCTGTCTCTGGCTGGGGAAGCCTGGCTCAGACCCCACCCTAGGGAGCCCCAAGCATAACCACCTCCTGCCTCCCCTGGGCAGGGACCCAGGCCAGGCTCTGCACCCTGAGCCCTTGCACGTTTGTGGTCCAACTTGTGGACAAAGATTTTTTACTTTAACCAGAAACATAGTTCTGAAGCACCTTGTTTTCATTCCAAATGCAGGGGCTCCAAGGCATTCCTGGACCAAAGGTAAGAAGAGGTCATGTGACAGGTGCTGGGTGAGGGGTGGGGGAAGAGGACTCAGTGAGGGCAGAAAAGAGGGCAAGTGCTTCAGAGGTGGGCAGCCCAGCTGACTCCTTCCCTAATGGAATCATGTGACCCTCTGGCCAGTGGGGTACGATCAGGACACAGTGAAGGCCTATGGTCCTTATAACATCCATCATTGACCCCGGGCAGGCTTCGGATTTAAAAATGTCCCATCCACCAGTGGACCCTACAGAATGACAAGTTAGGTGCTTGGCAAAAATGAAATCCTTTTCCCACGTCACCAGCCCCAGACCCTTGGAGACAGGGGGTCATGGCGTGGGACCCCTCCCAGGAACCGCACCGCTGCACTCTGACCTAGGGCTCTCCCAGTCTCCCCCTGAAAGCACTTCAATGGATAGGAGGAGCTGGAGCCCGCTGGCCTGACATCCTGGTCTCCTGCCCTAACCTTTTCCAGGGGACTAAGGGGCAGTTTTTCTCCCAATTTGTTTGGGAGCCTCAGGGCTCCGGTGGTGGCATTTCAGGCATCTGCCAGCCAACCTCTGCAGGGTCCCCTATGTCCTGCCATGCAGTCACCTATGCCAAGGCCTGGCGTGCAGCTTCCCTGTGGGTTTGTGTCCACTCCACCATCTCTTTTCCCTTTGGGGACCTTAAAGTCACCACAGGGATACAGGGGACTGCAGCTGAGGCAGAGATGGGCTAAGCCAGGGATCCCTGGAGTCCCCAGCCTGCCATCCCTGGGCCAGCCACCTCCTCCTCCTTCCCCTCTCCCTCCCCATCCCTGCACCCACTCCTGTCCCCAGGACCTCAGAATTCAGGAATGAGTCGTCTGAGTCATGCCCATCTGTAATCTCCCCCCATCTCCCTTTCCTCCAGGGGGAAGCAGGACTGGATGGGGCAAAAGGAGAGCCCGGTGTCCAGGGAGAAAAAGGAGACCGAGGTCCTCTGGGATTGCCCGTGAGTATTGTGGACCCAGCAAGACGGTTGCGAGGAGCCCAGCCGGGGGTCCTGAAGGCGCCGGGCACTCCAGAGCTCTGTGTGGTTTTGCTTTCCCACCTGGGCGAGACCCTGGGCTCTGATTCTCTTACTGAGGCCTGCTCTGGCCAGGCCCTGGTCTCAGTGTGGGGGGATTATGAAGCTGAATGAGACAGGGCCCCCGACCCCAAAGAGCACCCAGCTGGAGAGCCAGAGGTGGCTTAAGCACAGCCTTGGGCCCTATGAGTGCCTGACTCAGAAGCAACAAAAGTGCCCTCGCAGGGGCCACACTTGGAGAACTGGGGAGCAGCGGGACAGAGGCATCTGCTCCATCACTCTTCTATTTTCCCAGGAGGGGCCCCAAGAGCACCCCTGATCTCTGCTCTTAAGCCCTGGCCACAGCAGAAAAGCTTGTAAAAGGTCAGATTCTCCTGTCCCCACTGGCTAAGGCCGCCTGGATCCCAGTTCCCTGAAATCTCTCATCTCCGCCTGCCCAGGGCTGGAGGCCTCAGGTCAGCGGATGGGGCTCGCTCAGAAGGCCTTTCCAGGTGTGGCCTGGACAAACCTTTTTGCCCCAAGCTTCAGTGGGCTGGTGGGCTGGTCACCTTGTCCAGGAGAGCACATCCCACCACCCTGGGCTCCACCCTCCCTCAAACCCAGTGAGGTTGGCACTGCTCTTGGTTTGTTTATCAAGAGCTGGATGGGATTTCAGTGACCCGTCTGATCACTGCACTGAGGGACCCAGAGAAGAAAGTGACTCACTGAGGTCACATATTAAGTCGGTGGCCAGGCCAGGCCAGAGGCTGCTCCTCCACTGAGGTCACAGCCACGCAAGGGGCTCTTTCCAGCCACTGGGGCTTCCTCTGTCCCAGGCGCCAGGCCAGTTCCCACCCCAGGAAGCCATAAAGAGCAGGGGGACAATGGGGAGCCCAATCACCCCAGCTTGGCAGAGCTTGAAGGTCTGGCTAATATAATCCCAGCAACCGAAAAGCAAGAGCAAAAGATACAACTACCTCCTATTAGTGCATCAAATGCAGGAGCATTTAAGGAGCTGATTCGCTTGACAGACTACGGAAAACTGATGACTTTAGCAGACATTTCCCCATGTCTGAAGCTGCATCTGGAATGATTAAGAACTCCTTCCTAGTAAAGAGCGTCCCTGCCCCCACTCAACCATGAATTTCTCCTTGTCCACCTTCCTGGCCCCAACAACCCTAGTGAACATGGAAAATTCCACCAAAATGCAAATGGCAGGGAGACCAAACAAGTCATCAACAAAGAAAATGCCAGAGGAAAGACACGGTGTCCCGTCTATCTTCCATTTTTCTACTTTTGACACCAAAATGCAAATGGCAGGGAGACCAAACAAGTCATATCAACAAAGAAAATGCCAGAGGAAAGACACGGTGCCCCGTCTATCTTCCATTTTTCTACTTTTGGTAATCTGGCATTTTATGTGAAATCTCCCTAGTCTCTTACATTCAACCAAAATGACTTGCAGCACTACTGACCGTACAAAATATGTCAGTGGCCCACACAGGGCCTGAAAACCTCCAGTCTGTGCTCCAGACCTCTCAAGATAACTCCGTATTAATATGAAGAGACAAAGTTTGTGGATATTTAGCTAATGTTCTGTTTGGGGACTTCACCTCGATATTATGTTCCATATACTAGCAGCATGCTTTTCCAGGCATATCCTATTGACTTCTTCCTATTTGCCTTCTACAAGTAGTTCTCAGCACTGGCTGCACATTGGGGTCACCTGGACTTTCTAGCTTGCCATTACCCCGGCCTCACTCTTGGAGACTGAGGTTGACTTGGGCTGGGGTGGGACCCAGGCGCTTGTATCATTTCACATCTGCCTCAGGAAATTCTGGTGTTGCAGCTGGGGTTGAGAACCACAGCTCTCTAGGCTATGAGTCAAGATCGTCCCAGAAGTATGTAGGGCCTCAAACTGAGAAGCAAGGCTCTGTAGGGTCCTACATCCAACACCCCTCCCCCAGGAGGAAGCAGCTCCCTGCGCTCTTTCCTGGGGGCATTCCTCCACCTTTAAATCCTAAGTCCGACGCCCATTTGGAAGCAGTTTTCAATAACTCGGTCCTTACTGAGCTGGAGTGTCCTGCTTCCTTCTCCCTGGCTTGTCGAATTGGAATCATCCGATAATTTTCCCCTGGTTCTCCGAGGTGGATCTCAGGCGTAGATTTATAGCCCAAGGTTGAGGAAGAGCCCCTATTCCCACCGCATATAACACCGGACACTGCATAGAGAGTGGGTCTTAAGAGCATCCCACCTTCAGCCAGTTTACTCCAGGGTATACATGGCCTTAGACCTCTGTCCCAGTCAGCTGCCCCAAAGCCCTGTTCTGTAAAAGAACCCTCATCTGGGATAACACGAATGGACTGAGCTTGTGTTGAGATCTGCCAACTGTGAAGGTCCAGAGAGATGCCAGGCATCATTAGTATTGTCATTTAAGGGCCAACTCTTCCCACCTGGCTGGAGTACTAGTAGAAGCATCAACTCAGGTTTCAAAACCAGGTGGGACAAGCCTCTCAGGGTCCCCCATGTTGCCCAGTCTCAACAGGTTTGCAAATGGCTGGGAAGCCCACCCTCACCAGGTCCCCACCCCTCTAGTAGGCTTGTCTCTCCCCAGTGAGACTGGCCCTGGGAAAGAGGCACCATCCCAGGTTCCAGGCACCTCCCCATGAACTCACTTTCTATATCCCTCTCCCCAGAGCGCTGCCACCCTTTGGGAGGGGTTTCTGAGAGGGGATCCAAGGAGGAAGGGGAGCCGGGGACACAGAGGATCAGACAGTCACGTGCACTGATCTCCACCCAGCCTGCTCAGCAGTCGGCCACACTGCATTCAGTGTCTCCATGTTGTTGTTGGTTTCCATGTGAATACCATTACCTGTCCTCCCAAGCTTACTTCTCCCATTTTGTTTGATTACCAGCATTTGTGTCTGTCCAGAGTCACTGCTTCACTCACCTCTTCCCTCCCTGATCCCTTTTTCTCCCTCCCGCTCCTCCCTGACCCTTCTTTTGGTCAAACTGTTCCCTTTGTCCAGGGAGCTTCAGGTTTGGACGGCAGACCTGGGCCACCGGTGAGTGTCACTTCTCCATTACCCTTCACCCCACCCCACCCCAGCCTGTGCTCCCTCTCGTCTATCCCACTGTGGCCTCGTTTTCCCAGTGAGTCGTGACTGATCCCACTACTGACACCAGAAAGGTACCACCTGTGCTCTGTTCAGAAGTGCTTATTCTGGCCTCTTGACCAAAGATGGCTGGCCCTCATCTAAATTTTCCTGCTGGGAGTATGCACCCCGGGTCCTCACATATGAATTTCCTGGATGTGGAGTGGGAGTCCCATTCCAGCAGCAGACTCTTCCTAAGCAAATGCTGAGTTGGGGCTGGGAGCCCAGCCCTGGGGATCTGGGCCATGACTCATCCCCACCAAACACAACAGTGTCTGTATGTGCCCGTCATGCTATGTTGTCTTCATACTGTGAGCTCTGTCCATGTCCTGTCTGCCCATAGGGGCTTCCTAGTTCTGCGTAGCCACCAGTTTGATGTAATGGGTGGGGACAGCATGGACGGGTGGGGGCAGGTGTAGCATTAGGAGCACACTGGCCAGTCCCAGCTCAATGTTCTGTGGGCATGCTGCACTTCCTGTGGCACCACAGTCATCCATTCCAACAGGGGGTTTATGCAGAGCTAATTGATGGACACTCCCCCTCTTTCTTTGTTCTTCCTGATTCCAGAAAACACACATCACCTACTCTTGACTGGACAGTCCCTGAACCCTCTCTTTTTTAACAACTGGAGCATCAGGAAAAAATGTCCCTCCTCTTCACCTTCCAGTCCTCCTCCCAGAGCTCCCATCAGGTCTTCAGGGCAGTGGCACTCCCAGCTGAAGCCTGTCCCTCTCCATGGTGTTGGGATCACTGGCCATCAGGGCCAGGAGGCTGGGCTTCCCTCTTGGGAGCAGCTATAACCAGAGCTGTGTGTGTGCCCAGCCCCTGCCAGCCGATGTCAGCTCTGACCTTGCAGGACATTTTTGAGGCCACAGCTGTTTGGTCTGCCTAGAAGACAAGGTTCTAATGAGCTGGCTGGAGCGACACCTGGGGGAAGAGGAGAACTTGCAGGGCTCACTTGAGGAGGGAGGACATACGCTCAGGGTAGAGGGAGATGTCAAATCACCCCGGCAACAGGCCTCCCAGGGGCCTCTCCCCACCTCGTGTTTATGGAGTTTAAATTATAGACTCTCATAAATGGAGAAGATGCCCCTTTCTGAGCATTATCACGGCTTTGCTCCTCCACCACAGGCCCTCCATTTCCATCCTCCTTGCCCCGAGCACACATTTCCCAGGCGCCCAGTCAGAGCTGGCAGATGATCTGTGGCTGGATTCAGAGAACCTGAGACTTCCCTCTCAGCTACTTCCTCCATTCATGATGGACAGAGGGCAGCAGTACAAATTCATATATTCTGTCCCCTTGGACCTGAGGATTTATTTTTTCATAAAATCAATATCACAACCTTAAAGGCAAAGTTATATGGGAAAAGTAACCCTGCCCTGCCAATACTGATATTTATTGGGTGCAAATGCGTGACAATATATTCTGTCCCCTTGGACCTGAGGATTTATTTTTTTCATAAAATCACTATCACAACCTTAAAGGAACATTTATATGGGAAAAGTAACCCTGCCCTGCCAATACTGTGTTCATCCATTTTAACCTGGCAGCGGCTTGAGAGGCAGACACTCGTGTTATCATCCCCATTTTACAGGTGGGAAAACTGAGCCTCAGAGAGGCCAAGAAACGTCTGCAGTATCGCAGAGTTCAAAGCCTTCAAGCAGGACTGGAAGCCAGCCAGTGGCTCTGGAGTCCTGGGCTGAACCATCACTCTGATCTGGCCTCTTTCATTTTTGATGTGCTCTTGTCACTGATGCCCACAGCGTTCCTTCTTCCCTGGTAGCTGCAAAGGGAGCACCGAGAATAGGCTTTTGCCCCTCCCCGCCCCCGCCCTCCCCATAAAGTAAATCAGCATCCCCCACTTGCTCCTGCCCCCCCTTTCACAGCTGCACCTGGAACACGGGGGACTGTCCACAGGCCCAGCCCACACCCCCTCATGTCTGAGCAGGAAACACAAACACTGAGGCTCAGCAATGGGAAGCTCTGCAACACAGACTCCATCTAGCCCGGCTGTAACTGGGAACCTGGGGAAGATGTTCAATTACACCATAGCAAGCCCTGCTCCGTCTCTAAGCAACGCAGCTCCCATAGCTCCAGCTGCCCCAACTCCCCCGCGGCCCTGGGTGAGGAGCTCTGACACACCTCCCCTCCCACCAGTGTGGGCAGACCAGGCCTCGAGGCACACTAATGCACTCTCCAACCCAGCTGTTCCCTTGGGCCCGGGAGTGGGGACAGAGGTCCGGCCAGAGGCTGAAGGCCGGCCGGGCCA
>NW_005370916.1:1680468-1689252 GCF_000412655.1 Myotis brandtii | reverse complement strand
TGGCTGAATGACCCTCCCACGCCTGCCTCTGTGTGTGCGTCTGCATCGGTCTCCGTGGCATGAAGCCCCTCCCGCTGCATGTGGAGCTGTGACAGCAAAGGGGTGCCACCCTCGGGCCCCCATCCCTGGGCTGGTGTCGTCTCCCTCCCAAGCGCTTCGGGGAGCAAACTAAGCAACCGTTTTCCTACCGTTTTCAGCCTTGGCAAGCTTGGCTGTGAAGTGAAAGGGTTTTTTTCTTCCTCCAATCCGGCCCTGAGGCAGGGGAGGCTCTCTCTCCCCGAGGCCCCAAACCCAAACAGGAACACAGCTCAGTCGAATGACTGCCCTGACCGAGCCTGGCCTCGCCAACCCTGAAAACTGGCCACTGGACCTTGCTCCTCTCCAGGCGTCGGGCGGGGGCCCAGGACTCCCCCGCCCCAGGACCCTCACCTCTGCTCTCCTTCGCCTCCCCAGGGCACTCCAGGACCAATTGGAGTTCCAGGCCCCGCCGGACCAAAGGGTGAGAGGGTGAGTGTTCAGGGAGCCGGGAGCCTGGGCACCCTCCTCAGCCTCAGGCCCTCAGCCCTGGCACCACGGCCCCAGGGTCACCACTCAGCCCACAGTCGTCCCTCCTAGAGTGCCATCCTCAGCCAGGGTGGCTGCTCTGTGGCCTGACAGCTTTAAGGAAGAAATCACAGCTCTTTTCTCCTGTTTCCTTTTCTCTGCTTTTGTGTTCACGCCCGTTTCCTCCCTCCTTCTCCCCTGCTGCTGCCTCTGGCCAGCCAGGACCCCCAGGACACTCCTCAGCCAGGGTGGCTGCTCTGTGGCCTGACAGCTTGAAGGAAGAAATCACAGCTCTTTTCTCCTTTTTTCTTGTCCCTGCCTTTGTGTTCACGCCCGTTTCCTCCCTCCTTCTCCTCCCCTGCTTCTGCCTCTGGCCAGCCAGGACCCCCAGGACAGTGCTCCCCCCTCCCAGAGGCCTTGGGGGACAGGCTCTGCTGGAGGGAGGGTGAGGGGCCTCCAGCCGCCTCCCGGGACAGAGTCCACACCAGTAACGCCACCCTTCGCTCAGACCTTGCTTCCTGGACGGCGGTTGCGGGGACTGGAGAGATGTCCCGGGTTTAAACCAGAAAGCAGTTGGTGGCAGGTTGGTACTATGTCCAGCAGGGCTCAGTGGCTTCTGTCTCCTGTTTCAGGGCAGCAAAGGCGACCCTGGGATGACAGGACCAACGGGAGCAGCTGGGCTTCCGGTAAGTTTCACCGGGTCAAAGGTTTTCTTCATGCACCCTGTCCCCCAGAAACTGTCACGGCAGCATGCCCAGCGCCTGCAGCAAGAACTCTAGCGCTAAGCGAGAATTCGTACTTCTATGGCAGAAAAAGCTGCCAACAGCCAACTGGTCGACACGCTGGAACATCCCTGCAGGGGGACCAGGTCCTCAACTGTGTGGACCATCTGCTGGGATGCAGCAAACACATCATGAGCCCCATCCACTACAAGGCTCCGTGTCCGACGCAGTGGGAGGGTTTCACAGATGAATGTGCCATGGCCTGTCCTGGGAGATCCGGGGGGGGCGGGGGGCAGGGGGACAGAATCAAATCCAAATCCTATCCTGCAAGAAGGAGAGGGCAGCTTTCCCAAGGGACGGCTTCATGATTGAAGCAGATTTTCCCATTGCTTTGTTTTAAAAAGTTGATTGCCTGAGAAAACCAGAATTTTACTTCCCACCCACTTGAAGGTTGACCATCTACCTGTTCATGGTTCCATGCGTGGCTGCCCAGGCGGCTCTGCTCTGGTTAAGTGTGCAGCCCCGACCAGCCTTGGCCTGTGCTCATTCCCCCCGCTGAGGCCATGGAGGGCAGCGTGCGCCTCACAGAGAGGGTCTGGGGATCTCTGCAGCCACTTTTCTGGCCAGAACCTGGCTGGAGAGCCATGCAAAAACTCCTCTGCCAGGGAGTTCCCTCCCCAGACCGTCCTCAGCACACGTCACCCCCAGCCTGAGTGATCTTGAAGAACACAGCAGGACGTTGGCCGCGGAGCAGAAAACCAGAACCACGCTCTTGGCTTTGCCCATAATTCATGATTTATCCCTAGGCTAAGTTCCTTGAGCCCCTTCATCCCCCTTCTGTAGAATGGGGATAATTAAATCTGTCTTGGAGAAATTAGGCATCAGAGAAGAACTTTATGAGCCTGGGAGGAAGCCCTGCACGGCCATCCCGTGTTTTCTCGTTAATGTGTTTCCATGGCTCTGATTTATTGCAGGGTTTACATGGACCACCCGGGGACAAAGGAAACCGGGTGAGTCTGACCCCTCACCCTTGGGCTCTGGTTACTAATGTCTTCATGATGTGGTGGAATGACCAATTGGGGATTCCTGACCCAACATGGCAAATACAGTTTTTCCTGATAAATCGTTGTAAATTGAAAGGCTTGCTCGTGAGGGGCTTAATCTGTGGCACACAGGGAGCCTGGGGCCTGAGCCTGAAATTGAAGCTTGTATTTTTCCGCCTGACAAGGGAAGACAGAATCCCATGGTGGCCATCAGATTAGCATTGCCATTCAGTGATGGGGGTCACGTGCCCAGCTCTCTCTACAGTGCCCTGATAATGGGCCCCTAAATGATGTTTTTAAATCCAGCGTTGCCTAGTCCTAGCCCCTGAAACAGTTTTGCCAGGCATCCCAGGCCACTGGTGAGAGAGAAAATAAATTTCCGTTCTGAGAACAAGCAGAAAGCTACTGTGAGCAGCCAACCCTTGCACAGCCATTATTTCTCTTGGAAAGCGCCAGCAGGACTAGGAAATGACCCGCGCCGTAAGAGGCCCCCAGCTCTCCCTTTGGTTTCTGCCATCTTCACCAGGACACAGTTACCAAATGCCCGCAGCACCCACAGACATGTCACGGCATATGACACATGCCATGTATATGACACATGACATACTTGGTCCCAGCAGCGACCATTTAATTCCGTCTGATCAAGAGATGACCTTTGAGGTCCTTCCTAGAATATCTCACCTGCTGCCCATCACAGTGAGTCTCAGTGTGATCCACGCCCCCTAACGGCCAAGGGCATCTTCTAGTGCAGGGGTGGGGAACGTCCGGCCGCAGGCTGTATAAGGCCCGCAAAATCATTTGGTCTGGCCCTGCCAAGGCATTAGAGGTGAGTTAATTACATGTTTGGCCAAATATAGCAGGCTAATTTTTAAGTTGATAATTTTGTATGGCCCACAAATGATGGTGTAAATATCCAAATGGCCCTTGGCAGAAAAAAGGTTCCCCACCCCTGTACAATAGGTCAAAAGATCCAAGGATCTCTGGCCCTTGGCAGAAAAAAAGGTTCCCCACCCCTGTGTAGGTCAAAAGATCCAAGGATTTTAGAGGTAGAAGAGGAGTGGGAAGAACTCATGGAAAAACAGGCCCAGGACGATGATAAAATGCACTGAATCCCCACAGAGCTGAAGGCAGAGCAGGTGGGCTCCAGCTGAGCGTTGAATACTGGTGATCATGATCGTGAACAGACAGTGCCAGAATCCATACGCTTAAATCTAGCACTGATTCCAGTCTCTTCAACGTAGGGCGCATTTTTGGAGCACATCTATATCCCTAAATTCTCCTTTCTGGCAGCTGGCCAAAAGCAACTAGATTTGTCCCATATGTTTTATAAACGCGAGGGAACAGGAAGAGCTGCCGTACAGACTGTCCATGGGAAGACCAAGTCTAGAAACCACTGGAACAGACAGACCTACTCCCAGACATGTGCCGGCCTGTTAAAGCCGGCTGGGAAGCCCACCTTCATTGCTGTGGCATCAAAGAATTTAGGCCACTAAAAAAATTGATCATTCCACCTTCTCACTGGCATACTAACCTCCTTTCTAATTTATTTCTAACCTGTTCTGGTTTTCGTTATTATAGTCAATTAAAACCTCTTAAACCAATTTCTTAAGACACTTTCAGTTGGCTTGAGGCACTGAGCTATTTGAGGGCTGCATCACCAGCCCACGTGGCGACTATGTGGTTCTAGAGGTGGGGGCAGGGCAGGCAGACGCCCTTGTCACAGATGGAGGGAGGTGGAGGCTGGAGGCGCTGATGTTTAAGGACCCAAGCCACCGAATGAGGCAATAAAGCCCCGGGAATCAGTGGGAAAATATTTCTTCTCCACTTCCCCTTCCTAAGGTTTTGCACGCTCTCCCCGGCCCGTATATAAATTAGCAAATGTCACTTAGTAAAGTCCAGAGAGGGTCAAATTGCATGAGCCTTCTTTTGAGTGTGGCAAAGAACCCCTTGGCTTGTTCAGTTAGCGATCAAGGAGCGGCTGATTCTCTCCCTCCAAGAGATTTGACTGTCAGGATACCAGAATGTCCTGGAAAGGTCCCCCTACACCTCACCTCCTCATTCAGACCTCCTTAGGCCACCAGCCTCTGAGGTCTTTGAGGGGAAGGGCGGCTGCCTGTAGGGCTGCTCCCAAACTCAACTACCCATGCCGGGGACCCCATCAGAGGGGTCCCAGTGGGTGCACCGGAAGCCCGCTGTTCTATCAGAGGGCGGCCTGAGATGCAATCTTAAAGCGCTGCTCCTTCGCGTCCGCCAGGAGACGGTCCTGAGCCTCTTCCCATTCATGGAGGGAGGAAGGTCCTTGAGGTGGTGGGCAAGGCTCAGAGCCCCTCACAGGCAGTTTTCTGAGGGGACACACCTGCCAGTGCAAAGAACGTTCTGTCCTTGTCACTAAGGACACCCTTGTTGTCCCTTCACAGCCTGTGAATTTGGCCTAGGAGCCACTTTGAGGACGAAAAAGTCCATCAAGGATAAAAGGGGGTGTGAATTTGGCAATTTGGGCACCAGGACAATTGGGTGTGAAGGTGGAGCTGCCTGCAAGCCACAGCCAACTGAAAGGTCTGCAGGCATGTAGTGCGGCTACTGTCACTCTCTGAGATGTGCCATCTGGAGGGCGGGGGGTGCATGCACATATGTGCACGTGTGCTTGTGTGTACGTGTGTGCATGTGTGTGTGTGCACACGTGTGTGTGTGCGTGCGTGTGAGTGTCTTGCTTCCCCAAGCCCCCTTGCCTCCTTACTATCTCTTTTGGCCTGGGCCTGCCTCTTCCTTCCTTTACTTCCTCAATATTTACCCCCCTATATTGTGTACTACATTATAGCAACCCCATCTCCCTCATCCTATCCCTTTCACTCCCCCAGCTTCCATTTCTTTCCTCTAAAAGCAGTTTTTACATATGCATTAATTTTGTGTAAGGGAACCTCTGCAGCTGGCTTTATCTGCCTTCCCTGTTCCAGCTGGAACCCTCTCTCTGCTGGAGTCTCGTTGGGAGCAGAAGGATGTAGGCAAAGCTACTACTCTAGTGTCTCCAAAGGGAACCCGAGATAAAGCCATTTCTTGTGCCCTTAGAACATGATGCTCCATAATGCAAGTCAGTCACCCATCCTGAAAGGCAGGACCCGCACACCCTTTGTTACCCACAGGCCGATCACCTGGGACCTGGAGCCCGAGTCTTTGGGAAACTGTGCTCACTTTTCCACTGGCCCGACCCAAGGGGCAAGGGAGTCTCCTCCCTGAGATAGTTCACGTGGGCTTCCCACCCACAGCGACTGGTTTTGCTTGTCCACTGCATGGGGGCTACTCACACCAGGACGTTCTCGTTGGTGGGAGTGTCTCAGAGCCAATGCGATTCTGCCTGGTATGCACCACAGGTGCCCTCTTAAACGCATATCACTTTCTAAGTAAACATTTGCACCTTAGAAAACTCAGAACAACGCATTGGCAATTACAGGGAACCTCGAGAATCAAGAGATTTAAGGAATTTCCAGAGATCCTGGAAAACATCAAAAACATTCTTATCCGCTGGCTCCCTCTAACAAACCCTCCCCCTTCCACTACAGGAGCACAGTAGACACACGAGGCCATACCTTATACCAGCCAACAAGAAGCAGTCATTGTTGTTGTCATCATACGAAGCAACTGTCGTTTACTGAGCACTTACCACGTGCCAGTGTTAAGCACTTCACGTGCGCAGAGGCCTCGGATAAAGTTCTGAGGCCGGTGTTATTACCCGCACTTCACAGGTGAAGAAACGGAGGCTCAGAGAGGTTAAGTAACTTCCCAAAGTCACACTGCTGGTAACAGGCAGAGCCTCTTTGGTGGTAAGCTTTTGCTCTGACCAGTGTGCTGCCCTCCTTCGAGGCCTGTGGCCCTGGAGCAACACTGTGAATGCATTAGACAATCGCAGGGACAGGCGTTCCCAGGAAGGCTCCCGGGAGCACACCTGGCCCTCCAACCTGCGAAAATCCAAACGCTAATTCATTACAACTAATCCCCCACAGCCCTTCTTTAAACAGAGAGTGACTCTGGCACATGCAAAATGGGGTTCAACTGAGAAAGACAATGCTCACTGAAGCTCTTCAGAAACAAATGAATTCCTTGAACCAACTTGTCTGTTTACAAATAGCTGCCTATGGCTTCAGACCAGGATGGACAAGAGACACAGAATGGAAGGACCCCGCTGAGAACCAGGGGCCACCCATGAGCCCTGGACACACATGTACATACTAGCACAGACTCATATATGCACACATGCGCACATACATGTACACATTCATACATGCTGTGTTCACTCACACACACACACACGCATATGCACACGCATGGCTCTAAATAAAAGTTACCTTGCCTCCTAATAGATATAAAAGGGATGAAAACCAATTGGGACAAACGTTGTCAAGCCAAAATCTTTCAAAATGGACCCTCAAATAGAAGGAAGGGAGTCCCCCTGTTTACACTCTGGGCTCAATATTAGCAAAGCTGCCCACCAGTATCTTCCATTTGCATTCCCCGCCCCCCACCTCCACCTCCACCTCCGAGCCCTCCTGCTCCCTGCTCCCAGGTCTCCCTCACCTCCCCTAACCCTCCCCACCTGCCTTAGCCAAACCCTCAGGTCCTTAGAGGGGTGGCAGTGAGCACTGACCCCAAATCCTATTGGGGAGACCATCCTAATTGAGAGAAGCTATTTTCCCCTTTAATTTGTTCTATGTCTATCTCTAACCGTAACACATGAATGATCCTAAAGTTTTGATGTTGTTTTTTCTCTTGGACTAAACTATTATTTACAGGGGGAGAGGGGGAAGAAAGGCTCTAGAGGGCCTAAAGGGGATAAGGGAGACCAAGGAGCGCCTGGATTAGATGCCCCCTGCCCACTGGTATGTTTTCATTTATCACTTGCCTTGTTCTGGTTTTTCCCTTGAGGTTTGCAAGCTGGAAACAAAGAAGGCAAATAAACTAAGATGAGAGCCGAATGACTACACTGATGCTACCAAATCTATCTGCCTTTGGCCCATGGAATGCTTGCCTGCCGTTGGTGTGGCCGTAAAGCCACAGCTGCAAGTCATTCTGGCTAAATCCCTCTCCTTTGAAGCCACAGAACAATTGATGTGTGGATGTGGAGCGACCCGAGGAAAGGGGTTTGGGAAAAGGCCTCAGCTCTTAACTCCAGGATGGCTGTGGAAGCCAGCGTAGCATTTGTGAGCCATGCGTTTGCCTTCTTCGTTTCGTGGCCACCTGTGTAGCCAGCAGTTCACGCTGGTGGAATCCTCGCCCGATCAGGATGCAGGACCCCCAGGTTAGCGTCTCCTGAGGGCACCCTGTGCCCCCAGTGGGCAAAGCAAGGCCAGACAGGTGGCTTTTAATACACAAACTCCCAAAGCCCACCAGCCACCCAGCCAAAACCTGCAGACCAACATCAGTAAGCAAGCACCCCCAGGAAGCTGGGGGTGCAAGCCAGGGGTGCAACGGCAGGAAGCACTCCCAAATGAGCCGGTAAGGAATTCCTCCTGGCACATCAGCCGGCCTCTCGAGTGCCTTTGCAGCCCGCTTGAAGGTTCCAAAAACTCTGATGCATGGACATTGAAATTCATCTGTGTCCACTCCAAGTGAGTCTGTCAAGGGAGAGGGGGCTGCTGTCCATGCTCCAAAGCTAAAGTCTCCTGGAGGCCAAAGGAAGAGTAAAGGTTGGATTTAGGAGATGCAAATCAACTGCGGAGGTCCTGCATCCTGGGCAGGGTAGGACGGGCCTCTCGACGCCGCAGTCGGAGCTGGCCAGCCTTGACCTGAATAACCATCGTGGTTGGTTTTGTGAACAGGGACACCGAGGTTTTAAAGGAGAGAAAGGGGAGCCGGGGCTACCAGGGCTGGACGGACTGGATGCCCCATGCCCATTGGTATGGCATCACCCTTCCTTGCCTGCATGGCCACTTTGGGCTTCCCCACGTGTGTGGTTCATGCCTGCGTGCCTCCCACCACCCTCCACCTCCTCCTGCTCCATTCATCCAGTCTCCACTCCCCGCCTCTCCTCTCTGTAGACACCAAGGGTCACCTGCCTTGGCTGGCCCTCGGGGCTCCCACCGCACCCACTCTTGCATGCAAAGCTTGCCAGGATGCGTTCTTGGCCTCGTCCTGCAGCTGCCTCACAAGCCCATCCCCTTAGTGGGGCCATCCCTGCCCACCCAGCCAGCGTGGGCTGTGCCTGATCCTCCTTCCACAACTGCTTCTAGACAAATCTGCTACCAGAGAGAAAACTAGGAGAGTGGTTCTCTGGGCAGGTTCGTAGGAACAGGGCCTTCTCTTCCTTTGCACCCGCAGTTACTGGCTGAGCACCTGGCACAACATTTGAGACAGATGCCCGAGTCCGCCCACAGCCCCCTTGCTCCAGCATCTCACAATTTGGCGGGGCAGGTGGGCACACCTATAAACACAGGGTACACTGAGAAGGAGGCGCCCTGGCCATTCTATCCGGCTGCCCTGATGAC
>NW_005370916.1:1657688-1680432 GCF_000412655.1 Myotis brandtii | reverse complement strand
GGGGGGGGGGGGGGGGGGGGGCGGGGTCCAGGGTCAGGATTTTAGACCCTAAAGGGCTCGTCCTTTTTGCTTAAGTCCCAAAAGACCCTCCCTGGGTTCCCCTTTCTTTCATCTGAGCTGGTTCATCAGTGAAACGTCTGGAAGAGTGAGAAAAGGTTGAGAAGGTAGTTAAGGAAGAGAAGAGGAGGCGGGGGCGGGGGGGAGACATGTCCCAGACTAGGGCAGCAGTTCTGCTCCCAGCGGGCCCAGTCCCTCCCTAGGCGGGACCTGCTAGAGCATCCTTCCCGCTTCCTGCGGAGGAAGCAGACAGATCAAAGCTTCCGGTTCTCCTCAGCTTCTCCCGGAGGTCGGAGCCCCACACCCCACCTGGGGTCACACAGGAATTATCTCGGAACAGAAGAAGAAAATTATTTTTAAAATACGATGTGTGGCCTAAGAGATGACCATAGAGCCCCTTCAAGGAGCTTTTAAGACCACCAACAAGGGTGAACAGTACGAACACACACAGCAGCATGCCGCCTGTCCCCTCTTCTCCAACCCTTGCTTGGCCCCCACGTCCCACTGGCCCGGCCTGTTGAACCCGCATGCGGCGCGCACAGGCACCTTTCTCGGCTGTGGGATTTCCATCCCTCCGATCAGCCAGGTCCTCTGCCACATCCTCCCACAGCCGCAGCCTGGCCTCCCTGCTCCTCTCACACTTGGCCATTTTCCTCACCTGCCCCTCTGACCCCCACCCCCACCATCCATGTGCCGATGGGATGCCACTGTGGCCAGCGGAGGCTCCTCTCCCTTCCACAGTCCGTGTGCAGCGGCGCCCTGCGGCGGGCTGGGGAAGGGGCATGAGGTCGTCATGAACCCTGGAATGCACCACCTCCCCCTGCAGACCCTCCCACATCCCGAGGGGACAAATGAAGGTCACGTTTATTTGACCCTTAATGCAAACTAGCATATTCTCCAATAACAGCCCATGTTGAGGTGTCATGTGCATTAATTTTGCTGTGGAAGTGCACCTAACTCCCCTTTCCTTCTCGTTGCTGTCTCCTGCACGGTGTGATTATGGGTGTGTGGGGGCCGGGGGCGCTACTGATCGTGGGTTTTAGTACAAGATAACTAGACTTTAGGCCTCCAGGCCGGCTGGCCAGCTGCTGAACGCCAGGTGAGAGGTTTAGGCACCGTCATGGGTGGATGAAATTGGTCTGGGGCCCAGGGGGTTCTCACACCATCTCCCTGGGGCTGACCACTGCCTCTGGTCCCCTGAAATTCCTGTGTCCATCTCTTCCTCTGCCCTGGAGCCTGGAATTCTAGAATCTGGGTTTCCATTCTAGTACACGATCTTAGCCTGGTTCAGCCTCCCACTCCCACCTTGTCTCCCAGAGGTCCCTAGATTCCCCCACGGTGGCCAGAGAGGCAGGGCGCAGGGCCCCAGAAGATGGGACGCCCCGAGGCTGCCGGTGCTCCGGGGGTGCCTTCAGCAAAGGGAGCAGCAGTGCACAGTTCATCCCCATCCGGCCACTGCATCTTCTTCCCAAATTCCCTGCAAGCCCTTGTCACTGCACGGGAGGCCCCTCAGAGCCATGTCCCTCTGTGCCCCTCCTCCTTATTGCTTATCAGATGGGAACTACCTCTCTCCTCCGGGCCACTGCTGAGAAAGAGGAAAGGATAAGAGAATGGGAGGGCGGGCGGCACTTCCTGCAGCCCCGCCTTCCCCAGGCTTACGGAGGAGGGAGGAAGCGGGCTGCCCGGTGCTGAGGGACCTGCCCCTGAGCACGCAGCTCTCCGTGCAGAGAGAGTAGAGAGGAGGCGGTTCTTCCCATGGCTCTCAGGTCGCCTCTGCTCACCGACCCTCAGGCTAGGGCAGCCCCTCTTGGGCTCGCACTGTAACTTCATGTGGCCTGAGCCAATGGGAAGACGGATGGACTTGCTTCCTGCCTCCTCCCAAGGCCCTGACCGGGAGGAAGCAGGAATAGAAAAGAAATAGACAAGAGCAGGCAGGGGCCGGGTCCTGACCAGCTGCCACAGTGTGTGGTCCTGTTGCCCCTGTCCTGCCTGCTCGATGGGCCGTCCAGAGAGTCTGAGCCGTGTGCTTCCTTCCTCACCGCAGGGCGAAGATGGCTTACCAGTCCAGGGCTGCTGGAACAAGGTGAGTCTTCCCAGCGGCCCGCTGTGCCTGGGGCACAGGTGTCCTCGGGGCGCTGTGCTCCACAGTGTGATACGCATGCACCATTTCCATCGGGCCTTTCTGCAGATGAGGCAGTAAGGTGTGAGTAGGAAAGGGGACGATCCCAAAGGCAGGGTGCCCATTGGACATCCCACGCACTGCACACACTGGGAGAACATTTAAACATGCTTTTTAAGGCACCAGCAAGCCCAGTGTATGGAATTTCCATGCAGCCACACAGATGACATCTGTGTGCTTTGTATGGTTAATGTATACAGTACCTTTTCTCCAAGGAGCTCTAGACCTTGTTTTAAAATTAGTCATCATTAGCTATTCTCAGAGTGTTCATCTGAGGTCATTTAAGCCACACGATGACATTTATCCAGATGTAAGAAATCCAAGTTTCTTAAACTATAAATCCACATGGCTTCTATCCCTCCACGTAGAGCCTGGCCAGCTCACCGCTCGCCCCTTCCCTTGAATGTAAGTGTCAGAGCTTCATGCTTCCACTCGAGACCTGCGGCCCAGAATTTCTAACAAGGAGCTGTCATTTATTCACACTTAGCTTGGGTTTTGACATCATCAAAGCCATCTGACCTCAAAGGGCTGTGCCCTGGCACACAACCGTCCCACTCAGCCGCGGCCTCCGACACACAGAGCTCCCCAGCCAGACCTGGGCCATCGGTATACTAATCCAGAAACCTAGCCTGGTCCCTGGCAAAGATAACACTGCCATGCTGTCCCCCCACAGCCTGCCTCCACCTTTCCCCCCATCAAAGACTTTTCCTTGTAACCCCCAGCATGGCCCAGAGTTTGTGCTTAGCTAAACTGGTCCTGTTTCCATGGCAGCAGGATCATACCGACAATGAGCTAAATATGCTCCTCTATGCTGAATGCCCAAACCTCATTCGTTCATGGCATTGGGTAAAAGTGGTGAAACCAAGACCCCAGGCCCTTGGTGAAGCACCTACTTGCCCAGGTACCTAAAGCACCCTCACCAGGGAGAGGAAAGCTCAGCACCCCAGGCCGATGCCTCCCCAGGAATCTGTCCCTCTGGCTGTGCATCCTCGTCCGGCGAGTCCCCCTAGACCAGTGATGGCGAACCTTTTGAGCTCGGCGTGTCAGCATTTTGAAAAACCCTAACTTAACTCTGGTGCCGTGTCACATATAGAAATTTTTTGATATTTGCAACCATAGTAAAACGAAGACTTATATTTTTGATATTTATTTTATATATTTAAATGCCATTTAACAAAGAAAAATCAACCCAAAAAATGAGTGTCATAGGTTCGCCATCACTGCCCTAGACCTAGTCACAGCTTCACAGAAGCAGGTAAGAGATGTGTTGAGTGAGACCCCTTTCCCCCTAAGAGTAAGAATTTCTCCTTCAAGGTTGCTGCTGATGGTTAGGGAATAGAGATGGTTGTGCTTTGCAGGCGACGAACAGCCTCTATCTAGAGCTACCGTTGTCTTGGAAGAGCAGCTAGAGAGCCTCCTGTCTGTTGATTCATATCATAACTCCAGTCCGGGATGGTCAGGAATTCAACTGCCCAGCCTCCAGAGGCAGCATAGACAGAAAGTGCCCTCTAGTGGCCAGGAAGGGGAGGGACTGGAAGGCGAAAGCGGGTTCCCACCCTCAGGGTGCAGATGGTCAGAACCAGGGTTTTCAACCCCCGTTGCCCATCCAGAACGCCCATCCCACCCAGGACAAGGTCTGCCTCCTTTCACACACGGGAGATAAACACCCAGAGACCCACTGGCACTAACTCTACGTTGTTCTGTGTTTGTTTTTGTTTTGCAGTGATGCCTCTAACCTGGGATTGGCCTGTGTGTGTGTCTGTACATAGAATATTTATTTTTATACAGTTTTTACCTTTGGAAAGTGCCCGAAGTATGATGCATCTTACAGATTATTAAAAAAATAAGTAAAAACCTGCATATTTTGTACAGAAAATACCAACCTCTCCTCTTTTGTTTACAAGATGTTTTGTACAAAAGTCTATGACTCTAATACACTTTCTGTTTCTGAGACGGTCACATGTTTGCATGATATTTGTGCACACTTATTAAGTATGGAAACTTAATAAATTACTGTGTTCTGCTGCCAAAGGGAGCCAACCAGCACGAAGGTGCTGGCTAGCCCATGTGTGAACCCACACAAACATGACGGTACGTGGTGTCTGCCAAGCCAGGTGTGTCTAAGTGCCTTTTAAACTCTTATGGATTTTCATTATTAAAAAAAAAGAAAAGGAAAAAGAAACATAGCAGTTCATGATCCTGGTTAGTCATTAAACTAAATACCTTACTTCTTGTGAAAGCAGAAGGTCCCAGAAGCAGGGTTCCCGGAAGTGTAATGTTCTGAGATGTGAAGTCCGACAGGAGGGAGGGGACTCCGTTCACAATGTCCACTGTAACATGTTCCAAGTTCGTGACGGTGTCATTCGAGCACTTAGGGTTCAGTTGTAACGAATGCACCCCCAGCTCCCCCACAGCCCCCAGACTTCCTTACAAAGGGCTATTTGCTACTTTTGTTTGTTGGTAGTTTTCTGTGTGTCTTCCTTGGAGCTTATGACTAGCATCAGCTATTGCTGGTGGTGGCTGTGAGTTGATACAGATCTGCAAGGTCCACCCACAACCAGCAGTTGAAAGGTTTGCCTCAGCTGCCATTTCATTCCAACAAAGAACAGGCAGAAAACAGTCACGAATCTGGGCCAGATTGGGTCCATCTAAAGTTGCTTTTGTTTTTTAAGAAACAGAGTTTTACTGCTGCCTCTTCATAGCACCTTGCTTAGGAGAGGTCTCAGGAAACCTATCGTAGAGACAAAAGAATCAACTGGTGTAGCACACAAGTTTATTGCCAGATGCTTTACAACATAAACTGGGGCTTCTTACAGGTCTTGACAATAACAAACTACTTGAGTAGTTTAAACACCCTCTCATTTTGCTTCCATTTTCACTTTTCTTTCTATATCCTCTCTTTGTAGAGGGTACACAGGCAAACTTAAACTCACACCTGCCACACACAGTCACGGGATTGCTACATGGTGGGCTTCACGTCCTGAGACCCTGCCACGCTGCTGGTGAGGTCTCACTCACAAACTCTCGTGTCAAAGCTGCCCAAAGCCGGGGACTGTCCCAGCTTTCTCACTCTAAATGTCCACTCGGATGTAGACAGCTTCCTCCTCTGAGTCCTGGCTTCCTCGTTTGAGAAGTGGAGCACTTGAACGAGAGCTGACCTCCATGGCCACTGAATGGAGTTCATCTGCCCCTCCCCACGTGACGGCAGGAGGGAGGGACCCAGGCCCACGCCACCAGCTGGCACAGGTGCTTTCCTACCGAGGGAGAGTGCCAGGGGGCAGCGCTTTCCAGGTAACACTGACCAGCTCCTATGGCCCGTCCGGGCCAGCCTCGCCACTCGTCACAGCCAAGTACTTCCAGGGGCTGAGAAAATACTTTAGTTTTCATTTCTTTTAAGAAGAAAAAATTAATATGTAATCATGAACCCAGGCAGGGTTTGATTCACCTTCCAATCAGAGCAGTCATAAAATATAATTTCTTTTCTATTTTACGGAGGAGCAGCCCACTGAGGCCCTGCCTCGTCCTCAGCTCCGTGAGCTGAGCTCTCTGCCTTGAAGTGCTCTCCTCACCACTTTCTCTGCTTCCTCACCCCATCTGAGATCCCGAGCATCTGGCTGTGCTAGACCCACTGCCTCATTCCCTTTCAGTCCTGGTCAGTCCTGGTCGGAAGCCATTGATGATCCCAGCATTCACTGGGAAGCTTCCCCTTCGGGCCAACAGAAGCCTCTAGCTGTGCTTCAGTCCCACCGTTGTTCATTTGCTTATTACCCCCAAGCTAATAACTCGAGGGTTTGAAGTCCCTCGCAATAATCTATAATAATAAAAGCATAATATGCTAATTAGATTGGACAGCCGAATGACCTTCCGGACATCATTCTGGATGTCCTTCCAGATGAAGCCACCATGGCGGGGGCGAGGCAGAGGCGGTTAGGGGCAATCAGGCAGGCAGGCCAGTGGTTAGGGGCAATCAGGCAGGCAGACCAGTGGTTAGGAGCAATCAGGCAGGCAGGCAGAGGCTAGGGGTCCCGGATTGTGAGAGGGATGTCCAACTGCCGGTTTAGGCCCAATCCATAGGGATTCCTGCAGGATCCGACCTAAACCAGCAGCCGACATCCCCTGAGGGGTCCAGGATTGCGAGAGGGTGCAGGCCAAGCTGAGGGAAACCCCCCCTCCCCCCGTGCACAAATTTCATGCACTGGGCCTCTAGTATAGTTAATAAAATATAAATGTGTGCAAAGAAAAGTTGAAAATTCAGATTCAGGGAAAGTAAGTACAGAGGAAGTGGCAGGAAACCCCAAATAGGTGGGGGGCGGAGAGGCCCTCAGCACATTCCATTGCAGGCTGCCTGGTGCTCAGAGAAAAAAGAAATGATTTGCTTGGTTTCAGTGCCCATGCTGCCCTCCACAGGGGGGTGGCAGTTCACAGGTTTTCCCCCCTCCCCTGCCCTCCCCCCTGCGTACACAAGCTCCTTGTCTCCCCAAGTAGCCTGGTGCTTCCTCTGCCAAGACCTCCTCCCATCACAGGCTGCGAGCTGCACACCCCCAGCCCCACCCTCCTGACTCCAGGGATCCCTGGGCCTCTCCACTTGGACCTTAACTCCATTCTGCATCAAAAGTGGTGCGGGGAGATTAGACATAGGGAAGCAAGTGGCAGGAAGCTGGCGGAGTAGCTGGGGATCAAACTCATGCCAGCAGCCTAGTGGACAAGGGACAACAGGTGCTGGGAGGATGTGCAGGTGCAGACCGGAGGGAAGGATCAGGGAAGGGCCCTCAGGGTTGCGGGGCAGAGAGGGCTCATGGAGGTAAAGACACTCAGGACCTTCTGGGGACCTGCAGCCCCTCCTGTTGAGACCTGCCAGCCCAGGGAGAAAGCCATGAACCCAGCCCTGTCCCAGGGGCCAAATTACCCACCGACTGGTGACATCTGGAAGGCCCTGGCCCTGAGAGCCGCTGCCTCCTCTGGCTCCCTCCCTGGCCCGCGCTCTGTGCTCTGGCAGGGGACGTGCTGCCCAGCACTCTACCTGGAGACGTGCAAACACCTGGCTTGACAAAGACTGAGCCAGTGCCCTGAGGGTGACAGTGGCTCTCACCAACTTGTGCCTCTGTAGTCATGTGAGCCAAAGGAAGCTGCATACACACACACACACACACATACACACACACACACACGCATACACACACGCATACACATACACACACACACGCATACACACACACACACACACACACACACACACACACACGCCCCAGCTCAGCCCCCTGCGTTTCCTCCCTGCCAGGCCCACGCTGGCCTCCCTTCGCGGGCTCTGCCTTCACCGGGCAGAAGGTAGTGCCACGGACACGAGGAGAGTCGAGTTAGTCCACGAAAAAGGTGGGCACTGGCCAGCGAGCTGGAGGCTCAGCTCTAGTCCTTTCTCCACTACCCGGAGCAGGCGACTCACTCCAGGTGTCAGTTGTCCTGCATGTCCAGTGAGGACGCTGTCTTGCGTGACCTCTGACTCCCTGAAACCTTCAGACTCCACTGACCACTCAGCTCCTGGTAGCATTCCAGCCCCTCCCCTAGAGCTCCTGGCTGTGATGCTATTATGCATGGAGTTGGCATTGCAAACCTGTGTGGCATGCGTGTGCTTCCTAACTCTAACCAGCAGCATCCCCAGGGGCCCTGGCCACACAGGAGGTGACGGGTCAGCGCCCCCAGGGCAGGCCCGTGGCAGAGGGTGCCTCTCACATTGGTGTCCGGCTGCCAAATTCATCAGAGACTGAGCTCCACTACAGGTCTAACCGCAGGCCCGTGGCAGAGGGTGCCTCTCACATTGGTGTCTGGCTGCCGAATTCATCAGAGACTGAGCTACAGGTCTAACTACCAGACTGGCAGGGGGTCCCCAACCTCCTATCAAGGTCAGGGCCACTGTGCTGCCGTGGCCCGTTCACCAGCCTCCCTCATCTCAGGCTCTCTGCACCCCTCCATTGCCACCTCACACTCCACGGTTGGCCTCACCCCTGCCCTGCACCGGGACACATTCTCAGGCACTTGAGACGTGGAGCACATGAGACTCCACAGCCCTGGAAAGGAGAGGAGGACAGGCCGCTGGTGCGTGGATCGGAAAGGAGGAGCCGAACACAGAGATGGAGAGCAGAGAAGGCAGGCAGGGGCAGGGAACCGCCGCTCACTTCTCCAAGGAGAATTCTGAAGCGTGGCGCTCCCTGCAATCAGCAGGCTCCTTGCTCGCTCGGTGGAGGGAGGCGCAGGAGGGCCAGGGAGGGGAGCTGGACCTTCTACACTGAGCAGGCTTCTCCGCACAAAGGGACCCTCTGGCTCCCAGAAGAGCTCGGCCCCTGGAGAATAGCCCAGGTCTGTTGACATAGAAGCAGAACTGAGCTGGGGACAAGGCTTCAGCACCAACTGGGCCTTCCCCGAGGGGCTGCCGGGTCCACTCACCGGCCCCACGGGCCTCCTCTGCTTCCCCATCCTCCACGCCTGTGCCATGCTGGGCCTTGGCCTGGGATGCCCTTCCTTCTCGCCTGTCAAAATGCTACCCTCCTTTCAAGGCCCCGTGAGACACCACAGCTCCGGGGAGACTTTTCTGGACTCCTCGGTTGGATGAGTTCCCTCCTTGGAACAACCAGGAACTCTGTGTTCTTTGCTTCCTCCGCAGTCCCTTCGAATGGGAAAGCTGGCTTCCATGTTAGACAGTGAGCTCGTAGAGGGAGGGACTTCCTTACTCACTAGGCTCCCAGTGGACCTAGCTCTGGTCTCCCCCCATCCCATGGTCCGGGCTCATAAACATCTACGACCTGCTGAATTATCGACCTACTTTACTGAGCAACTACTAGGTGCAGGCAGTGGGGAGGGGAGGATGAGGCTACTAAGGCACAGGAGCTGACTGGGATGCCCAGCAGGGTGAGGACTATGTACTAGGTGCTTCATGAGGACACTGGCAGCCAGCATGGCCGAATGAAGAGAACACAGCACGGCCAGAGTGAAGAGCGAGCCCAGTGGGCCCAGCAGGGATTACAGAGCAGAGGGAGGAGCTGGCTGACACACAGGCAGTCCCCTCCTTTGCCTCATGCTCCTTTCCCTGATAGCATCTTCCAGGGAGCATGATCCTGGGCCACACTCACTTCTCGAATCAGGGGACGACAAATGGAATTGTGTTGGAAGAAAGTGGGCAGAGAGGGCAGGTCCAAATTGGGGGGCGGGGGGGGGCGGGTGCTGGAATTATGCCAAGGTCAGCCGATTCTGTGGGATCACCCGGCCCAGGCGGCACCCCCATGGGCCAATCACCCATGGGGTTCTGTCTGAAACATTCCCTGCTTTATACTCCCTCAAGGGCCAGAGTCCATGGTTAGTTGCCAAGAAGTGAAGCCAGCCCGCCCAGAGCCTTGGGGAAGCGCCTTTCCCTGGAGGAGTGAGAAGACGGAGCTGCCCCTGGACAGAGGGTCGCCAGCCGAACCTTTCCCGGGGGCCTGGCTCGAGGGGGTGACCAGAGGGTGGCCTCAGGAGAGCATGGCCGTCTGCCCTCTCCAAGAGCCAGAGCCCAGCCCGAAGAGCAAGGCTTGCGCCCCTGTCTCCCCAGCTGTCTGCTGGGCCCTCTGCTGCTGCTGCTGTCTCAGGGCTCTGGGGTGCCCATTCCTCGTGGAGAATTGCATTTCTTTGAGCAACCTCTCTGAAGAAGGAGCTGCCAGGTCCTGACCTTGGGCAGTCTCCCCAGGAGGCGGGGCCAGAGGCCGGCCACCTCTCCCAACTCCTTCTCAACAGATTTCCTTTAGCTCCCTTTGGTGCTGCCACCGTTGACCCTTTGACTCCCTGGGCTTTTCAAATGTCATAAGCTGATGAGCGTACCAAGCTAGTAAAGCAGAGGACATCCGTCTTCAAGAGGAAGACACACGTTCTTTCCTGGGTTGGAACCCTGGCCTGGTCCTCAGAGCCAAGGGCCTCATGCGTCCAGTCTGGTGCCCTGAGATGCCCCAGCCAGGACTGAGCTGACACCGATGGAGAGGCAGCAATCTACATTCAGTATCTTCAAGAGGATCTCGAATAAACCATCTGCCTTTAGCAAGATTGTCAAAGGGACAGTGCCTGGAAATTAGCCACCCACTGCCTTCCTTCTCCCGTGGCCACCACGGGCAGACCACCCTGCTGCCCGCTTCTTCCATAGGGTGGCCGTGTTCTCTTGTTCAGTCCAGGACACTGCAAGTGAAGGAGGCACTAATCATTATGCCCTGACAACAGAAGTCAACCTGGCAAACCAGGAGGTAAGGTCACACTAACCGTGACTCAACACACCAGCCCTCCCCCAGCCCCCAGGCCAAGCCACAGCAATGACTTGTGGCTCCCTAGAGCTACAACCTGTTTACCGAGGGCCTGAGAAGTCGGGGCCAGGTACATATTGTTGGGGAACAGAGATAAACACCCTCTGTTCTCACCTCCAGTCTCATCTGGTGGAGAGTTAAGATCAGAACTCAAATGACACCTGCATGGAAAGGGAAGGGGGACAGAGGAGGCGGGAACAAGGGGCCGTGGGTGTTCCTGAATAACTCACTCTTAGAGGGATTCCTCGCTAAGCCGATTCCAGGCTGGGGAGGCTGGATCACCAGGGCCCATGTTCTCACTTTAAATCCACATCTTTTCTCAGCCCTGTAGGTTACAGAAAACACATTAGAACAAGTTTACTATTTTTCCCATTCAGAGTGTCTGGTTCACAAAGCTTGTCAATCACAGTCCCACCTTCACTGACAACTCCACCTCTTTCCCTCCTTGGATGTGTGTTATAAGTAGGGAGCGCAGCCTCTTTACCAGAGTAGGAGTAGCTCATCCAGGGTTGCGGACAAACGGCCTGGGTCCATCTCAGCCCCCTGTGGGGACACGGGCGCATGTGCATAATTGGATGTGGCGGAAGTCATGGCTAATGGATCCAGTGGTGATCCAGACATGACGTGGGGCACAGTGGGTGCCACTGGCCTTTTTACAGCCCAGTTAACCAGCTGCCCAACTCTCCTTGCCATCCCCACATCCTTACATGACATGATACACAAGTGAATGGGCTTGAGGACTATCGATGACTCACAGAATCCTGGACATTTGTATGCAGTCAAATGGTTTTCATCATCAGCCAGCAAGCCACCCGCTCTGAACCAGCAACCTTTGAGGAAGACAGATCCATCACAGCCCCCTTCTAAGAGAGGATACCGCCGGTCCCTGGGCTCACTTCCCTGTAAGACATGCAGTGAAACCGCCTGCTAAGAGATTTTTCTTACACTCCACTCATTCCAAAGACAAAGCGTTTTATTACAATGTTGGCCAAAATAAACGTGCCTGCAGTGCCCTCGGCCAGTGGGGAAGCACTCTGGCCTGGAGACAGGAGGCCTGCACGCTGACCCTCGGCCCCTCCCCCGCAGAGCGACCTGGGGCAGGGCCTCCCAGGCTCTGAGCCTCCACTCCCTCCTCTGTGGCCTCGGGCAGGTTCTGCCGGCCCCGCAGGTGATGGGAGAACATCTCCGTGACATGACTTGGCACACCCGAGAGAACTGTACTGTACGGAGGTTGGACAACGTGAGGGTTCGTGTTCACTGTTCTGAAAAAGCCTTGCTTTTCATAGTCAAACCTCAATTAACTGGAGTAACTTGAAAAATGGTTCATTAAATCTTCTGGCAAAATTAGGTTCAAAGGGGGCTCTCGTGTGTGCACACAGAGGGCCACGTTCACAAACACTGTGGACGCCGCATCACGAAGGAGACATGGTGGCTGACCTGGGGCGGGACGTGAGGACTGCCCTGAGAAGTTGCTTTTTAAAACTAAAGTCCATAACCATCCATAGGGGCTTTTTGTTCTTTTCCCTAAAAGAGAAAAACCGGCAATGTTTAAAATCTTGCTTTATCCGTATTTCTGGTGGAATGAGAATGTTTCCCATTTTGGCTCCAGCATCAGATGGGTGTGTGCTGTTTCTACGGGGCCTGCCTCCCCCTCCCCAGCAGCCTCCCGCCCTCCTCATCCTCCCCACCTGTGCCCTCTCCCACATGGTGGGTGAGACCCCAGGTGGTCCATCTTTCACCTTGGGTTTAACAATCATCCCCTTAGTATTTCAGTAGAAAAGGTTCTATTTCATTGACGAAAAATCGTCATGCAGGAAACTTCAGTGCAGTTCATTGAGGTTTAAATGTTTTCTTGGTGTTGTTTTGTAAGTAAGTCAGAACCTAATTTTCAGAATTGCCTAAGGAAGGTCAACAGCTTATCTCATCTGCTTGTGTGGAGTAGGAGGTAGGGAAAAGGTTTCCCAGGCGAATCCCCAGATGAGAAAAGCATTAATTACCTGGAGGTAATTATTTTTGGTTCACGCCTGTCCATACTGAGGGCAGTGGGGGGGGCGGGGTTTTGTGGAAGAAAACATTTACCTGCATATAGTTTGCTAATGGTTTAAGTTGCTCTACCATTTCTGTCTTAATGTTATACAAGATGTCTTCTTTTTGCTAACTGTTATATTTTTCCTATGACTTTTAAAAAGTTATTTCCCTTGAGCTCTCCTTTGGGTCAAAAGTGCCTCCCGTGAAGGCAACCTGGTGACACACACACACACAACACGCATGGCTGTCCCACCCTGACCCCCTCCGGAACCCCTTTCTCCCAGGTGCCTGTCACCAAGAAGAGGTCATTTTAGCACAGGCCCTATCCTGGGCAGCAGGTCAGTGGCTGGTCTCAGGGGGCCTCATTCTTCCATCTCCCACCAGGCCCAGCAGATGGGGAGCGTTTGGAAGGTGCCTACCTTCTTGCCGCTTTGGTGCTTTCCCAGATGGCTCCCAAAGCCTCTTGGCTATCTCTGACCCTGAGGGATCAGACCCCCAGGCCAGCAGCTCAGATGGTCTTCCTGGCCAACCCCTTCTCCTTTTGGCACCCCCTGAGAACCTCTCCCCTCCTTATCTTGCATCTGCCCTTGTTCTGTTTTGTTTGTTTGTTTGTTTGTTTGTTTTTCAGTTCTCCCTCCATCTACTTCTCACTCTCAGACCACGTGGCTCCCTCCGTCCTTGTCCCCATCTCTCAGTTCAGTCCACGAGCATCAGTCTAGCTCACTTCCCTGAACGAGTGCCCTGGGGAGAAAGATCTGCCATCTCCTCTGATAGTTTTGTTTTCCAATCAAACACTCCTGGTGACTTCCATGTAAACAGAAAGGATGCATCATTATCTTATTATGTCCCCATAAGAAGAGAAATGCCTACTTTTACTTTAGTTTCTATTCTCAGTCTGGTAAAACATTGTTATAAAGACCGACTGGTGAGGAAATGCTTTGTTTTATTTGTGTTTTGGTTTCAGGGTCATAAGCAAAGTCTCCAGGGTTTCCTACTGGTTTTAAGTTCAATGTGTCACAGCAAACGCCTTAGTACAGACCCACGGAATGCTGCATCTCAGCAGAAGGCAGGGCTATCCTGCAAAGAGTGTCTTTAAAATGAAAGGGTGAGACTAAGGGGGATACGTTGTGATTCCATCATTCAATAACTTTTCGTTGATTTTTGTAGGTCAAATGCACTTTTCCTCATGCCTGTCAGGGGTTGGTTGGTTTTGTTTTCACCACACAGGTCCTACTTACTTCTAATTTAAAGATATGTTCTGGCTCAGGCCTGAGTTGATAAAGGCCCCTCCCCACCAGACCTGGATGGAAAGCTGCAGTGAACAAGGAAGAGCTAAAGTTCCCTGTGCTGGTTTTCTCTTTTCCTTCAGAAATCCGCTGGGTTTCCTCCCGTTCCTGGATCGATGGAATCTGAGGCGGGGTCTCTAACATGTGATGAGACCTTCAGAGAAACCCAGTGCCAGGTATTTGTGGCATAAAATAGAGGAGCTAATCTTTTTCTTAAAAACCAACTCTTTTCTTTATAGCTTAGCCCAAAACCAAGCAAGCCCGTTCCAGGGCTATCCAAGACTTCCCCCTCCCCCGAAGACGCCCAGTATTTCTTTCCCATGAATGAGAGAGATCTGCAGGGTTCCTGTCACCCGGGCCTTGGCAGTCAGTGTGTGCTCTAGAATGACCAACTGTCAAGAATCTACGTGGTCCTGTAGCTGTCATCTGGCTAAAAGGGTTTATAATAACTGTGTTGGAGAGAAAAGCAACGCCTGTGTTTTATGTGCGACTGGAAGGCCTTGCCACGAGTTTGTGCAGGGGGACGTGTTGTCTCTGGGAACATGGTTGTGCGTGAACTACACAAAAACATGTCCTACAAACCCTCACCAAGTAGGAGTAGAGGCAGCACAGAGCAGCATTCATCTGTACCTACTGGCCGAGAAATATGACATTACCTGGCACACAAACTCAAAGGAACTGGCTGGTGCTGTGTTGGGGCACAGCCTTCCGTGCCCCGCCCCAAACATTAACCTAATCATAGACCGAGATGTCCCCACGTTGGAAGCAGAAGTCAGGTGTCTCCGGTTTACGTTTTCTTTTCTGAAATAGCCTCTCAGAAGTGTTCTTGTTTGAAATGTCCCTCCCCAAGGCCCGAGGCACTCACATTGGCTTCTCCAAAATGCACGTGGTTCTGACCATCAGTGCTCCAGCTCCCGGCTTGTCCACACCAGACGGCTGACCACGGCAGGAAGAAGCCTTCCTGGGGCGTCTTGAGCTTCTCCTCCCAGCCTCTGAAACGCATTCCACTTTGATGTGACTCAAGAGCATGATGGCTGTTGTGAGCTTCCCAAGGTCCCACCCTCAGACTCAGTCTCTCATCCTGACCTTCTGGGCAGCACCCCTGTGCCTCAGACCATGGCTTTCCTCCAGCAGCCCTCTGTGACGCCAGACTCCACTGAGCACCGAGCCTCTTCCATGGATGATCTGAGGAACGGCTCCAAAGAATTTCAATGACTCCCTAAGAGCTTCCTTTGTAAGAAAGATTACAGAAACGTATAATTCAGTGATTCAGTAAAAAGATGTCATTTCACCAGAAAAACAATGCGAGGGGCAAGGTACCTGATTCCCGTATCCCCAACACTTCCTCTCCGCCCAACTGTACTTTGCAAACTTCCTTGGCAATTCCAGGCTGATCTCCCCAGCCAGTTCATTGCAGCAACTGGATTTTATGCATTTGTTACCTTTACACTTTCTTGGAAGCTTTTTTATTTTCTTGTTATTTGGTGCAATGTTTAAATGCACCGCCTTTTATTTCCGTAATGAGTTTGATAATGGAACTGTTTCTCTTGCTTCTCACAGCTTCCAGATAATTTCAGAAATGTTTAAATCTTACACACCCATTTTATGGATGTTGTGCTGTAGCTAACTTTATATATGTAAATACCTTTTGACATATGTTGGTGTTTTAAGTACTGTCTCTCTTTTTATTGTGACCATTATCACTATTATTCTATTATCATTTTTAATTTTGGATTTTTTTGGTGCACTCAATTTATTTTTCTAATCACCTTTGGTATTTGGAAGGCTGGTAATTACTTATGAAGATATAGGAAAGTGCTTTGCTTAAAGCAGGGAGCAAGCTCTCTGATAGATACTGCCATTAAAAGACGGGTCCTTTTAAATGCTACCTTTATGCTTTTCTTCCCATTATCAGGTGCTATTTCAACAAAACGTGTTTCTCTGTGGATTATTTTGTCCTTCCCATTTCTGACTTTGATTTTAATTACCCATGATTCAATTAGCCTTGCCTGAACATACCAGGACAAAGATAGCTTTTTCCCCCCTTGATGGTAGGGTCTCGTTTCATTTCAGTAACTTCCAGGCTAAAAGTGAACCCCAGGAGAAGCATCCCAGGTGGGTGGGGTTTGCCTAAGGATCTATGACCAGATAGCTTCACAAGTGGCAAATGTTTTTGAAGTAGAGAGCCGAGCCCCAGCTGACCCATACCCGTATCTCTGAAACTGCTTGCCTCCCACTTCAACGCATCTAGGTAGCCTGCAACCTGGAACTCTGAACAACTCCATCCCAGCCAGAGGGACAGCAGGTAAGGGCCCTGCATGGGGGTCAGAAGACCCAGGTTCCAGTCTCAGTTCTGCTACTGGTGCACTAAATGTCAACCCTCTCTGGGCCTTGGCATTATAAAGAGCAGCGCTAGATAGTCTTTACAACTAGAATATTCTGTATCAATGTAGCTGAACAAATCAGCCTATTCCTTAACACGTAGCTTTACTGCTCCCACATGGGGAGAACTTTAGCAAATGAGTCCAACGGCTCCTTTAAGTAGAAGGCGCTGCCATCTGGAAACCCACAAGGGCCAATGGCCTGAACCACAGCGACGGGAATAGGTATCCTAAGGATCAAAGGTGAACCCAAGAGAGTGGTGTGGGAAGATTAATTACTAATTACACTAAACAAGGGCTCTGTAGGAGAGACCATCAAGCTAAAAAGATGAAAGAGTAACGGTCTCAATTAGCAAAATGGTTGGGCAACAGTTAGTCTAATGCACTTTGACATGTAAGGGGAAACGTAACCAGAAAATTCTCTGCTGGAATTGTGGTCCTTACTGTTTGTGTCCTAGAGTTTTCTATGCTATTTTGTACTTAATATCTATGGTGTAAATATGTTCCAATGTAAATACTGTAAATATGAATTATATATTTTGTTTCTGTCTTTTCTAAAATGCAAGTTGATCTAAGTAATAAATTATAAATCATCTACATCTTGGTTTGTGGAGTGTGCGTGTATGTGTGTGTGTGTTTGGAAATTATATACCTTTACTTTAATATCTTTCAGAAGGGAAAGAGTTTCATGATTAAAGGAAACCCTCATTCCTAACTAATGGAAGTAAGATGGTGCCATATAAAGAGGAAAAGATTAGGGGTCAGGAGAGTGGGTTTTAGTTCTGACTCTTTCATTAACAGATGTGGGACTGACGAAGTCACTTAACCTCTGGGAGCTTCATCTAAAAATGAAAACAGCTGTCACAGTTGTTTTAAAATCCAAAAGGTAACAGCTGCAAAATACTTTGAAAGTTAAAAAAAAACTGTACTCCAAGGAATGGAATTATTTCATCTTAATTTTCATTATGTCATTTGGTTGGAAGATGGACATTTTTATATAAGGTTGTATTTTGCTTGAATTCTATTTTGAGACAAAGCGAAAAGAAATTGAGTGTGAAGTTAACTTTTCCTGTCGGTACTTAATAATTATTTTATTAGCTTTAAGAGCATTTAGGGAAGACATACGTTTCAAAAAAATTTTTTTAATATTCAAACTTTGAGTACGTTCTTTGTTAGACACCAAAATGTCTTCATTGATGTCCAACATCCCATGAAGAAGACTTTACTGGATCAGAGATATAATCAAGTGACCTAGGACTGACAATCCATTTAAAGTGGGCAGAAACCCCAAGGGATGTCCCATGCAGACTCTACTAAGGAGCCAAGGAAATCCTGCATATAACTCTATCACACTGAGCCGTACCCTCGGATCCTCTGTGGATGACCAAACTGGAGGTATCTAATTCCAAAGAAAGCCACACGAAGAGCTGATTGCTTCCCACTTCAACAGACCATCAGACCTCCTACCATGTCTGAATGGAAATGAGCCTTAAGATTGTCTGTACCCACCTCGTCTTGTACAGAAGAGTCTGAGAATTTCTGTGAGTCACCCAAGATCACTCAACATCATGTCTCCTCCAGCTCATGAGAAAAGCAGCGAGGGACAAAGGGAGGGCCCTTTATCCACAGGCCCTTCTCTGGAGCTGTGGTCTCTCCCTCTCTTCCTGCGGTTCAAGATGGTGGGCATGGCTGGCAGGTGAAAGAGAACTTGCATTCATCTTCAGTCACCTATGGCCGCTGTCTTCAGATTAAGGCGTCAGAGATACAGTCATTGCATTGGACAGTTTGGAGGTCTGGCTGGGGGTATATGGAGCAAAAGCAGAGAGGAATTTTTGGACACTTTAGACAAACCAATATGGAGTCACTGTCAGCCATGACCATTGTCAAGTACTATGTCTTGACATGGGAACACCTTAGTAGAGGCCCAGAATGCCCCAAACCACAAGTCTGGACGCTTGGATAAGGACTCCATCTGGACACCCGCATGAGTGGAACCTCCACCCCTCTGGGCTATAAGAACTCAGAGCTCTGACCACACAACACTTGAGCTTGGCTGTACCACGGGTCACTCTCAGATTCCTGCCGGACTTCCACTCCGCTGGACATGTGCCACCGCCGTAGCCACCTGGCTTGAGGGGGGCACCTACCTGTCCACTGCGGATGCCGCCAATGACTGGAACTCACTCGGCTCACTTCTATCCCGTAAGCTCCCCCTCTCTGTGTGTTTCCTGTGTGTGACTCAATTGGCTTATTGGGCCGGTCTCCCCCAATAAAGTTAGCCATGGGAAGACATAAACACGTGTGAGTGACTGCTTCCTGGGACACTTCCTTGCTCACAACAGGAGGGCTTCTAAACGTTAAGGCTTCTCTCTCCTCTCCTCTTCTTCTGAAGAAAAGGGCAGACTTGCCAACCAGGAAATATGGATGCCAGGTCTGGGTCTGCCATGAACTGTGCCATGTCCTGCTCTGAAATGCCTGCACTGGGGTGAAATATATAAAGAACCTCTTCCGTTCCCAGTTTCCTGGCATTTTCTGTCCCACTGCCCTCTCCTACCACCACCAACTTCGATCAGCTCCTGGATGCACACTTGGTTCAGCAGGTAAGTACTTTAGATTTGTAGTCCTGTGATTTTAAATCAATAAACCCAACAGTGCTGAAAACAGCATCAAAAAAGAAAAATAAAGGTCTCAGCTGTGTTTTGTTTTAAATGACTGATGATTAAAAGTTCCAGGGAAGAAATCTCCAGAGCAATGATCTGCAGAACCAGACCTCAGAAAAACAAGGAAGAGGAGAGTGGCTGAACTGGTCCACAAACAACCAAGCTCAGAGGATTTTGTGTTAAAAGATACTGTCAGGCACAGCCAATGTGGCTCAGTGATTGAACCAAAAGGTCATGGTTTTATTCCCAGTCAGGGCACATGCCCAGGTTTGCTCCTCAGTTGGGGCATGCTGGAGGTGGTCAATCAATGATTCTCTCTCATCATTGATTTTGCTATCTCTCTCTCCCTCTCCCTTCCTCTCTGAAATCAATAAAAATATATTTTTAAAAACACACACACAAAGAAAACCATAGAAAATTATGTTTAAAAAGGAAGATACTGGTCAGGAAAAGTTAAAAATCTTGACTCTCATGTAGATATAAAAATTAACACAATTTAAATATTTTATTTGACTCACATGATGAGGGAACATTGAGCAACATAATATATGAGTTGAAAATGTTTTAACCAGTCCAGGGGAAAAGTCAAAAAAGCACAAATTTGTATAGAGTAAAGGTATGTTGAAAGACTTGCAAATAGAACAAAGTCCATAATCACTATCACCCAGGACGGAATTTACATATCTACCACTTCCCTGCAACTTACAAAGCCTTGTAAAATAGCTCCGAGACCATGAACAGATCTAGAATCTGACAACTCAGAAGGATACGCTATAGATGAGGCATAGTTTTCCACTGAAACAGAAGAATATTTTCTACAATTATACAGCAATGCTCTGCTTTATTTAATTCCCAGAGCTATTCCACAGACATGAAAGCCCATCGTCATTTTCAATTCATACATTATGCTCGTAAATGTGTAACCAGGAAAACCCTTGAGCAGATATTGATGGAGCCCTGTATCTGAGTATTAACCTTCTGACCCCTGTGAGCTCGGTGCCCTTCCCCTCTCTCTGTTCACTGTCTCTTCACCCCACCCCACCCCCACTTTGCTTGGGGCTAAGAACTCTTGACATAAATAACTAACTCTGCAGAGCTTATCAAAAGCAGATGTAGTGAAGGATGTTGACCCTAGATCTCATAACACTCATCGCTGGAGAGCAATAAATCTCCACGATTATGTGGCTAGAGTCCTACCTCTGAATTAGAGACCCCTGACCCCTCACATTTGTGGCTGTTAACTGGGAAGGACCTCTTTGCTACTGGCCCCTTAATTTAATGTGCTGACAGTTAAGATGCTCTTCGAATAATGAATTGCACTCAGTCTCTCTCTTTTTGACCTCCTAGAGTGCCCTTCAATATTACTTTATGCAGATCACTCACCTGGCCTTTTTAATGCTGGCAAATTCACAGAGTCTTAGTCATGGAGACATGAACTATGCCCCTCCCCCTTTTTCAGTATTAATTTAATTAATGTGGCCACTGTATTCTTTCCATTGCTAAATAGTCATTTCCTTAGGATTATTGGATCATTTCAAGTTTAAATAATAAGTCAGAATATTAATTCAAGATGTGGCTGTGGCACTAATAAGTTATGTGGCCTTCATTAGTTCTTCATCTCCCAAGGCTTCTACTTCTTCATAAAGTAAAGTCATGAAACTCTAACTCTCTTCCGATACTACTGTGGCCTACAGTGATAACTGGAGATACATTGTGACCACTGGTATTTTCTATATGATATGAGCATAGTGCTATTGACAGCTACAAGTGTGATTGACAAAAGTCAGTAGACAACCTCTCAGAGATTAGATTTGTAAAGTGGGAATGAGAAGAGATTGGTTGAGATAGCACCAAACATAGCGATCACTCTCCCAGCTCATGTTCCATTTGAAAGAGCAGTAAATTCCCCAAAATGAGCTGCTAAATGGTATCTCCAGGGATTCTGAGCTTGAACAGGCCTGGAGGAGTTTTGGTACTGGATGTTCCAAAAGTAGACTTGTTTATCTCCCTGGCTTTTTAAGAGTGAGGTTGGGTTATGCTAAGTTAAATGCACCCTTCTTCAGTCCTTCTACCTCCAAATTCTAACCAACAACACTGGATGCAGGAATACAATGTAATGGATGGAGATTCAACCAAAGCACTGTCCTATACTCTTCAAAAATATCAATGTCATGTAAGACAAAGAAAGACTGAGGAACTGACTCAGATTAATGAAGAATGAAGATTAAAGAGAGATAACAACAAAATGGATCCTGCTCCAGAAAGAAAAATGCTATAAATTTAACTATATGGCAATAGGAAACACTTGAATATGGTCTGAGGATTAGATAGTAGTATAGTATCTGTTAAATTTTTCCTGATTTTATAATGGCATTGTGGTTATATAAGTTCTAACTCTCTATCTCTCTCCCTTCCTCTCTGTAAAAAATCAATAAAATATTTTAAAAAAAAAAAAGATTAAAGAGAGATAACAACAAAATGGATCCTGGTCCAGAAAGAAAAATGCTATAAGTTTAACTATATGGCAATAGGAAACACTTGAATATGGTCTGAGGATTAGATAGTAGTATAGTATCAATGTTAAATTTCCTGATTTTCTAATGGCATTGTGGTTATATAAGTTAATACTCTTGCCCTTAGAAAACACTGAAGTATTTAGAAGTCAAGGAGATGAGTATCTACAACTCTCTCTCAAGTAGTTTAGAAAAAATAGGAAAGGATAAAGACAAAAATAAAATAATAAACAAATGTGAACATTTGGTAAATCTGGGTGAAGGATATGAAGTTCCTTATACTATTGTAATTGTTCATTGTTTGAAATTATTTCAAAAAATATATTTAAAAAGAAGATGGTGTAGAAATAATTTTGAAGTTCTGAGACAAAATAATTTTGAACCTAAATTCTATATCCAATCAAACTATTATTTAAGTATTAGAATAAAATAAAGACATGTTCAGAAATCTAGAACTCAGGATATTTCTTAGACTATAAACTCCTATTGAAATTACTAGAGGCCTGGTGCACGAATTTGTGCACCAGTGAGGTCCCTTGGCCTGGCCTGTGGGATCAGGCTGAAACCGGCTCTCCGACATCCCCAGAGGGGTCCTGGATTGTGAGAGGGTGCAGGCCAGACCGAAGGACCCCACTGCACAATCAGGGCTGGGGAGGAAAGCAGGAGGTTGGCCAGCTGGAGAAGGACTGCAGGAGAGCTCCGGGGCCATGTCCAGCCCACCTCACTCAGTCCCGATCAGCCAGACCCCAGCAGCAAGCTAACCTACTGTCGGAGCATCTGCCCCCTGGTGGTCAATGCACATCATAGCAAGCAGTTGAGTGACCTTAGCATATCATTAACATATTATGCTTTGATTGGTTGAATAGACGACCAGATGACTGCACACTTAGCATATTAGGCTTTTATTATATAGGACTAGAGGCCCGGTGCACAAAAATGTGTGCACTGGTGGGAGGGGGGGGTGTCCCTCAGCCCCACTTGTGCCCTCTCACAGTCTGGGACCCCTCGGGAGATAACGACCAGCTGGCTTAGGCCCACTCCCGGGTGGCAGAGGGCAGGCCCAATCCCTAGGTGCAGCCCCTGGTCGGGCTCAGAGCAGGGCCGATTGGGGGGTTGGGGCGCCACCCCCTGTCACACTCAAGGCAGGGTCGATGGGGAGGTTGCGGTGCCACTCCGTCACGCACAGAGCAGGGCCCATCAGGGAGGTTGGGGCTCCGTACCCTGTCACACACAGAGCAGGGCCGATCAGGGGGTTGGGGCACCTTCCCCTGTCACGAACAGAGCAGGGCGGATAGGGAGGTTGTGGCCCCGCCCCCTGTCACACACAG
>NW_005370916.1:1655691-1657151 GCF_000412655.1 Myotis brandtii | reverse complement strand
GCAAGCAAGCCTCCCTGTTCGCGTCAGCTGCCTGGCTGCCGGCCGCCATCTTGGTTGTCAGTTAATTTGCATATCTCAGTGATTAGCCAATGGGAAGGGTAGCGGCCATACGGCTAATTACCATGTTTCTCTTTTATTAGATAGGATTACTAGAAAATGTGCTCCAGCAAAAAGGGCAGCATGGGATATAAGAAACTGGTATGTGCATAGAAATTAGTAAAATGTATAGTTAAGCCTAAATTGTTTTATTGATAGCAATAGAACAAACAGAATTATCAATTTTGAGAATTTTTTTCCTCAACAAAGGAAGTGTCAGAGACCTAGGGAAAGAGAAAGTAAAACCATCCCCAGCTTATTCCTTATTCTGAATAAGGAGGAAGATAAACTTACTGGTTAACTGTGGACATACACAGGAGATACTGTGTGCTACAAATGTTAAGGTATCTATGGTATCAACAGTAAGAATGGTGGACTAAGGAGATCCAAAGAGCCTCTCCCCCATAGAAATAATTAGAAGAATGGCAAAAATTTCAGAATCAACATTTTCAGAATTCTAGAAATTAATTAAAGTTTATAGCAATCCAAAGAGCATTAATTAAAGAAAACTGGGTGACACCTGACTTGCCCCATTTCCATCCCTGCCTCCCCAGCTCAGTGGTGGTCTTGAAAATGAACAACCTAAAATCACAATGAAAATCAGCAGTCTAGCAACTATCTGGGGAGGGAGGGGGGATGCAAGGAGTGAGAGGCAGAACCAGATTGGGATTCACTTGAGGCTACATTTGCAGAGAATGTGTATTACCTGACCTGTCTGGTCATTCCCTGGAAGGCTCTATTCACAGGTCCATCTTTATTTGACCTGGAGGGGCATTTGTGAAAAACCATCACAGTGGTTTTTTAACACTGTGGCTGCCCGGGTGGTAGATGCCAGTTGGAACAAACAACTGTCTAACCAACAAGTTCTCAAGAGTAAAGCTGGGAAAGGAGACATGCACAGGAGACTTTTAAAAGCTCCAACATATTCCTGGTAATGTATGAGGCCACATGCACGCTTAAGGCAGTTCACATGCTCAGGAAAACCTGAGAAGGTCCTAGGTAATTACCTTTGGCTGACCTTGAGGCCCTCCCTGTATAGCAAGTCAGGGCTAAGGGAGAGTTGTCAACTACCTGGCTGAGTGTTGAAGGCATGCCCCAACACATACACAGAGACACTTGGTAAAGAAAGGAAGATTTATTGGTTCTAGCCATTTGAGAACATTTCTGTCTAATCATTAGCTGATGTCTAAATTAACTGAGCAGAGACTTCAGTGGCCACAAATGACAAAGAATACACACTTTACAGAATTATTCATAAAAGTTAATTTTAAAAAACAGCAACAAGAAAAAACAATAACAGCAAATTCTGGGAGAAGGGAGAATCTGATTTCTAGAGATGATATATAATATTATTTAAAGTGTTC
>NW_005370916.1:1646668-1655363 GCF_000412655.1 Myotis brandtii | reverse complement strand
AAAAAAATGATAGAAATTATAACAAAGAACAAATGGAAATTCTGGGGTTAAAAATACAATTGAAATGAAAAATTTACTAGAGACATTCAACAGCATATTTGAGCATACAGAAGACAGAGTCAGCAAACATGAAGATAGATCAATTGAGATTATCCAGTCTGAGGAACCTAACGAATAAAAGTAAACAAGCTTCGGGGACAGGTGAGACATCATCGAGCATGCCAACATGTGCTAATAGGAGTCTCAGAAGGAGAAGAGAGTGAAAGGGACAGAAAAAAAATATTTGAAGAAATATGTGCAAAAGAGCAGATGTAAATAATACCTTATTAATAATTACATTAAATATAAATTAATTAAATTAAATTTACCAATCAAAACACAGACACTGTCAGAATGGGTAAAAAATATATAATCTAAATATATGCTACCTACAAGAGACACATTTTTAATTCAAAGACATAAATAGGTTGAAAGGAAAATAAAGGAAAAAAGATATACCATCCAAATAGTAATCAAAAGGTAACTGGAATGGCTATAATAATATCAGACAAAATAAACTTTAAGAAAAAAATTGTTACTAGAGACAAAGAAGAGTATTTTATAATGATAAAAGGGTCAATCCATCAAAAAGATATAAAAATTATAAACATGTATGCCCCTAACAACAGATCCCCAAATACGTAAAGTAAAACTGACAGAATTGAAAGGTAAAACAGACTATTATAAAATAATTGTTGAAAACATCAATACCCCACTTTCAATAATACATAAAAATAACATGGTAGCAGGTCAACAACAACAAAAAAAAGAGAACATTTCAGCAATGGTATAAACAAACCAGTCCTAACAGAAATCTATGGAACATTCCATCCAGAAACAACAGATTGCACATTCTTCTGAAGTGCACATGGAACATTCTTGAGGCTAGACTGTATGTTAGGCCACAGAACAAGTATCAATAAATTTTAAAAGATTAAAATGATACAAACTATGTTTTCTGACTATAATGGAATTAAATTAGAAATCAGTCACACAAGGCAATTAGGAAAATTCACAAAAATGAGGAAACTAAACCAACACACTCCTAAATAACCAGTGAGTCAAGAAAAGAAATCACGAGGAAATTAGAAAATACTTTGTGTGAATAAAAATGAAAACACAACATTCCAAAATACAGAGGATGTAGTGCTTAGAGAGAAATTTATAGCTCAAATGCCTATACTTAAAAAGCAAAGAAAGGAAATAAATCTCAAATCAATAACTTAATTTTTTCCTGAAGAAAACAGAATAAGAAGGCAAACTAAACACAGAGAAAGCACAAGGACAGAATTAATAAAGACCCAATGACAAATTAATGAAATAGAGAACATCAAAACAACAGAAAAAAATCACTGATAACAAAAAATTTGTTCTTAAAAAAAAGTTGATTTAGCCAGACTGACAACAAAAAAAAAGAGAGATAATTCAAATTACTAAAATCAAATGAAAGAGAGACTTTATTACTGACCTGACAGAAACAAAAGAAATAGTAAAGGAATACTATGAGTTATTGTATGCCAACAAATTAGATTACCTAAATTAAATGGACAAATCTAGAGACACAAACCATCAAACCTGACTGAAGAAGAAATAGAAAATCTGAATATAACTATAACAATTAAAGAGATTAAATTCATAATTTTAAAACTTCCCAAAAGGAAAAGCCCAGAACCAGATAGCTTCATGGTGAATTCTATCTGGTTCCCGACATTGCCCTTCATACAACTTCAAAATATTTTTCATTATCCTCTGTATATCATAGATCATGATTATATACATATCTATATATTCTACAGATAGATGTAGATATAGATATAGATAAAATATAGATGTAGATAAAAATATAGATATAGATAATATGTGTATTTAAATTTTTTCCCATTACAAATGTGTAATTGGTAGGCATTTTCTTAGAATAAAATTTAAAGGCATGAGATCTGCTATGGACTGAATGTTTGTGTCCTCTCAAAATCCGTATGTTGAGGCTTTATCCCCAAATAGGATGGTAACTGGAGATGGGCCTTTGGGAGGGAATTAGATTTAGATGAGGTCATGAGGGTGGGGCCCCATGACCCCAGGATCCTTGTAAGAAGAGGAAGACAGACCACAGCTCTCTCTCTACCACGTGAGCAGACAGCAAGAAGGCAGCTGACTACAAGTCAGGAAGAGAGCCTCACCAGGAACCAAATTTGCCAGCTCCTTGATCTTGGACTTCCAACCTTCAGAACTGTGAGAAATAAACACGTGTTGTCTAAGGCACAAAATACCTGTTGATATTTTGTTGTAGAACCCAAGCTAAGACAGGATTTAAAAAAGCTTTGTCAAACATTTACATGAATTAAACAACAGAACGTAGTTTCTTCCTGAATAACAAAATTGTGTGGGTTTTATGAAAATAACATCAGAACAATAGGCAAAGAATTCCAAAAGTTATTCAAGAAAATGAATGTAATAATATATATCAAACCATAAGGCTTTGGAATATAAACAATGCTAATTTATAAGAAAAAGCTTTCTAAATCCTTACAACACTTAGAGTAGGAAACCACAACCACCACAGAATTCTTATATACATATCTATATATTCTACAGATAGATGTAGATATAGATATAGATAAAATATAGATGTAGATAAAAATATAGATATAGATAATATGTGTATTTAAATTTTTTCCCATTACAAATGTGTAATTGGTAGGCATTTTCTTAGAATAAAATTTAAAGGCATGAGATCTGCTATGGACTGAATGTTTGTGTCCTCTCAAAATCCGTATGTTGAGGCTTTATCCCCAAATAGGATGGTAACTGGAGATGGGCCTTTGGGAGGGAATTAGATTTAGATGAGGTCATGAGGGTGGGGCCCCATGACCCCAGGATCCTTGTAAGAAGAGGAAGACAGACCACAGCTCTCTCTCTACCACGTGAGCAGACAGCAAGAAGGCAGCTGACTACAAGTCAGGAAGAGAGCCTCACCAGGAACCAAATTTGCCAGCTCCTTGATCTTGGACTTCCAACCTTCAGAACTGTGAGAAATAAACACGTGTTGTCTAAGGCACAAAATACCTGTTGATATTTTGTTGTAGAACCCAAGCTAAGACAGGATTTAAAAAAGCTTTGTAACCTCCTTCAAAACACATAAAAACACAAACAGATTAACCAGATTAATTACATTGGGGGGCGGGGGTGGGAATCAATCAAACATTTACGTGTCTGGGGGGAATTAAACAACAGAATGTAGTTTCTTCCTGAATAACAAAACTGTGGGGTTTTTATCATTGAAAATAACATCAGTACAATTGGCAAAGAATCCCAAAAGTTATTCAGGAAAATGAATGTAATAATTTATATCAAACCATAAGGCTTTGGAATACAAACAATGCTAATTTATAAGAAAAAGCTTTCTAAATCCTTACAACACTTAGAGTAGGAAACCACAACCACCACAGAATTCCTATGGAGCAAGCTGTGAGCCATGCTGGTTGCCGCAGGGGAACATAAAATGCTCATTTCCATAAAACACTGTCTCCTCGTTGAAAAGTCAGCTCACCCAGCACCTCAAGATTTCTAAGAGGACGGATCTGAAATTATTTCTCTTCCCATAAATATCCTGCTCAGAGATTCCTGAAATTCCTAGACATTTTTTCTTAAGAATGATAGATTCCAGTAATCATTTTCATTCTACAACCTCTGTTAAACTTCTCAGCCCATTGCTAAACAATATCATTTGTAATTTACAGCCTTTCAAACAGATTGCAAACCATGTGACTGTGTTTCTAATTCCAAGGCATCTTAAATTTTACTAGTAAAATTTTCAAACACTGAAATGTGTTGTTAACACATAAGCACATTACATCTACTGCATCTCCTCTCATTTAAAAGCTATCAAAATAAGCTACAAAACATTGCCTGACATAACTTTCTTCCCTAATAAACCCTCTGTGCTTAAAACTCATTACTCCATTCTCTCCAATTTCTTACCATGTATTCAAAAACATCAATGTTAGTTTTAAATGTGAATATTCTCAAGATGACACATCTTTGTAACGCATCTTCTCCTTAATTCCCAACACTGTCTTCCATCACAGCGAAAGAAAATTCAGAAGTTTCAATGACTAGATGGCTATTCTTTTCCGACTCCAACCCATCACAGGTGGTCCAGGGGTGGGACTTAGGGTGGCCAAGTGAGTGTATATAAAGGTCACATCCCAAAACAGTCAAAGGCTGGAAGAGAAGACTAAAGCCAGCATCCCAGGGAGGGGACAGGGGGATGTTCAGCCAGAGAGAACAGTTACCAAAGTCAGTTTCTTTTGGGATAAAAATTGAGAGGTGAATCCAAAGAGTAAGACTGAACAAAACTGAATTGAAGCTCCAGCAATTCCAGAACAACTGAACAGATGGTGGAACCACCTTAATGGGGGCCTGGGAGTTATCTTTACGGGCCAATTGGCTTGACATAACAGCATATACTTTAAAAGATGGACATGCTAATCTTTAGTATGAATTAGACCTTCTACAACGGATAAGACCTGCTTCACAAACTTCATAAATTTTCCTTTCTCCCTTTTCAAAATTAATTATTCAACCACCTGCCCAATTATAAACAGTCCAACAATATATCCCTTTTGAGGTATCCTCTCTACCTCCCCCACCTCCACCTCCACCACCCATAAACTCCTCGGAAACTCCCTCAGGTTAAGGCGCTTCAACCCTCCGCCTCAGGCCAAGCTGAGAGAAGGCTGCTGCCACTCTGTGACACTGGCCAGTGCTGTCTCACCCATGCTGGGGGGAGTGGGGAATTCTACAACATTTTTGAAAAATTATCTGGCAGTAGTTATTGACATTCAAAATGCACATTCCTTTGACACCACAGTCCCACTTCTGTGACTATACCTTACCAAAAAAAACTGAAAGACTCCGCAAGAATGTTTCTTGCAGTGTTATCTGTAGTGGTAAAAATAGGGAACGCGTTAACTCAATGTATGTACTATAGTCATAATATGCTATATTAACCAATTTTTTAAAAATATGTTTTTATTAATTTCAGAGAGGAAGGGAGAGGGAGAAAGAGAGAGAGAAACATTGATGAGAGAGAATCATTGATCAGCTGCCTCCTGTGCGCCCCTGACTGGGGATCGAGCCTGCAACACAGGCCTGTACCCTGACTGGGAATGGAACCGTGACCTCCTGGTTCGTAGGTCGACACTCAAGCACTGAGCCATACTGGTCGGACTATATTAACCAATGTTTAAAAATAATTAGCTAACCCAGAGAGACAGCTCTAAAGCAAGAGAAAAAATTCCCAGAACCAAAAGTAAAAAGATAATTCAAATTAGAATGATAAGAAGGAAGAAAGAGTATGGTGGAATAAAGGGATATTAGACTTAAGACATAAGAGTTTGAGGTTGGGATTTTAATGTCCACTGAAGACATGAACAAATGTCTAAGGCTTATATAAGGCAAGAGCTAAAATTAAAAAAAAATTTTTTTTAACTTGAATTGCTTTTTCTTTAAAAGAGGGACTAAAAATCACTATCCACAGGCCCAGGGATGCAGCAAAAAAATCTGCTGTCCACCTGGGCCTGGGGCTGGGGCTGGGGCTGGGGCGGGGGGGAATGTGCAGTCTGAATTTATGTTATTTGAATGGTAATATGAACTTAGATGTTTTTGTTTTTAATGAATAAAATAAAATAAAAATGCATAAAATAATATTCACACCACTTTAAAGTGCACAACTCAGTGGTTTTTTGTTTATCCATAAAGTGGTACAAGCATCAAAACTAATTCAGAACATTTTCACCCAAAAGAAATCCTGTTACTGTTCATAGCAATTCCCATTCCCCCTCTACCTACAACCCTGAAATTAACATTAAAATTGGTTGGAGATAGTAAAACCCCTACAGTATTACCAGAGGCAAATGCAGACCTGTCTATTAGAAAATTTCTACAAACCATATAAGAACTCCAACATAGCCCTAACCGGTTTGGCTCAGTGGATAGAGCGTCAGCCTGCGGACTGAAGGGTCCCAGGTTCGATTCTGGTCAAGGGCATGTACCTTGGTTGCGGGCACATCCCCAGTAGGGGGTGTGCAGGAGGCAGCTGGTCGATGTTTCTCTCTCATCGATGTTTCTAGCTCTCTATCCCTCTCCCTTCCTCTCTGTAAAAAATCAAATAAAATATATTTTTTTTAAAAAAAGAACTCCAACATAATGATTCTTGGTGAAGATTAGTTTGCAATCAAAAATTACAGAACACACGAGGCACAAGGCTTCACAGAGGAGAAATAATATCCTAAGAACCAAAGACAATAGAAAACTGAATGATAGAATAAAGAACATCTGCTTAAAATTTTAGAGATATTTTAAGTGCAGAAGCTATATTGAATGAACAAGACACTATGGAACAATCAGACCATTTCAAAATATAAGCAATTAGAAATGCTAGAAAAATCACTTAAATATTTACCAAAATTAAAACCCAGTGAAGTAGGTTCTACTCTGAAAATGATAGGCTAGCTTGTTTTGTTCTAGTGAAAACAGCTATAAAAGCTACATTAATATTCTTTTTATTTGCCGACTTGAAAACAGCAGCTGAGAGATGGGGCAGAGCTCTCAGGTGACTCGCTGGCTGGGAGAACAAAAATTGAAGTTGAGCCCACCAGGGAGGAAAGACCTTTCAAATGAGACTCTGAAGGACTAAAAGGAAGAGTGAACTCTCTAAATTGGAGGCACTGACAGGTGGATACGGAGAATCACAACTTCCACAGAACCAGGGCTGGGGTAGGAAAACCTGAGCTGTGATTGACGAATTGCTGGAGGCTGTGTGGACAGGTCTGAGAGTTAATAACTCCGGGGAACCCTGTCCCAGGGTAACCCTCCCACTCTTGTGAGTTTTACCTCCAGGAGCCCTCCAAGGTCCTCAGCATGAGTGTCAGAGAAAAATGCCCTGTGCTTCAGGCAGGAGGAGGGGAAAGGAGCCATTTTGAAACACCCCAGAGCACGCTGTTCTTAACAAGTCTTGCCCTTAGGAGAAACTATTTTTCCAAAGCCTAACCTGCTGGGTTTTACTAGTATCAGAGCCTAACCAGCCTGGTGAGAGGGAAATACCCAACTCCAGTTCCCTCCACGCATCCACGTGGGGAAAAGGAAATACCTAACCCCAGACCCCTCTAGCCATCGTGCCCCACCTCCTGGAGGCGGGGAGGGGGGAGCTGCCCCCCACCCCATGAAGTTCATAGCCCATGGACACAGGCTTACCAACAGACTGACACTTCCTCAGAGGCTACAGAGTGCTCCCTTCCCCTGCATCTCACCACTGCATTACTAAAGGCCTGTTCACTGCAGTTCCTTTTACCCAAGACTCCAACCACAGACCCAGAACACGCAGAGAGCACTAAGGATGGATGCAAAACATAAATGATAACTACACCTAGGCGTATCCTACCCAAATTTCAGAAAATCAAAGTAAAGAAACAATCTTGGAAGAGGGGGTGGAATGTGTTACTTATAGAGGAGCAAAGAAGAGAATTACATCTGACTTTCCAGAAATCATGCAAGCAAATAGGGAGTGAAGTGAAATATTTAAAGTGTTAAAAGGAAAAATAATGCCAACCTAGAATTCTGTGCCCTGAAAAATTATACCTCAAAATACTTGCTCAGACCAAAAAACAAAACAAAAAGATTAAAGGAGAACCTAGAATTCTGTGCCCTGAAAAATTATACCTCAAATACTTGCTCGGATCAAAAAACAAAACAAAAAGATTAAAGGAACTTGTTGCCAGTAGACCTGCCTTGCCAAAAATTTTAAAAGTTCTTTCAGAGAGAAAGACAATGATATATGTCAGAAACTCAGATCTACATACAGAAAGGAAGAAATTAGAGAATGAATAAGAAAAGCTAAAATAAAAACTCAGGCTCCTTTGGCCGTAACAAGTGGCGTCGGAACAGGAATTTAAAAAGTGGTCAGGTGAAAGGAGGCTCCAAGGCGCGCGCAGAGAGTAAGCTTAAAAAACAAAAGTAAGAAAATAAGAAGTTAAGCTTAAAAATCAAAAGTAAGAAGGCCAAAAAACAAAAATAAGGTAGGGAGCCGAAGTGTGGTAAAATTACCTTGGTGTAAAACATGGGAAGAAAAAAAAAGATTAAAGAAACTTGTTGCCAGTAGACCTGCCTTGCCAAAAATTTTAAAAGTTCTTTCAGAGAGAAAGACAGTGATATATGTCAGAAACTCAGACCTACATACAGAAAGGAAGAACATCAGAGAATGAATAAGAAAAGCTAAAATAAAAACTTTATTTCTCTTATTCTTAATTGATATAACAGCTAACAGTTTATTCAAAATAATAATACAATGTACTTGATTATGATAATTATATAGATAAATCCTTAAATTTGCTTATGTAGAAGTAAAATAAATGACTATCCATGAAGCTGTAGAGACCTATTTTAAAGTGGACTTGGATTAGTTGTAAATGTATATTGCAAACTTTAGAGCAACCACTATAAAAGGTTTTTTTGTAAAGTATTATTGATGTACTAATAAAGGAGAGAAAATATCTATAATAATAAAAGCATAATATGCTAATTAGACGGGACAGCCAAACGACATTCTGGATGTCCTTCTGGACGACCTTCCAGATGACCTTCCAGATGAAGCCGGGGC
>NW_005370916.1:1645303-1646521 GCF_000412655.1 Myotis brandtii | reverse complement strand
TTTAAAGAAGATTAGAGAAAAAGTAACAAATACTGAATATAGGCAAAGAAGATTCAATATATAAGTATATAGGAGTCTCCAAAGAGGAAAACTAAAACAAGGAAACAGAATCAATGCCAAAAACTGCAATTCAAAAACACGTTTTTGAAATAAAGTAAGTTTTGAAACTACATTTTAAAAAAACACACCATGTACCTAAGATTAACAATTCAGAATGACCCACATCACAAAGTATTCTAATGAAATCACTAAACTTCAAGAAAAAATACTTTGAGCATATAGTTAAAACAGTAGATGAGTTATAAGAGAAAGAATTATACGATCATAAAATATTTCTGCACTAATATTTCTCCAGAAGCAAATGGGAAGTATTTTTAAGATACTCAAAGATAGAAAATGTGAGCCAAGGATTGTATAAGCACTAAAGGTGACTTTTAAGTATAAAGAGCAAAAAAATGTTATCCATATGCAAAAATAGATAATTTTGGTCCCATGAGACCCTCCTTGAGAAATATACTAATGAATGAGCTTCAGTCAAGCAAAATGACTAAAGAAATATTTAACATAAAGACTAGTGATGAGTAATGAACAAGTAGTTATTTATAGAAATAACACTAAAAGGAAGAGATTTATGCAACGGCTTGCTGTGCAATTCAAACAAGGTAGATACAGTTAATTATTTTTAAATGGAGGTAGAATGGGGAGACGATATGCAAAAAGGTATTTAACTGTTCTTAGTGATAACATTGATTGTAGTAGTATTACAATTATTGTTCTGAGGGTGTTTTGTATGAGTGAGGGATAAAGTAAAATTATGGGTTATTCTAATTATATCATCTCTTGTGTCCTTGAGAATCAAAATTCCTGGTGTAGAAGAGAGGAGATACAGATGCAATATAGAAAAGGTTGAATTTTACAATTCCATGGTTACAAATTACAAGTATCAAAATAAATTTATGAAATATTTTCTCTTCTAAAATAAAAAAGTACACACACATAGCCCTGGCCAGTGTGCTCAGTGGTTAGAGTGTTGGCCCACACACCAAAGGGTGGAGGGTTCGATTCCTAGTCAAGGGCATGTAACTGGATTGCAAGTCTGCTCCCTGACCCCAAGTGGGGCACTCGCGGTAAGCAACCAGTCGACATGTCTCTCTCACATCTATGTATCTCTCTCTCTCTCTCTCTCTCCCTCTCTCTCTCTCTCCCTCTCTCTCTCTC
>NW_005370916.1:1630160-1641244 GCF_000412655.1 Myotis brandtii | reverse complement strand
ATCGCGCACCTATGGATGAGGACAGTGGGTGGGGAGTGAGGGCGGAGGGTGGGGCGGGAACTGGGTGGAGGGGAGTTATGGGGGGGAAAAGAGGAACAAATGTAATAATCTGAACAATAAAGATTTAATAATAATGAAATTTAAAAAAAAAGACAGAAAGGATATGAAAAAGTGTTAACAATGGTTATTTTATTGATGTTGAGATTAAGAATGATGTCTACTTTTCTGTTTTTTTCCAAAATGCCTACAATGAATATTATTCACTTTTGTAATCAGGAAAATTGTATATATGGTCCTTGGGGACAAAATCCATACCTTTGGATCCATTTCACTGCCTTTGCGTCTTTGGATTGATTACGTTAGTCCTACCCATTCCTATCCAAATTGCTTCATGGTATGTGCTAACAACTGGAAGTAGGCATTCAAATAATTTAATATACAGAACTGAGTTAAAGACAGCTAAAACCACATTTTATGAATCTGTTGTTCTAATTAACAATAATATTTGGCTGAGAGTCGGGGGATGATGAACAGTTATTCCAAGGCCAGAGTTGACAATCAGCTACCCTGGAGGTTTCTCTATGAGGCTCTGATATTTTCCAAAAAATCTTGTGATTGTTTTGTAAACAGGGAGACTGAGCTATTGCATTTCAAATTTTGTAGAAAGACCCCTGTGTTCTCAGTATTCCAAACAGAAATATCAAGTGCCTCTAAATTTCCTCTGACACAAACCGTATGCCTGAACTAGCAGCACCCCCAAACAAGAACAAGCCTGAATGAAGACAGCCACAAGCCTCGAACCGCACCCAAACACTGTACACCATGGGCGGAGAATCAACACAAGGAAAATTCCAAGTTTGACTAGAAATCTGAGGCCCTGAAAAAGGCACAGCATACTACACACTTAATTGCTCACAGAGCAAGCAGGAAAGTGAAAAATATACCATGAACATCTGTTGTTTGTGAATGACTGGAGTTGGGTCAAGTAAGATTAACCACATAGAATATCAACCTTATAGTGTTTCCCAGGAAAACACCTCCTGCATTCAAAAGATTAGCAAAGGAACCACAGTACACTTTTTTAAAAAAGGATGCCTAGTTTGAGTATTGATTTTTTTTTTTTTACATTTACAAATGTGAAAAAGAATGCATTATGGCACATGGGATGTCTCACTAAGTATAATGCAGAGTTTAGTTCATGATCACGGAATTCAAAAATTGGGATTTTATCTAACTTTGAAGCAATATAAGAAAATTTTAAATAGTCCCAGTTAAATTCAATTGATTCATTAATACCCATAACTATTTTAAGGCTACAGAAGTGTGAGCTAACAGTAATCTGAACATTCATTCTGGCTTGGAAAATAGAAATATGTACATGTGAGGGTTCGACTACAGAATTTATTCTTTAAAGAATGAGAGCCTCTGAGAGGTGAACATTTGCTCCTGTGGGTTATGTACCATAATGTCCTGGACATAATTTTCATTACAAATGACCATATGGGTTACCAACGCAAACATATATATCACGGCAACACTCTGCAGTAATGTATGCAGTCCCTTAAGCCAGCGAAAAGACGGATAATGCGGTCCTGGAATCATTTCCTAGACAGAGGACCACTAGCAATAACCCTTCATAGCCCAGGGTCCCCAGCGGCCCCTTTAGAGCAGGATTATGAGAGCCTGCATTTCAGCAGCCACCGTGGAAAGAAAGAAACGCTTTGGAGCAGCGCAGGCAGCCCTGCGGTTCAGCACTGGCTGGTTCTGGGCCAGTGGTTTCTCATCCCCACGAGCAGCAGCTGCCAGGGCCGCTCTGCAGGGACGTTGTTCTGAAAGTTCCTCAAGATCATAATGGTGACCATCCCTCTGGCTCTAAGTAAGCTTCTCCTTGTTCCCTTGTCCTATTATTTGAGAACACTGAGTTTTATGATCATCGGCACAGGACAGAGTGGAGCACCCCCTCATGGCGTGAGCTGGGTGAAAGGAACGACCAGAGAGAGAGGCAGAACCGTGAGAGGCAGAACGGTGAGCCAGAAAGACAACGGGGCCTCCTGGCAAAACTGCTCTCCAAGGCCAGGCTGCTGCGACTTTGTACAGAGAGCTTCGTCAGTAAACGGTGATGACACAGTCTGTCAGTCACAGATCTATGAATACACCTAAAGAGTCTAGACAGGCCCATTTAATATGCCTCCTTAAAGAGTATCCTTTTATGAAAATAAATGTGTACATAAAGAGATTGGGCCATTTTTATTTCTCCACATAAAACCAATTTCAAAAATTCTTACGTTGAAATATTTGGGAGTCTATTCTAGCCTGTGATGTGATATGATACACACACACACACACACACACACACACAGTGATGGAAAGTGATTAACTGGGCCAGTGAGGTGGAATGGAAAGAACTTAGAATCTCCGCCACAAAGCCCCAGTTCTGATGCCTGCCAGGCCACTAACCAGCTGTGTGACTCAGGGCCCACAAGACAGGGTTAGAAGACAGGTCTGTCTGAGGCTGTGAAGTAAGTGTGCCTCTTGCCAGCAATATTCTCAGAGAAGGCTGGAGAGGGAAGGGAAGAAGGTGCCCCAGGTAAATTTCAGTGATTTTTGTGATGGGCTGTTCTTCATCTTTTCTCGTTCAAAATGCTGATTTCAATGCACATCCCTTAATTTAAAAAATGTGATCCGCTCTCTTGGTATACAAGAGGGGAAATAAAGATGCTGCCTCCCTGTAGAAAGGGAGAAGTGATTCTGCTGATAGTGGAGCTAAGGGGGGATCTGCTCCAGCAGGTGGGGAAGGGCTGGTCTTTCTGCTCCAGGGTCTCCCCACCACCATCCATAGAGCATGCACAGTTGTCAGGGGGATTTTCCAAAAATGTGGCTCTCAGACTGTCCACTGCCCTATCCATGGGAAGCTCCAAGATCTCACTGCTTACTGACGTCGGTACCAAGCCCTCACCCTTGTTTCAAGGCTCCCCGTATTAGGTCTTCCACCTACGGCAGTGGTCGGCAAACTCATTAGTCAACAGAGCCAAATACCAACAGTACAACGATTGAAATTTCTTTTGAGAGCCAAATTTTTTAAACTTAAATTATATGGCCAGTGGTTTTAAAGGGTACTCCTAAGCTGGCCTTTGCTAAAAACGTCCTCAATCTGAGGGGTCGACCTCAGCGAATGTACCCCCACTTCTTCTAACGCCTCTTCTTCAAAATAGACTCGCCCAGGCCAAAAACCGACTTCTGCGCATGGGCCATGAAGTTTCAATCGCACTGTACGTGCGCGCCCGCACGTGGTATTTTGTGGAAGAGCCACACTCAAGGGGCCAAAGAGCCGCATGTGGCTCGAGAGCCGCGGTTTGCTGACCACTGATCTACGGTAACTGCAGGAGGTGCTTTGTAGGAAATAAAGCAGAGTGGCATGAGGCATCTTCAAGCATCCAGCAAGAGGTAAAAGGAGGCCCTGGCTGGTGGCTCAGTGGTTAGAGTGCCAGCATCTACCTGGGTTGCAGGTTGGCTACCACCCTGGGCACCAAGCGGGAGGCAACCAGTTGATGTGTCTCTCTCACATACCTCCATCTCTCTTCCCCTCCCTCCCTCCCTTCCACTATTTCTGAAAAACAATGGAAGAAATATTCTCAGGTGAAGATTAACAGAAAAACAAAAACAAACAAAAAAAAGAGGTAAAGGGAGGACCCTCTTATCTCCAGAGCTGGGATCCTGAGCTGTCAGCCTGAGAGACAACTGTGTCATCCGAGTCCCTGGCTTTGACCTAAGCCAGGTGAGGCCTTTCCCAGATCTGAGATGGACCCTTCACAGCTGCAGCAGCAGGAGGCCCCGCATGGATCCTGCCTCTGAGCCTCTGAGTCCACTCACTCAGCAGACAGGAGTACATGTGCTGCCTTGCAAACTGTCCCCTTTGGGATCTGAATATTAAGACTCAAATAAGACCTCTATCCACAAGAGAAACCTGAGAGAAAATTACGTGCATGGAAGGACACAGAAAAAAACGTAACTTTGACCCCTTGGAGAGGGTAACGACCCACGTGTGAGACACGGGAAAGGATCCCTTACCGGTGGTCAGCAAACTCATTAGTCAACAGAGCCAAATATCAACAGTACAACGATTGAAATTTCTTTTGAGAGCCAAATTTTTTAAACTTAAACTATATAGGTAGGTACATTGTTATTAACTTAATTAGGGTACTCCTAAGGCTTAGGAAGAGCCACACTCAAGGGGCCAAAGAGCCGCATGTGGCTGGTGAGCCGCAGTTTGCCGACCACGGCCTTAGACCATCTACCTTTCCACCTTTTGATTTGTGTATCATAGTCAAGTACTGCCTATTTTTAAATGTTTGAAAAATAATAAAAGTAAATAAAATTGGGGTGGGCGGGAGTACCTGGGTAAACTAGTTGTAAGAATGCTTTGGAAAACCAAAATGTAAGAATCGGTGTTAACTTAAGAAAAGTGTTCAGTGATTACTCCTGACTCTTGTTAACTTTGTTTATTTTCATCCTCACCCGAAGATATTTTTTCCATTGATTTTTCGAGAGAGTAGAAGAGGGGGAGTAGGAGGGGGAGAGAGAGAGAGAGAAACATCGACATGACAGAGACACATGGATTGGTTGCCTCCCCTAAGCAATCACTCTTGACCAGGAATTGAACCCACTACCCTGAGGTCTGTGAGCCGATGCTCTAACTACCGAGCAAAGCGGCCAAGGGTGCCTTATTAACTAATTTTCATTATTAATTTCAAGGTGATTATTATACCGATTGCCATGTCCTGAGTTATCAGGTAGATTGCAAATTTCCTGAGACAAGAACATGCCTCTTTGTACCTCTCATGTGACCTAGCCTGGTTTCTTGATGAGAGTACATATTAAGAAATATTAGATTCCATTCCAAAATAAATAAACAGCCCTAGCTCATTTGCCTCAGTGGATATAGCACCGGTCTGCGAACTGAAGGTCACATGCTGGGTTGTGGGATTGCTCCCCAGTAGGAGAGGGGGCGTGTGGAGGCAGCCAATCAATGATTCTCTCTCATCATTGATGTTTCTATCTCTCTCTCCCTCTCCCTTTCTCTCTGAAATCAATAAAAATATATAAAAAAGAATATCTTTAATTAATTAAATAAATAAGCATTCACTCGAGTGTCTCCTTTGTGTGCAGGAGGATTGGAAGAGGGATCCTTCCCTTCTCTTCCATTTCTATTTCTTTCAGCCTAGAGTCCTTTTTTTTAGTATCCTATATAATAAAAGGCTAATATGCAAATAGACCAAACGGTGGAATAACCGGTCACTCTGGCGCACACTGACCACCAGTGGGTAGACGCTCAATGCAGGAGCTCCCGCCACCACCACTTCACTAAGGATGTCTGACTGATGGCTTAGGCCTGCTCCTAAGCCGTCAGTTGGACATCCCCGAGGGCTCCTGGATTGCCATGCACTGGGACTCTAGTTAATGATAAGATCTATTTTTAAAAATATATATTTTTATTGATTTCAGAGAGGAAGGGGAAGAGAGAGAGAGAAACATCAATGATGAGAGAGAATCATTGATCGGCTGCCTCCTGCACACCCCACACTGTGGATCGAGCTGCAACCCAGGTATGTGCCCTGACATGGAATCGAACTGTGACCTCCTGATTCTTAGATTGATGCTCATCCACTGAGCCACGCCGGCTGGGCAAGATCTAATTTTTAATAAGGGCCATCAGCAATGCCTAGAGATCAAGTGGTCATGGTCATTCAGTGATTTGTCCTCGGTCCTCCAAGAGAATTCAGGGCTTGAGTTCAAGTACATGGGCCTATGCCCACACATCAGAGCACTGAGCTGTCATGTGGCCAAAGTTCTCTGAATGCTTTTATTTAGATATACTTTCCAGAAGAAACATGTTTCTTGTGCAGCAATCTTAATAAATGCAACTGGGCTCTATTTCTTGGCTTTGAAGCAATGAAAAATTAATTACCATACTTTACAAGTAATCATTTCCACTCACAGCACTCCCTTAGAAGTAAATATATCATAAATAGTTACTATTATACAATGGCTGGTGGATTGGGCAGCCTGTCGTCCATATCGTTTTTTCAACAGACATGTTATTTCTTCTGGGGAACAAACAGATTTGTTTTAGATCAGAGAGTCAACTGACAGATGGCCTTTGTAAAAACACACCACTTGTATAAATAAATTATAGTTTTACTATGGTATTCTGCTTTTGTAGATTTGGAAAATCAATGCCCCCATTCTCTGGAACTGATCTAAATTATAGAGAGCAATTTTGTTTAGGTGCGAGACTACACTGCACAGATCTCCCAACACAGATGCAAAGGTCCAGGCTCCCCAGCTGCGTGCTGCCACTCCCCAGCACAGTGCTGCAAAGAGCTCTGCCTAGAGTTTGATCTCCCAAAAAGCTCGGCACCCAACAGACCCAGGCACCAACTGGCACACTCCCCTTAACTCCGGGTTCTGCTTCCATTAAATTTAATGACATTATGTGCCTTATTTTCCTAACCACAACTTTATGTAATTGGAGGTGACAATATATTTCTCTTAAAAACCTAAAACATGTCATTTTCCTTTGCAAAATAGTTCATGGGTTAAACACTAAACATTTGGCAGATTCCTTTAAAATCCAAATCAGCCTTAACTCTGAGCCTACTATAGTCTGAGTCACTACCCATCTTATAAAGTACACACATGTAACACATACATCAAATATTTATTTATTCCTATACAGATGTATATACATAGATACGCATCTATAAACACGTTCCCACTCATTTAAATCCCCTTTTCCAGAACCAAAGGGTCAGGACTTAGTATCCAAAGCGCTATGAGCAGAAACTATTACTTGCAAAGTATGCTGAAGTTGTCGTTGTTAGGACCAGGACTAGTAAAGTGCTTCCTTTGTTAGGGAGGAAGATGTTTGTTTTAGCCAGCCATACTAAGAATGGGCCTTGTTAGCATAATGATTGCCTGTGTGTCTTTTCTTTAAGGACATTATTTCTTTCCACAAATGAGTAACTTCCTAATGCCACCAGTTCTGATCATGGAAATAAATGTTTAGCGTTAATCATGTTCGCTATTTAAAATATAACAGCAGGAGCCCTGGCCGGTGTAGTTCAGTTGGTTGGAGCATCGTCTAGTGCACCAAAGGGTTGTGGGTTCGATTCCTGGTCATGGCACATACCCAGGTTGCGGGTTATGCTGCAGGTTTGACCCCCCTTTGGGGCATGTATGGGAGCAGCAGATCAATGTTTCTTTTTCGCATCAATGTTGCTCTCTCTAAAATCAATAAAAAAGCATATCTTCAGGTTAAAAAAGACTTTGCATATTTCTAGCCAATAAAAAATGTTAAGTCAGATTGCCTAGTATTTTCCAGGCTACAAGGTACATTTAGAAGCTGTACTTATGTCTTAGAATAAAAGGGTACCATTTAGCTTGGTGCTTTGTCTGCATGCATAACCTCAGGGCCCAACTTGCTATCTAGAGTTATGCCAGTTGGTGCCTTGATGGGATTAATATAACGTCTAGCATTGCCTAACTTTGGAGTTGGTGGAAACGACATTAGCTGGGTATATGGAAATGCACCAGAGTCTCTGCCGCGAATTACCCAGGTGGCCTTGGGTGAGTCACTTCACCCACCTGAATACCAGATCTCTCCCTATAACATAAAGCGCTTGAACTCTGTGACCCCTTCTAAGAACAAGAGGATCATGAAGCTGACATTCTCCTTAATTCTTACATTCAAAGAAGAGCTTAAACCAATGATCCCCATCTGCTTTTATAATACTCCCAGGAAATCTCGGGTTACTTCAAAGAAGATGAGAAACCTCAAACAAAAAGACTCTGGATATGTAAATCGTGTACACATATGTCAGATATCAATACATACCCACCTGGCATAGTCTTTCTGGAAGAGCCCAGGGTCAGGAAATTAATAGGGTGATTGCATAACAAGACTTCAGAAGGGTAAAATGATCACCAATTATAATAGGTGTCATAAACTACATTAGGGCTAGTCATGGAACAGAAAAACCCACTCACTTCACACATCATAAATTTGGATCATGAGAAATAAAAGGTTTGGGGGGACAAAAATCATGAAGCTATTTTTTAAATAGGTGATTTTGTGGCTGAATTACGAGTAGACTTAATACAATATGAATCTAATTGCATGGTTGATTAATTTGTTCAGTACCTAAATCATGCTACATGCCTGTCTCTAAGTGGAGAAGTAGTCCATCCTGCATCCCAGTAAAATGTTTACTAGACATCCTTGTTGCTAATGGAGTCAACACACAATCAATACATTTATTCATAATATTATGCACACATACAGGTCAAAGGTTAAGGAAGTATTTCCAGTGCAACAGTAATCAAGCAAACATCCTATAATTAGTCTTTCTGCTGACTGCTTGAGGATATGTATTGGGAAAGGTCCAAGGATATGTATATGTAATGGTTCAATAATGTAACTAATCACAAAATTCCTTTGTTTAAACAGAATAAACACATCCATACCACCAGACTAAGGCAGGGATTAAGAGCACGAACCTGCCACTTCCCAACCTTGTAACTGTGAGCAGGTTTCTCATCCATTCTCTGCCTGTTTCTTCATCTGCCAACGGGAGAAAATAGTGCCCACCCCATAGAGTTATTGTAAGGATTAAATGAGTTGGTAAGGGGAAAGCTCAGTGCACATAGTAAGTATTCAATACGTGTAAATTCTTATTGCCACAATTATTCACCTTGCCAGAGGTTCCCTGAGCTGGAAGCCACTACAAAACTCAAGATTACTGATGAGTTGATAGTCATGTTGACTATTTTTAATTTTAACTACACAATATTATCTGTGTTAAATTTGGTTCATGTGTCAAATGTTCAATATAAAATAGCTATAATTTAACTACATCTGCATATTAGGTTGCCTATTTGTCCCATATACATCCTGAGAAGTTTGGAGTTGGTGGAAATGACATTAGCTGGGTATATGGTAATGCAACAGAGTCTCTGCCGCGAATTACCCACATGGCCTTGAGTGAGTCACTTCACCCACCTGAATACCAGACCTCTCCCTATAACATAAAGCGCTTGAACTCTGTGACCCCTTCTGAGAACAAGAGGATCATGAAGCTGACATTCTCCTTGATTCTCTGAGTTGCCACTATATCATCTATTTGAAGAAACTAACCTGTAGGATATGGGAGAATCCTGACAAGTTTCTTAGACCCAGTTTTTCTCAGAATAGCACTAAACAAAATGCTAGGATGAAACGAGATACATAATATGCACATAAAAATGACCACACCTGTCACTTGTATTGGGAAGTTACAGGGAGAATGTGAATCTAATATACATTGATAAATTATTAAACGATATCTCAGTCAGCCTGGCTGATTGGATCATTTCTCTAGCACTCCCAGAAGGCTCCTGAACCCTCCCGAATGTTGGCCTGGAGGCTAATGCTGATCAAGAATGGACGCCAGAAATCTCTGTAAGAAGGGAGAGAGGCGCTTCCTATAGGAAGAGGAAGTTGAAACCATTATAAGATGCCCAGGGGATCATTTGAAACCCTTTAAATATAAGTCTTGGGCAAAGAGGGCTTTCTCCCGACTAGATTTCTGACCTAGAGAGTACCAGGTCAAAGACAAAGACAGTGAAGTCATCTAGAGAGAGGGTAAAGAGTAGGAAGAAGAGTGGAGGAAACCTCACTAAACTGAGACCACTGAGTCCAGGAGAGTTTGAGAAACCAGATGAGATTTAAACAGTGAGAGGTTTACTTGTACCTTTATGATGCATCCATGATCTTTGAGTAAGTCAGCTGACTTCCTAAACACTTGTTTAAAATATGCACGTGGTCTAAAGCGCTATATACTAAACACGTCAACAGCCCTGATCAACTAGTATGAATCCAGAAGGCAGTGGGCATTCGGGTTCTTCCCACTCAAGCAATTGGAGGCTCTCAGTCACCCCAAGATTCCCCATGGCCTAAACATTTACAAATTTATAGGGGCAAATATACACAATACTACCAAACGGGAGAAGCTTTAAAACACATACATTTGCTCAATGCTTAGAGAATTGTGTGTTTCTCTTTTGTGGAAAAACAAAAATTTTGCCTCTCACAGTCCTTTATCAAGAAGAAATCAGAGCAAGTGTTAATAGCCCATAGCAAGTTAGCATTTCCCACTGAAATTAAACAAATTCCTTTGACTCACCCCTCTAGCCATAGAGCCCTGGCCAACATCTCCGGTTACAAAGAAGAGACTGGCTTCCAGAAGAAACAAACCAACCACTAATCCCATTATCACACCTGATATTGTCAAAAATATATTTAAATCAAAATATATCAAAATATTTCCTAGAACCTAATAAAAATTGGTCCTTAGGACAATATAATAGCCTTGTGTTAACCTTAGTAAGAGTTGAAATATTACAAATTGACATACTGTAAAGCAACTGAATTAAAAATCATGTCCATGCAGTTATAATCACCAAAACATACATCTGCTGCTCCAAATATGACGCAACGCTGGATTCTAAATCGGTCTCACTTTATAAAAAAGCCCACAGGTGTGGACATAAATTCTCAGTTCTTGTGGCTGTGGCCACCCTAGGCTGTCGTCCCAGTGGTGGACACAAACGTTACTGTATTTATTATGACTAAAGGACACGAGCCCATCTAAGGTGGCAATTTTTGCTTTCATCTTCTCAGGCCTTCCCCAGAACTGCCCGTGATCGCCCACACCTTCTTCCACCAAAGGTGGATCCTGCAGACCCTGGATCGCGACCACAGCGCCGGTCCCCGGCTCTGGGGGAAGCCTGGTCCTAGCCAGCGGCCCTCCGAGCACCCAGCAGGTCCGCCGGCGCCGCGGAGGCCGCGCGCTCCCCTCATTAATGCTCCTGCAGGACAATAGCTCATCAAGCCCCACGGAGAGCCCTGGACCCGTCGCGGAGCCTGGGCTGGCGGGGGATGAGGCAGAGCAACTCCTCCTAGAGGTGGTTATGTGGAGAAGGAGCAATCCCTTCTCCCTCCGCCTCCTCCCCCCGCTGCTATCCGCGGCCCGGAGAACTGCTGCTTG
>NW_005370916.1:1584227-1629185 GCF_000412655.1 Myotis brandtii | reverse complement strand
CCAGGCCCCAGCCCGCTCTCCAGGAGCACCCCACTTCCAGCCTCGCCCGCCTGCTGCATCGTGCCCGCGGCGTCCTTTCCCGCCTTTCCTCGTGGGGGCGCCCTCCGCTCCTGCCCTCTTTGTTCCGCACAACAATGGCCAAAAGGGCATGGAGCCCCCAAAGGGCCACGTGCCCCTCCAGGAGCTTCCAGTCGCTGATCCGGCCACCACGGGCTTGACTTGGGCCCGTTCGCTGCTGGGTTTATCGGTAACAGCTCATCGAAAGGGCAAGGGAAAGGGGCCGAGAACCCCAAGCGCGGTCCACGTGTGTTTGGGGGGTGCAGCGGTGCGACGCCTCGCAGGCCCGACGGCACAGGCAGCCCTGGTGCCCCAACAGCCCTGGGGATCTGAGGTCTCCAGGGGATTCAAAGCAGGGCCCCGGACCGCAGGCACCGGAGGGGTGGTCAGTCCCCCATAGCGCACGCGTTCCTCGCTTTCCGCATTTGTGTTCGTGCCGAAATGCAGTTGCACCCTCGCTGGGCCGCGCAGTTGGTGAGAGAAAAAGAAACATTCCTAAGAGCGGAAATGTGTCTTCGCTTATGTTGTTTCTCGTCTAGAACCAGTTCCTTTGTGAAACACAAACTAAGCTACTCATAATTCTCCATTTGTTCATATTTTATTGAAAGATACCTCTTACCGTTCTGGAAAACGCTTATTTCCAAGTGACGTTCGGAGTGCCATCATTGGGGATCGCGCTCATGGAGTTTTAGAAAGGCTTTGGCCCAAGATTATCATATAAATTAACAAACAAACGCACTATCTGTCATTCACACCTTTAAAAACCTCTTTCCTCTCTCTAAAATTCCTTTAAAAATATGCCCAATTCTCCACTCCAGTTTTTCCTACCCTATCACAGTTCCTCCTCACCTGGATCCATTTATTGCCATGCTTTAGACATTATTAATAGTTTCCTCTCTTTTGAAACTCTATAAAATAATTTATTTCCTTGGATCCAGAATGTTCCAAGATTCTGACCTGACTCCCTCATCCTTCTGTCTTCTGTCTGGTTCCCAGGAATTCTAAGGCGCCTTTAGTCTGCTCTTTCCCAGTGGGTGGGACACCCTGCCATCTATTGTCTGAGAAAACCAGGTCTGTTTTCACTGCCTCCTGCCAGCAAAGCAAGAGGGAATCCTGTCTTAGGCAACTTTAAATGAAAGATGTCTGTAACTTGTTCAGAGGGAGGTGTGTGCAAAAATTCAACCAACTTTCTTAAGAATGTTTTTGTGTGTATTGCACAGAGATGATGAAAGAACTTATGGTTAGAGATCCTTCAACAAGCACTTATTGAACACCAATTACTAAACACCTCTGAATACGGGAAGATATGCAAATATGAAGTCATCATGGGTCTGCTCTCAGGGTTTTCAACCCCAAACCTAGGAGATAAAATATATATGCAGGGAAAACAAGGTCAAAAGTTATTAATATTGGCAAGCTGGTGGGAAAACTGGTCCTTCATATCCTGCTGACAGGCATGTAAATTGGTGTAGCTAAGTTGAAGGGCAGTTTGGCACCCTGAAAATCTATAACATGCACATTCTATGACCCAGCATTTCCATTTCTTGGTATGTATCCTAGAGAAGCAGGTACACACCAGCACAGATTATATAATTCCCTTTCATTGCAGAGTGTTGCTAATTCTGAAATTGAAAACATCTAATGGCCAACGATAGGGAATGGCTAAGGAACCTGGTCCATCTGTCTTCTGGAAAATTAGGCAGCAGTTAAAAAGAATAAAGTAAGTCTATCTATACAGACACAGAAAGATCACCAAGACATATAGTATTAATGAAAAAAAAAACATTGCAGAACCATACATACTGTATAGTAGCATTTTAAAAACAATAAAACTATGCATTTCTGTAAGTAAAAACGCATACATAAATGGAGAGGGAGTGTGTAGAATGAGACACCCACTCAGAGACAAGAATTGGAGGACTTCTCAAGGAGGCATTTAGTCATATTATTCATATCCAGCCATAACCATGATTAAAATATTGAAATTTGCATTAATTTATAAGTTGATTGAATAACAAAATACAATTAACAAGTTAAGAGTACTAATAAGGTGCAATAAAAGTCACAAGTAAAATGCTGCAACAATTTTGAAAGGGAGAGGAGAATGCTAGGCTGCAAGGGAGGGCTTGCACTAGGCTTCATAGAGAATGCAGTGGGGTTGGCGGACAAGGCAGGTAAAAGGAAGCCTGATGCAGACTCAGAGCTCCAGCTTGTTCCTCCTCTTTCTACCTCAGGTTTATTCAAATCCCCTTGCAAGGCTGATTTCTGCCCTTCTAAGGTCCAGATGGAGGAGTGAACTAAATGAACAGGTCACAGTTTCTTTCACTGCGATGATTCTATGAATGTCTTAAATTAGATTTAGAAGAAAAGAACGAGCCAGCAGAATTCTAACAATGGTATTGGAAGGTGGTGATTTTTAAAAGGAATGGATGGTGTGGCTCAGTGGTTGAGCATGGACCTATGAACCAGGAGGTCATGGTTTGACTCCTGGTCAGAGCACAAGCCCGGGTATTCCTCTCTGAAGTCAATAAAAAATATATATATATATATAATTTTTTTTTTAAGGAATGTAGTGAAAACTTGAGAATGGGGAGTTTGTTTTTTTTCTCCTGAATGCACACTGGGATACATATTGGAAATTAGGCTGCAGAGAAAGATAAGGGTTGAGAAGATAATTCATTTTCCTAAAAAAAAAAAAAGTCTCAAAACTGCTTTTAAAACAAATATTTAAGGCTGGTTTCATTTATGCATTCACTCGCTTTAAGGAATATTTGTTGAACGTTGATTATGTACATAACACCATGCTAGGTGCCCCGCGTAGCAAAACCCACAACAGAGGACAGGAAAACAGCCCCAGGCCTAGGGCGCTGGTTCTCAATCTGATCTCACACAGGCTGTGTGGTCCTTGTCCCCCCCCCCCCCCCCCCCCCCCATGCCACACCTTTCATTGTGGCTAAAACTAGGAAGGGGAACCCACTGACCAACTCAAGTCCCTTTCAATGTTAGATTATGATCTTGTGAAATCCTAGGATTCTAACATTGCGACGCTTGTGAATTCTCAGGCAGATGGAATTTGGGGAATATAGGATTAGACAAGGAAGGGCCCAACAGTGCCCAGCCTTGGGAAAAAAAACAAAAATATTCGCTGTCATGAAAGTTCTCAGTAGATTATGTGTGTCGCAGAGTTTTTCCAGGGTTAAAACTGCATTATCACCCCTTTACACCACTCCTAAGATCAGTGGTGTAGAAAGATGTTGCTGAGTTTTAAGTCTCGTGTTCATACACATACTGTCAAGCACTGTAATATTATAGTACAGTTGACCCTTGAACAACACTGGTTTGAATCCTCTTATATGAGAATTTTTTTTCAATAAATACTGTAAATGTATTTTCTCTGTTGACATAAGAATGTCCACAGCTGTAGAGAATTTTTATAAGAGTTTACTTGAGCCAAATAGAGGGCATGCCTGGAAGCAAGATCTCAACAGTCTGAGAAAATGCTCTGGCCTGACTTCCTTACGATTTTCTTAATAACATGTTCTTTTCTCTCGCTTACTTTATTGTAAGAACATAGTATATACTACACATAACATACAAAACAGGTGTTAATCGACTGCTTATGTTATCAGTAAGGCTTCGGGTCAACAGTAGGCTGTTAGTAGTTAAGTTGGGGGGGAGTAACAGTTATATGTGATTTTCGACTGTGCTGGGAGGTCAGCACCCCTAACCCTGACATTCAAGGGTCTACTGTAGTGGCTTTTGAAATGGAGGGACAGTGTTAGCATTCCCTAAAAATAATTCGCTAAACCTTTATTTCGTGGAAATAAGTCATAATAGCCAGTGCTTATTAAATGCCTGCTACCTGCCAGGTACTGTTCCAAGCACTTTACATGTATTAACCTGCTTAATTCTTATTAAATGTATTAAATAAGATACTTATTAAATAATACCTAGTCCTATAGGTATATACTGTTATACCCATTTTACAGAAAAGAGGTTAAGAATGTGCCCAAGGTCACCCACCACACAACTGGTGGGTAGTGGAGGTAGGACTCCAGCCCAGGCACCCTTATTCTCAGCCTTATGTCCCGTCCAGGTGGTGAGAGCAAGAAACTGCCAGCATTCCAGTGACTCTCAAATGCTGTTTAATATTATGCAAATTTTATTTTAAAATTCCTTATTTGCATCTGTTTTGTCTGACTATGCCAAAAGAAAGTTAAGGAGCATCAGATTGAGCCACATAGCGCTCTACTTTAAACCGTCTTGTCACAAAGTATTAAATAAGATAAATTTAGTGGTTTCTCCGAAGCCTTTAATGTTCATTTATCCATCTCACCATCCATCATACTTTGCCCGATTTATTTGACTGACATTGCCAATTTGGACTTGGAATAGAGTAAGTAATTCAAGTCAGAATTCTCTCGCTTTGACAGAAGTGTGTGTGCAGATATGGGCAGCGCCACCAGGCTCAGTACAGGGACGTTTACTTCAGCTGAGGATGTCGGGAGAATTAGCTACAGCCACCATATTGTTTAGCCCAAAAGCGCCACACACGGCCTGACCAAATATTCGGGGGTTGTTTCTGGATGAGAGGCAGTCCTCATGACATAGTTTAGGTGCCTAAGTTTGGGGTGTTTCCATGACAACAGGACAAAAAGACAACAAAAATAAGATCAAACTTACCCTGGAAAACCCAGGCCCTGTGTTTACTGGCCCGCAAATGGTATATACACAGAATTATGTAACTGGGGTTTTGTGCTGCCTTCATTGCTCAATAAAACCATGAAAATTAAATAGTGGTGGTGGACTACAAAAAGGTGAATTCCAGCAGCTTATAAAATACAGAACATAAACTTTTAGATCAGATGATAATTCACTGGGTTCGACACCAAAGTGCCAAACTTCAACATTGATCAGTCTTCCAGAAATTCTTTGAACTCAAGTGTTGCCCCCCTTGCAATTAACGTGCAATTAACGTGGATTTCCCCCCAACCCCCACCCACCCCAGCTGCTGTGGAGTAAACAATGTAGATCATTGTCTCCAGGTGGAGAAGAAGCAGTCCCGTAACAAAATAACAAAATAAAGCCGTTTTCAGGCCCAGTTTTTCTTTTCCCTGGTTATCATGGGTGATGAAATAGTGACTTCAAAGGAAAGCTCACCTGGATGTGACTGAATTCTACCCGGTTGTTCCATCTCTGTGAATGGAGGTAACAGATGGGGGGGTCAGTAGGAGTGACAGTTTGAGCATCTTCATAGAAAAGCATCATTGTTCAGGTAGGAAAGGCCCCCGGAGGTCAGCTGGTGCAGCGGTTCTCAGGTGCAGCTCTGCAGAGCTCAGAGTTCCTCAGAGACCAAGGCAGGAAATGTGGGGACCAAGCCACGGAGGTTCCCAGGCACCTCCCAGCTCCCACCAGCACAGTCCCCTTCCTTCCATCTGCTTGATATATTAGAGCTCCTGGAAGGTTTTGTTTGAGCAAAAGGGAAGTTCTGAAAAATCAGCTGATTTGCTGGTCAATACAGAAATGGACCCCTTCCCCCTCCCACACATCCCCGCTCTGGTCCATGGCACCTTTCATTTCCCCACCATGATGCCCCCTAGACGTCTAACCAGATCCACCCACAGATGAAATGACGTGGTATGGCTAGTGGTTGCTTGGTGCAGCTGATTCAATGAGCCAGGGCCCAGAGGCTCTCGAGGACTCACACGGCCATGACCAGGAGCAACACTGCCTGTCACTAGCATAAAACCGTGCAACTGAAGCCATCGTCCCCCAGCCACTTGTCTCCACAGTGCAACCACTGCCTGAGGACTGACAGTCAGGAAAGCAGGGTAGGGAGGAGCAGGCAGGTGGAGGGATGGAGAAAGGGGCAGCTGCCTCTGCTTAAAGCAGAGCACAGTATGTTGTAGCTTTGAGAACCCAAATTTGCCCCACGCTTCCCCCCGCCCCATATACTCAGTTGCCCAGCAATCATGGGTGTCTCTGAACTGCTGCCTGGTACTGGTACCCCCACTCTCACCCCCAAAGGGCCCTCCCAGATCCCCTCACTCCCACCTGAGAAGCTCCTCTTGGCTCAGAGAAGCAAGACAGGCTGCTGTTTAGAACAATAAACCTCACTGTTAGTATGAAACTTTGATTTTGAGAAAACAGGTTGCTCACAGTTCCTATTTGCCAATTCCCAAAAAGCAAAAAGACAAGAGACCAGGCTGCACCTAGGGAAGGGTCTTGTTTTTATTTTGTTTTCCATGAATAAATAGATTCAGGAAGGCAAACAAGTTCGTTTTCTTCTGGGATGCATTACTATAACTCAGATTCAAGGAGCACTAAAGTTATTTTTATACAGTCATTTCTCATCCAGCTCTTACCACAAGTAGCCAAATATATTTATACTAGAGGCCCGGTGCACGAATTCATGCACATTAAAAGGAAATTAATTAAAAAAGCCCGGTGCACGAATTCATGCACATTAAAAGGAAATTAATTAGAAGAAATATTTTAGAGGCTGGGGAGGGACCACAGGAGGTTGGCTCCAGGGCATGTCCAGCCTGTCTTGCCCATTCCCATTCAGGCTGATCAGGGCCAGCCAGCCGGGGAGGGATTGCAGGAGGGCTCCAGGGCGTGTCCGGCCTATCTCGCCCAGTCCCGATCAGCCAGACCCCAGCAGCAAGCTAACCTACCTGTTGGAGCATCTGCCCCCGGGTGGTCAGTGCACATCATAGCAACTGGTCGAGAGGTCGACTGCTCAGTTGGACACAGCATATTAGGCTTTTATATAGAGAGATTACAAAATACTATAAGGCTAATAAAAAGGAAACAATATATATCAACAACTTGTACTTTTCTCTTAAGAAACAACAACACACCAACGAAGATAAAACGTGTTAAAGTCACTGCATACTGCAGTAACTGCAGACAGCCTAAATCCACCCCGTCCCGATCAGCCAGACCCCAGCAGCAAGCTAACCTCCCGGTTGGAGCCTCTGCCCCCTGATGGTCATTGCGTGTCATAGCGACTGGTCTAGAGGTCGGCTGCTCATTCGGACACTTAGCATATTAGGCTTTTATATAGAGATATTAGAAAATACTATAAGGCTAATAAAAAGGAAACAATGTATATCAACAATGTGTGCTTTTCTCTTAAGAAAGAGCAACACACCAACGAAGACAAAACGTGTTAAAGTCACTGCATACTGCAGTAGCCGCAGATAGCCTAAATCCACCCCATATCATAGGCCCCCCGAGGTCAGCTGGTGCAGCGGTTCTCAGGTGCAGCTCTGCAGAGCTCAGAGTTCCTCAGAGACCAAGGCAGGAAATGTGGGGACCAAGCCACGGAGGTTCCCAGGCACCTCCCAGCTCCCACCAGCACAGTCCCCTTCCTTCCATCTGCTTGATATATTAGAGCTCCTGGAAGGTTTTGTTTGAGCAAAAGGGAAGTTCTGAAAAATCAGCTGATTTGCTGGTCAATACAGAAATGGACCCCTTCCCCCTCCCACACATCCCCGCTCTGGTCCATGGCACCTTTCATTTCCCCACCATGATGCCCCCTAGACGTCTAACCAGATCCACCCACAGATGAAATGACGTGGTATGGCTAGTGGTTGCTTGGTGCAGCTGATTCAATGAGCCAGGGCCCAGAGGCTCTCGAGGACTCACACGGCCATGACCAGGAGCAACACTGCCTGTCACTAGCATAAAACCGTGCAACTGAAGCCATCGTCCCCCAGCCACTTGTCTCCACAGTGCAACCACTGCCTGAGGACTGACAGTCAGGAAAGCAGGGTAGGGAGGAGCAGGCAGGTGGAGGGATGGAGAAAGGGGCAGCTGCCTCTGCTTAAAGCAGAGCACAGTATGTTGTAGCTTTGAGAACCCAAATTTGCCCCACGCTTCCCCCCGCCCCATATACTCAGTTGCCCAGCAATCATGGGTGTCTCTGAACTGCTGCCTGGTACTGGTACCCCCACTCTCACCCCCAAAGGGCCCTCCCAGATCCCCTCACTCCCACCTGAGAAGCTCCTCTTGGCTCAGAGAAGCAAGACAGGCTGCTGTTTAGAACAATAAACCTCACTGTTAGTATGAAACTTTGATTTTGAGAAAACAGGTTGCTCACAGTTCCTATTTGCCAATTCCCAAAAAGCAAAAAGACAAGAGACCAGGCTGCACCTAGGGAAGGGTCTTGTTTTTATTTTGTTTTCCATGAATAAATAGATTCAGGAAGGCAAACAAGTTCGTTTTCTTCTGGGATGCATTACTATAACTCAGATTCAAGGAGCACTAAAGTTATTTTTATACAGTCATTTCTCATCCAGCTCTTACCACAAGTAGCCAAATATATTTATACTAGAGGCCCGGTGCACGAATTCATGCACATTAAAAGGAAATTAATTAGAAGAAATATTTTAGAGACTGGGGAGGGACCACAGGAGGTTGGCTCCAGGGCGTGTCCAGCCTGTCTTGCCCATTCCCATTCGGGCTGATCAGGGCCAGCCAGTCAGGGCCAGCCAGCCGGGGAGGGATTGCAGGAGGGCTCCAGGGCGTGTCCAGCCTATCTCGCCCAGTCCCGATCAGCCAGACCCCAGCAGCAAGCTAACCTCCCGGTTGGAGCCTCTGCCCCCTGATGGTCATTGCGTGTCATAGCGACTGGTCTAGAGGTCGGCTGCTCATTCGGACACTTAGCATATTAGGCTTTTATATAGAGATATTAGAAAATACTATAAGGCTAATAAAAAGGAAACAATGTATATCAACAATGTGTGCTTTTCTCTTAAGAAAGAGCAACACACCAACGAAGACAAAACGTGTTAAAGTCACTGCATACTGCAGTAGCCGCAGATAGCCTAAATCCACCCCATATCATAGGCTCCCATCCTGTGCTCTGCTGCCTCTAGAATGCCCCTCCCCTCTAAAGGCCCGAGATAGCCACACATTCTCTGCCTCTCTGTTAGAAATAATGTGTCGGCAGTTGAGCTTCCTGCTAGATTATTCCAGGATATGACTTGAAATACTTTTTAAAAAGGGAGTGATTTGTAATCCAATGGTATAATTTAAATAAATTGGGTTAATGCTTGGTTCTAACGTTCATGGATGGTTAATTTGGTTAATTTGATCCTCATGTCATTTTGATGAAATTGCATTTGATAGAGCTCTTTACATTATAAATTGTTAATGTGCTTTAACAGATAGGACGATAAAATTATTGACTGTTCTCATTCACTTAAAGGTGGCCTTGGAAGAAAATGGTTTGGAAAGGATTACTTGCGCAATAATGATTTGCCCTTGGAGTTCATAAATGGAAGTGTAATAGAGCAAGTGATTTAGCTAGTATTACTGAAAATGGTTTTTACAGCTACAAAATAATACTAACAAACTATTATTTTAATATAGCACTTAGGGTAACACACCAAAATATATTAGAATTCTATTAGTTGCAAGGCTAAGAGATTTTTTTTTCATACCCTTTAAAAATATATTTCTACATATAGTGAATATATTTATATTGAATTCCCTTATGTCCTACCTAGTTCTATTTCATCTCATTTTATTCTCCCTCAGGATAACTTTCAACTGACAAGAGTAAAGATGCTTCATTGCAGTGTCTACTTCGTTTTTTCATAAATATTTACAATATAAAATATTCTGAAGCACAATATTATACAGATTAGGGAAATGTCATGGGGACTAAAAATGAATAAATTTCAACAATTTTAAAACAGTACACGAATCCATTAGGGGATGACACTATGAATTTCATGTTCGTATACATTTCAGAAAGCAGTTAAGTTCTTTTTAAATTACATCATTAAAAAGCTATAAGACCTGTTATTTCTAGATTTAAGATGATGTATATATGAAAGCCTTTTGATTCGTTTACTTCTGAAGAGAATGATCTCAAGGAGAGCTTTAAAATAGCGCTCTCATAGTTCCAGGTCCTTTGTCCAGATGGACCATCAGCCCAACTACACCTCACCTGTGAGTTGCGGGCCTATAATCACGGCTCCCAGTCTCAAATGACTGACTGCTCTCTCTTTTTTAAAGCCGCTTTGCAGCCAGACCAGTGTGGCTCAGCTGGTTGAGCATCATCCTGTGCACCGAAAGGTTGCTGGTTGGATTCTGGGTCAGGGCACATGCCTAGGTTTCAGGTCTGGTCCCTGGTCCGGGCACATGCAGAAGGCAACCGATCGATGTTTCTCTCTCATCGATGTTTCTATCTCTCTCCCTCTCTCTTTCTGAAATCGATAAAAAAACATTTTAAAATAACAATCAATCAATCAATAAAAGCAGAAGCTTGACAGCAGAAAAATGGTCATTTAAATCAAGATTGCTGGCAACTTCTAACGAACCATCTTGCTGATTGGCTAGGGTTGTCACATTTCTCATCAGTTAAGATAGAATAAAAATTTCAAGAAGTTGTTTGAGAGGTTAAAAAAATAGTTTACTCTTTATCAGCTCTTTATGCTTGAGAAAAAATTTACTGAAATTAAAAGAAAACCTGGGTCTAAAGAAACCAGACTGTTTTGTCTTTTCGTGCTGTTTCCCACCAACAGCAATTCATTCAATCTTGGCGAATGCTTGAGAGTTTTGCTTTCTTTTCTCTCCTCCCTTCTGGGATTACAGTATAATTTTAAATATTGTTTACAATAATACTATACACTATAATCAGACAAATACAGAGACACTGAATTTGATTCCATTATATTAATGAGTCTTACATAATCTCTTGATACAAAATTTTATATTCCTCAATTATCTCAAGACCAATTAGTTTCCAGTGACTCACCTGGTAATGAAAGTGATCTAAATTTCTTAATATGACATTATTACTCAATTATAAAACAGTTGAGCGTTTTCTCTTTGCCAGCATACTCATTTCTAGGCTAATTCCCAAATGATGTTTGTTAAGATGTTAAATTAAAATGACACTTTCCGTTTCCAGTTCAAGAATGATGGACTGAACACACGTGCTTTCCATCTCTAGAGCCCGCCCTCAAAAAAAAAAAATAATAATGGTAAAGAAGCACAAAGAAAATAAACACTTTAAAAGCGAGCAGGAACTGGTGTTCGTCAGCAGCAGGTTTCAACGCATTTGTGGAAGACGGAAAGGGCACAGAACCATGTAGGCTAGTGGTTCTCAACCTTCCTAATGCCGCGACCCTTTAATACAGTTCCTCATGTTGTGGTGACCCCCAATTTCATTGTTACAAATAAAACATAATTAAGATTAATCACAAAAACAATATGTAATTATATGTGTGTTTTCCGATGGTCTTAGGCGACCCCTGTGAAAGGGTTGTTCGACCCCCAAAGGGGTCGCGACCCACAGGTTGAGAACCGCTGATTGTAGGCACTATCACAGGGAAGCCACAACTAAAATGAAAGCAGGAGGGTGCTGCAGGGAGGGTGGGCAGAGTGGAAAATGGGGAGTCGTTGAAGATCTGTCTCCAGAGCAGCCAGGTGAATTAGCCTCTCTCCCTCCCCTCCTCCTAGTTGGGTTTCCGACAATCTGGCATGTCAGACATTTATCCTCCAAACTAACAATCTGAGGTTTCCTCTCTAAAGAAATTGGACAACTATAGAGCAGGTCTAGAGTTTCCAGGATGGATATAGCCCCACAAAGGAAGGCTCCCCATTCTGGCATCTGGGGGCTCTTGGTTCCTTCCTAAGAGGGCACTCTTAGGTGACGCCTGCACGTTGGCATGTCCTGTGAAAGCGCCCAGAGGTCCCACACAGGAACCTGCCTACCAAACAGTAGCCGAGGAAAGCTTTTCTATCTGCCTGAGATAACCTTGTCTTTCATTCTTAAATATGCATGCATGACCAGAGGTCACCAGACGTTTAAGGAAAGCCAACATGAAAGAGAAGGATGAGAATAAATAGGACAACTGACTGGATAAAATGATTTCGAGAACAGAAGATAACATCAACATAACTAGTTTCAGAGAGATTGGGAGATACGGTGCATTCATAAAAGAATAGGATGCTATGAAAGTGGAACAAAGAACAACAAAGAGTTCTTGGAAATTAATAATATGATTACCAAAATTAGACAAAGGACTGAAAAGGTAGAAGAAAAAGTATGAGATTTCAAGAAACGATCCAGAAGATCCAACATCTGCCATACAGGCATCCTAGAGAGACAAGTAAAGGGAGAAGTGAGAGAAATCAAGAGATGAGGGAGCCTGGCCAGTGTGGCTCAATGGTTGAGCATCGACCTATGAACCAGGTTCCAGGATGGATATGGTCCCACAAAGGAAGGCTCCCCATTCTGGCATCTGGGGGCTCTTGGTTCCTTCCTAAGAGGGCACTCTTAGGTGACGCCTGCACGTTGGCATGTCCTGTGAAAGCGCCCAGAGGTCCCACACAGGAACCTGCCTACCAAACAGTAGCCGAGGAAAGCTTTTCTATCTGCCTGAGATAACCTTGTCTTTCATTCTTAAATATGCATGCATGACCAGAGGTCACCAGACGTTTAAGGAAAGCCAACATGAAAGAGAAGGATGAGAATAAATAGGACAACTGACTGGATAAAATGATTTCGAGAACAGAAGATAACATCAACATAACTAGTTTCAGAGAGATTGGGAGATACGGTGCATTCATAAAAGAATAGGATGCTATGAAAGTGGAACAAAGAACAACAAAGAGTTCTTGGAAATTAATAATATGATTACCAAAATTAGACATTCAAAGGACTGAAAAGGTAGAAGGAAAAGTATGAGATTTTGAGAAACGATCCAGAAGATCCAACATCTGCCGTACAGGCATCCTAGAGAGACAAGTAAAGAGAGAAGTGAGAGAAATCAAGAGATGAGGTAGCCTGGCCAGTGTGGCTCAATGGTTGAGCGTCGACCTATGAACCAGGAGACCACAGTTTGATTCCCAGTCAGGACACATGCCTACGTTTCGGGCTCAATCCCCGGTGTAGGCCATGCAGGAGGCAGCCGATCAATGATTCTCGCCATTGGTGTTTCTATGTCTCTCTCCTTCTCCTTTCCTCTCTGAAATCAATAAAATTATTCTTTTTAAGATGCGGGAAAATAAATACAAAAACAAAGTTTCAGGAGTTATGAAAGAAGTGAATCTTCAGATTAAACAGGCTTCTGGCCAAGTGCTGAGCAGGATGGATGGGGTGGGGAGGACCCACACCTAGACGTAGCCTTGTGCAATTATAAACGTAAAGAGAAAATCCGAGTGGGTGAAAAAGCTACGGTCCATTTACACCATGGAATACTGGGCAGCTGTAGAGCAGAAGGATCTCTTACCCTTTGAGACAGCATGGAGGGACCTGGAGAGCACTATGCGAAGCGAAATAATCCGGTTGGAGAAAGACAAATATCACATGATCTCACTCATATGTGGAATATAATGAACAAAATAAACTGACGAACAAAACAGATCCAGAGACACGAAAGTATGGAACAGACTGACGAATCTCAGAGGGAAGTGGGGTAAGGGGGTGGGGAGAGATTAACCAAAAAACTTATATGCATAACCCATGGACACAGACAATAGTGCAGGGGGAGGGGGCCAATGGGAGGAAACAGAGGATGTCTGTAATACTTTCAACAATAAAGATAAATTTTTTAAAGAAAGATCTGGTAGCTTGGGGGGAGGGCACCAAACTTCTCCATAATGCAGGATACTAAAAGTAACGGGCTAGTGGCTTCACAAGGTTGAAACAGTATGATTTCGATGCTAAAAATTATATACCCCACCAAAGGATAATCCAAAGATCATTCAATAAAAACAGTTCCAATTTGTCAGAAAACAACGTTGACTTCTCTGGACTGACTGTCTCATGAAGTGGATACCAAGGACACCAGGAGAAAGCCAGGACAGGCGGTCCCGGGACAGGGCTGAGCAGGGAAGACAGTTCCACGAGGACCACAGGGTAGAACAGCCATTCTACACGGGGCCCCGAGGTCAGAGGGCGTCAGGATAAATGTCCCGGGAAGAAAGCGGTCCCCAAGAACAATGTGCTTGAGACGCTGGGTGAGACGGTAAAGGCACGTTTCTCTTTTGTCCACAGAACAAAGAAAGGACATCTGATCCTCATTATTCATGGGTTCCATATTCTCACATCCCACCTACTCAATAAATGTGTTTGTAACCCCCAAACCGATACACTTCCCACGGTGCTTTTGCTGTCGTTCAGGGATACGCACAGAGCAGCAGAACGTCCATCGCGCACCTTCCCAGCTGAGGCCGAACAAGGCCACGCGCTGCCTTCTTGTTTCATCTCTCACCACACAAACTAGAGTCCTTGTCGTGGCTCGGTTAGTGTCACGTTTTGCACGGTCTTGTGCTTCCTGTTGGTGATCTCGCTGTTTACAGTGGCCCCTGGTGTAGTGCTGACGAGCTGCGTAGGCTCCTGAGCACAGCAAGGCTGGGATGTGCCTTCTGGAGAAAACACGTGTTAGATAAGGTTTGCTCAGGCCTGAGTTCAATGTTAATGAATCAATAATACTTATTAAATTAGGTGTCCTTGTATAGAAACACACGTAAAGCAAGGTTATGTATCGATCCATGGATGAGGAGGTTGTGACCAGAGGCCCATAGCAACCTACCCGTTTCCCCCAGGAGCAGTCAGTCGTTCACTGCTCACGGACCCAGGGTTTCTGGCTGATGTGTAAATAGAACCACAGCAGTCCCCTCTTATCAACAGAAGATGCATTTTCAGGCACAGTTGATGCCTGACACCGCAGATAGTACTGAACCCTATGTATATAGTAAGACCCACATAACATTGATAGGTTCTTGGAAACTGCAGCTTTAAGGGTGTGATGATAGGCTACTAGATACAAACGAGTTAAATTCCTACAGCATCTTTTTAGTCACAAAAACATCACCAAACTTCTAAGTAAAGACCCAAACACTTCTAATATGAAACATTGAAATAAAAATGTGAGCTCTGTAGACATTTAAGAAAAATGAGTGAAAACAAGATCATTTTCCAACCCGCTTATTCCAGTTGAGGGTTGCAGGGGCAGAGGCTGTCCCGGTAGCTCAGGGCACCAGGCAGGCACCTGCCATCACAGGACGCAGCACACCCCACTCGCTCACACTGGGACACTTAGATACGCCAGTTCACCCCACGTGCACATGTTGGGGGTGTGGGGAGAAACCAGAGTTCCCTGAGAAAATCCACGTAAAAATGGGGAGAAAGTGCAAACTCCACACAGACAGGGGCCCAGGGCTGGGAATTGATTTTTTTCTCATCAGCGTTAACAGTGAAATGACTTGGAATGAAACAACATTATTCAAGGACCCTGTAGAGTGGGGCCTTGACTTACGAGTGTCCCGACTAACGAGTTTTTTGAGATACCAACTGTCTCTCGGCCAATTTTTTGCATTGAGTTGATAGAGTAATTTGAGTTAACGAGCTCCTTAATGAGCTCCTTAACGAGCTCGGTCTCAGAACAGATTAAACTCGTAAGTCAAGGCCCCACTGTACTCTGTTTCCCTACACATTAATACCCTTGCTGAAGTCTTCGTAGAAGCTCAATACTTTCTGACACAACACGTTGCCATCGGTTGGGACGTTGTCCGTTCATATCTTCCGCTCACATTTTTTAAAAATAATTCTTTATTGTTGAAAGTATTACATATGTCCCCTTCCTCCCCCATTGACCCTCTCCAGCCCGCCCCCACCCCAGGCCCTCACCGCCCCATTGTCTGTGCCCGTGGGCCATGCATAAATGCATACAAGGTCCTTGGTTGATTACATCCCACCCACCCACCCCTGCCTTCCCTCCAGAGATTCTGCACTCTGCTCCATGCTTCCATGTCTCTGGGTCCACTCTGTTCATCAGTTTATTTTGTTACTTCATTTCCACATGTGAGTGAGATCATGGGATACTTGTCTTTCTCTGACTGACTTATTTCACTTAGCATGATACTCTCCAGGTCCCTCCATGCTGACTCAAAGTCCACCCACAAATTTAATGCCTTTTCCATCTTAACTAAGTACTTATCACACACTGTGGCTATAACTTCTGCAGTTTGAGGTGCAACAGCAAAACTAGCACAAATTTGTTTTTCCTTCACAATATCACCGATAGAAGGTTGATTCTTATCCTAGATCTTAGCAATCTCAGCATACAATTTTTTATCCTTAAGTTGAGAATTTTCACCTTTCCATTTAAAAGACCCAAACTTTAGCCCTGGCCGGTGTGGTTCAGTTGGTTGAGCGTCATCCCATGCACCAAAAGGCCTCTGGTTCCATCCCCAGGCAGGGCCAGTCAGGGCACATGCCTGGCTGTGGGCTTTATCCCCTGTAGGGGGGCATGCAGGAGGCAGCTGATCAGTGATTCTCATCATTGATGTTTCTTTCTCTCTCCCTCCCTCTCTCCCTCTCTCCCTCTTCCTCTCTCCCTAAAATCAATAAAAACATTTAAAAAAGAAGCACTTTACAGCTTCTCTGTGGCATATCTGAATTACCAGCATCTCTACTCTTGTACGTTGGGGCCATTATTAAGTAAAAGAAGAGGTACTTAACCACAAGCCCCGCGATGCTGTGCCAATGGATAGGGTAACCGGGATGGCAGCTTCTACATAACTAACAGGTGGGGAGCTGTGTATACACCATGGAGACGCTGAGAAAGGGATCATTCACGTCCCAGGCAGGAAGGCAAGAAACCTCGAGAGATTTCATCCTACTCAGATCAGCACACAATTTAAAACCTATGAAATGTTTATTTCTGGAATTTTCCATTTAATATTCTCTATTTAATTGGGGGTCTTTTTAAGTCACAACTTTTTTTTTTTAGTTAACCCTCACCCAAGGATATTTTCCATTGATTTTTAGAGAGAGTGGAAGGGAAAGGGACAGAGAGAAACATCGATGTGAGAGAGACACATCGATTGGTTGCCTCCTGCATGCACCCCAACCAGGGCCGGGGAACCTGCTACCAAAGTACGTGCCCTTGACCGGAATCAAACCTGGTTTGGCTTAATGGATAGAGTGTCGGCCTGTGGACTAAAGGGTTCGATTCCCGTTAAGGGCATGTACCTTCATTGCGGGCACATCCCCAGTAGGGGGTGTGCAGGAGGTAGCTGATTGATGTTTCTAACTCTCTATCCTTCTCCCTCCTCTCTGTAAAAAAAATCAATAAAATATATTTAACCAAAAAAAAAAAAAGTATAGAAGACAGAGGTAGAAATGAGGTAGAGAGGAGTGGACCAGAGAAAGATTAAGGGCACACACGTCCACATCTTATATAACAATGACTCACAAGATAATACCTAAAGTTGGAGGAGTCAGAAATAGAGATTGAAGTGTATTATTTGACATTTCCAAGGTAATCAGTGGAAGAAATAAAAATGAAAATATACTGTCAACAATTGGAAAAGGGAGGAGAAAAGGGAGTTAGGTTCTCATCCTTAGCATTGATAGACACTCTAAAAGTGAAACTTAGTCAAGAAGAAGAGGTGTAAACATTAGAGTTTTGGAGATAACCACCAGAACTAAAATTAAGAATTGTTACATGACATGGCCTCTGGAAGTGAGATTGGGGTAGAAAGAGTGAAATGAGAAATTGTTGCTTTTTATTTTATGCATTTCTTTTCCTTTTTTATTCACTTTGTTATGTGCAAATATTACTTAGATTTAAAGATAAAATAAACTCAAAATTTTTAAATAACTTCTTGTTTTCCTTGCTTCAGGGTGACCTTAAGCAAGTCATAATTACATGTTTTAGTTTGTTGTTGGTGGGCACTAGTAAAGAAGCTTCCAAATTTTCTCAGTCCACAGGGGACAAAGTGTCTGAGTCATGCTGTCTGGGAGCTCCTAGGCCAGAAGAAATGCCTATTCGTTCTGTTTATTCAGTGTTTAGGTCCAAACAACTTAAAAAGTACATATGTCTTCACAACTTAGTAGCTGTTTAAAATAATATTAAACATGAACTAGAAGGAAAAAAAGAATATTTTTATCCCGTTCTTAAATAACCATAATGAATTACAAATAGGATGTGTGCACCCGTTGGACACTGCACAGTTTCTCAAACCTGAGGATCAGATTGGACCCTGCCACTCTCATTTTCTGTTCCATGTTGATTTTCACCTGACACTTGCTCTTAATCAGAGTGGCAGCCCAAAACTCAATCTACTGGTAGAACCACTATGAGCTGGTAGTTGTGGGGTTCAGCAGAGGTTGAGTATCAATGTATTTTCTTTGAAAGCTTAAACACTCGCTGATGAGTCTCAGGGTGCCTTGGTACACAGTTTGGGAACTGTGTCCCTCTCATCTACTTGAAATTGTGAAACTTTATTGGAAAACATTTGAGGACAAGGGCCATGGATATTCTAAAATATCTAATGTAGTTTCTTGTTCAATAAGTGCTCCAGCCCTAGCTGGTTTGGCTCAGTGGGTAAGAGCATTGGCCTGTGGACCCAAGAGTCCCAGGTTCAATTCCGGCCAAGGGCATGTACCTCGGTTGCATGCTCCTCTCTGGCCCAGGCCCCGGTCAGGGTGCGTGCAGGAGGCAACCAATCTATGTATTTCTCTCACATCGATATTTCTCTGTCTTTTCCTCTCTCCTCCACCCTAAAAAAAATTTTTTTTAAATCAATGGAAAAAAAATCCTCAGGTAAGGATAAAATAAATAAATAAATAAATAAATACTCCATAGCCTAGCCAGTGTGGCTCGGTAGTTGAGCGTAGACCTATGAACCGGGAGGTTTCGGTTCGATTCCCTGTCAGGACACATGCCCGAGTTATAGGCTCAATCTCCAAGAGGGGGCATGCAGGAGGCAGTTGATCAGTGATTCTCATCATTGATGTTTCTATCTCTCTCTCTTCCTTTCTCTCTGAAATTAATAAAAACTTTAATAATAATAATAAAGGCTCCATAAATACTTTCATTTGAATCTATGATGTCATAGGTTATAAGATGCATACTGATTTCTAGAAATAGTAGAATGCTAAAAAAAAACATTATAAAATCAATAAAATACAGCAGTTATAGGCTGCTGTGAGTTTATTGCCCATGTCTGAGTTAGTGCTACAGTTTAATATTTACCCTTGTGATTTCTGTAAAGTCAAACTCATCGGTGTCTTTGTGGGCTTAAAACCAATCATAGAAATAAATCCTAAAACAATGGAGTTTGACTATGTCTCCTTCCCCAGCACACACAAAACCAATCTTGTTCTTCCAACTGCTGTCCTCTTGGGGGTGAAAGGGAATGAGCGGTCGGCACTGCCTTCTCCCCTTCCTTCCCTGAATTTTGAGTTTTATGTTCCTGTCCCCCACTGTTAACATGTTTCAAACTCTGCCATTAACTTTGCAAGTAATTACAAAACTTGGTATTCTTGGTTCCTCGGATATGAAAGGACAGCTATTGCAGATCTAGGTTGTATTTTTCTGATCTTATTCCCAATTTCTCGTAAGAAGCCCAAAGTAGCCTGGAGGCTGGAGCCACCCAAGCATGGCCACGTGGCCTCCAGGGGTGCCCACATAGCTCCTGTAACCACTCAAAGACCCTATTTTTCAAACATGAAAACAAACATAATGAGCTAGAGTCCTTAAGCTTTGCTTAATTAGAGTAAAACTTGTAGAGCAGAAGATAAGTAAGTGTAAACATGTAAATATTAATGGTTGGATGGAAAGAAAAGTCGGGTAGAAAGAAATTTCACACTGCAATAGTTCTTTTCTCTTTAGGTGGGTGGCCCCTCAAAGATTCAAATTCACAGGAAGCAGATCAAGTTTTTGTCACATGACCTCCCAAGAAAGGATAGAGTCCGGGGAAAGAGTGGCCAGAAAAGAAGGACGCCAGAGATGACGATTTCTTACACCTCCAGGCAGAGTCCAGCTCAGGCTGGGGGCGGGGCGGTCTTCCGAAAGCAGGGTCTTCTCTCAAGGAGTTCTGGGAGGGAGGCGGGGAGGCAGACACTTCCTTCGATCTGTGGGATCCAGTAGGCGGGATATGTCAGCTCCCTCCAGCCTCCTCCCTGCTTCCCTAGGATTCCTTTATATGGTCCAGTTTTTATAATTACAGGGACCGCCCAACCCTTGGGGCCTAGGAGTTAAGTGCCTGGTTGCTTAAACTCAGCACAATGTCTGAAAAGATGGGCTCCCCATGTACAAAGAACTCTCCAGGTCTATTAAACTACTGGCTGGTGTGGCTCAGCTTGTTGAGTGTCGTCCCTGCACCAAAAGGTTGCCAGTTTGATTCCTGGTCAGAGCACATGCTCAGGTTTCAGGCTCGATCCCCAGTAGGGGGCGTGCAGGAGGCAGCCATTCAGTGTTTCTCTCTCTTCCTCTCCCTTTCCCTCTCTAAAATCAATTTTTTTAAAATGCATTAAAAGCACATGCAACAGTCAGTGTCACACTTAGACTTCAAATGGAGCTGCATCTTCAACTCCGTTTTAAGGCCCTAACATAGAGGAGAGTTTGGGAGCCAGAAGAAAGAGTCTTGCTATACATGCTGTGTTGGGGGCGCCCCCTACATGTTGTAAATATTCAGCTGATAAGTTTGTCTATTTGATATTAAAAGCACATGCAACAGTCAGTGTCACACTTAGACTTCAAATGGAGCTGCATCTTCAACTCCGTTTTAAGGCCCTAACATAGAGGAGAGTCTGGGAGCCAAAGAAAGAGTCTTGCTATACATGCTGTGTTGGGGGTGACCCCTACATGTTGTAAATATTCAGCTGATATGTTTGTCTATTTGATCTAACCCTGGTTTTCCTTACTTGACTGTTTTGAAGTCATGAGTGTTTTTGGCATCAGTGCCCTGATGTCACCTGTTCTTCTATTGCTGGTCCCAATTCCCAGCTGTTAAGGCCGTGTGTGACGCCTCTGGACTGGCACTGGGAAAGCCCCTCGCCTTATCCTGCACACCTACTCATTCTCTGGCCATTTTCATTTGAGAAAAATGAAGGAGAGGGAGGGAGGTCCTGCCTTTGTGGCCTTTGTCCTCTGTGCATGGTTCTCTGTTGGTAGGAGAGACCTGACCAGCCAGCATGCACCTATCCATAGGGCATGTCCACCTGGGATGGACTTTTTAGGTGGTTCCTTGGCAACCAGATCTACTATCCTTCCCCTCCCTGAACTTACCATTAACTAAAAAGAGCACAAAATTGGCTTAGTGGAGCCACCAATACGAACACATTTTTATGAACATGCACAGTCTCTTTATGCTCCAGGACTCTTTTCTTTTCTTTCTTTCTTGTTTTTTGTTGGTGGTGGTGTTTTTTGTTTTGTGGGGTTTTGTTGGAGGTGGTGGTGATGGTGTGTGTGTGTGTGTGTGTGTGTGTGTGTGTTTAAGAGGAAGGGAGAGGGGGAGAGAGAGAAGCATCAATGATGAAGAGAGAATCATTGATCTGCTGCCTCCTGCACTCCCCCTACTAGAGATCAAGCCTGAAACCCGGGCATGCGCCCAAACCAGGAATCAAACCATGATCTAGTTCATAATTCAACCCTCAACCACTGAGCTACGCCAGCCGGGCTAGAACTCATTTCTTAAAGGGCCTACACTTCTTTTCCAGAACCATTTGAAAGCTGAAAAAAATCGGAACATTTAAGGCCAGAAGGACCTTCAGGATCTATTAGTCACTGTCCTATTTTACAGATGACACCCAGCGCTCACATAGCTAGTTACTAGAAGTGGGACCACGCCCTGGGGATCCTGTTCCCAGTCGTAGGCTCTTTCCACTGTACTGGGAGCCACCTCCATGTGGAACAGCACCACCAACTAGCAAACGTGCCAAGTAGCTCTCTCTGAGGACAAGGACCATTCCACATTGCTTTATGGGTCCTCTGGCCCCGGGACAGTGATGACCAACAACAGGTACTCAGGACATTTACTGATGCCTGACCTAAGTTTCCGTAACTTAAATCGATGGTTAAAATCCTAATATGCAGCTGATGGCTTCCTCCACGAGAGGACATCTATCTATAAGTCTACTTCTGAGAGTTAGCAGCCTTGGACAGCCGAAGCACAGGCAATGTAGCTCTAAAAATGGTGATATTATGTCATTGCTGCGTCTTACTGTGAAAGAGGTAATATTCTAAGACTGTTTGCTCATCTTAGAATGAATACCTACATCTTTTGGTGGCAAAATGACACATATAGTGGGAGCATAGTAAGTACAGATATGCAATTGAAATTAATGTATGTGAAGTATGTAATAACATGCCTCACACTCTCATCCTTTAACTTGGGGATAGGAGGGTGTTGAGAATGGGGTTTGTTGCTGATTCTATAGTTTCATATGAAACTCCTCAGTCATAACAGAGCAATCAGATACTTTAGAAAATTGAACACTATGTTCATTCTTCCATCCGGATTAAATAAATCCCCGTTTTGTATCTTTCACACTAGCCATGCATTCATTTAGAACTTTCTTCCATCATATTCTTAGCCACTTTCTTAGGCCTTTTCGTTGCCATCTTGGTTGTTAGTAAGCTGACCTAACCAAAATTTGAAATGGCTGCCTCCACAGGTAGAACCAATTTCAGCTTAGTTTTGACTTTCTCATTGTCCATCCCCAAACGAAATGGCCACAGAGAATGATGTTGCCTTTGGGGCAGAGAGCTTTGATTCATTAAAACATTTCCTACAAGTTTTCTTGCTTCTTTTCTTTGGTCTTGCTTGCTTGTCCTTTGTAATTTGCTTTTACTTATTCTGAATTATATTCTATTTTTTGGTCACAGTACTCCCTTAACCAACAAGTTCAGCTCTATCACAATTCTCTGAGTTAGTTTTAGAGACTCTTTCAGAAACACAGAATTGTTTTATCTTCACACAAAAATAGCTTCCTGAAATACACATGTCTCTGGGGGGTATTGTATTGAAGTCACCTCTTCCTGCTGATTCTGAAGTTTCTCCCCCAAATTCCAGGGAACAGAAGCTTGGGCTGCATTCTCACTTTTCATTTGCGGTGTTTGGTTACTTTGCGTTAACATATTCAATACAGCAGCCTCTTCTGGCATGTTTCGGTTTTTAAGAATTATTGGAAATCAGCCGTGAGCTGTAGGTCAAAGCTATGAAGCAAGTACTAATGTATTAAAACAGGCAGAAGCAAATCGGAGAAAAGAGGAATGTGTTAGTTTTGTTACTGCTGCTGTAACAAATCACCCTGAAATTTAGTGGCTTAAAACAAGACAGACTTACTCTCTCACAGTCTGGAGGTCAGAAGCCCTTATACTGGGCTAAAATAGCGCCAGCAGCCTCAGCCGCCTTGGCTCAGTGGATAGAGCATCAGCCTGCCTCCTAAAGAGTCCCGGGTTCAATTCCGGTCAAGGGCACATGCCCGGGTTGCATGTTCGATCCCCAGTAGGGGGCCAGGAGGCAGCCGATCAATGATTCTTTCTCATCATTGATGTTTCTACTCTCTTCCTCTCTCTTCCTGTCTGAAATCAATAAAAAAATATTCTGGAGGTCAGAAGCCCTTATACTGGGCTAAAATAGCGCCAGCAGCCTCAGCCGCCTTGGCTCAGTGGATAGAGCATCAGCCTGCCTCCTAAAGAGTCCCGGGTTCAATTCCGGTCAAGGGCACATGCCCGGGTTGCATGTTCGATCCCCAGTAGGGGGCCAGGAGGCAGCCGATCAATGATTCTTTCTCATCATTGATGTTTCTACTCTCTCCCTCTCCCTTCCTGTCTGAAATCAATAAAAAAATATTTTTAAAAATTAAAATAAAATGGCGTCAGCAGGTCTGGTCCTTCCTGGAGGCTCTGAGGGGAGAATTCGTTCCCTTCACTCATATCGCTCCTCACTCTCATCTCCTGCCCCCTTCGTGGAAGAACCTTTGCAATTCCATTAGACCTGCCCAGACCATCCAGGATACGCTCCCAGCTCAGGACCCCGAACTTAATCCCATCTGCAGGGTCCCTTCTGCCACATAAGACGACACATCCCAAATGGTCTGGGGGTGACGAAGTGGACGTCGTTGGAAACCATTATTCGCTGACTGAAAGGCCTTGGCCTCTCTCTAGTGACAGTCTTTGGCCTCTCGTATTGAGGTTGGGCTGGCTTGATGGGGTGGGGAGAGGTTTGTGAGTGGGCCTGCCGGTGGCCTGCAAAGACCCACGGCCCGCTTCCTGCCTGCAGCACCCTGCGGTGGCAGCCGGTCTCAGCCACCTCCCGGACTGTCCGGCACATCACCTAGTGCTCTAGGACAGGGGTGGGCAAACTTTTTGACTCGAGGGCCACAATGGGTTCTTAAACTGGACCGGAGGGCCGGAACAAAAGCATGGATGATGGGGTGGGGAGAGGTTTGTGAGTGGGCCTGCCGGTGGCCTGCAAAGACCCACGGCCCGCTTCCTGCCTGCAGCACCCTGCGGTGGCAGCCAGTCTCAGCCACCTCCCGGACTGTCCGGCACCTCACCTAGTGCTCTAGGGCCGCTCACTGTTCCCAAGATGTTCTCCAGCCGCCCTTCCTCACCCTGTTTTCTTTCCTTTTCAGCATTGTGCTAGCGCCAGGAAGCCACTGTGTCAGCAAGCTGAGAGGGAAACTGAGGCAAGATGTCGGGCCGGAGCGGGAAGAAGAAAATGTCCAAGCTGTCCCGTTCAGCCAGGGCCGGGGTCATCTTCCCGGTGGGGAGGCTGATGCGTTACCTGAAGAAAGGGACGTTCAAGTACCGGATCAGCGTGGGTGCTCCCGTGTACATGGCGGCAGTCATCGAGTACCTGGCAGGTAAGGTGCCTCGAGGGGCAGGTAACCCGCCCCCAGATTGCACCGTCCGCTCGGCCCCTCTCACACCCGCTGGGAGGGTGCTGTCTCAAGGCTGCTGTGGGTGGCAGCTGGGTTGGGGCTTGCCTGCTTGCTGATCAGTTTCTGCAGGCTTTAGGGGAGAGAAAAGGGCATAAGACGGACAGATGATCAGCACGGGAGGAAGAGAACCCACAGGAAAGTGGCTTTTCCAGCCCAGCCCTGAAAAAGGTGTGTCTTGCGTAGGCAAATGCAATGTGTGAAAATCTAGGTTCCCAAAGAAGAGAAGCTACGGGAGGAAGGGGGTGCTATTTGTTTTATAAAAGGGGGTCTTCACTTTACAGAAAGTCCTCATTAAACATCGGTTCTCCGGGGTATGAAACTAGGACTCGATGTCCATAAATAACATTGACCAGAGCATCAAAGGCATGTTCAGTTGGTGCCATGAAGCCAACATTCTAATTTTGCTCCTTTACAGAGGTGGTTCTCTGCTACAGTGGTTATGTAGGAAATCGTTTCCCGTATTGGTTGTTAAAATTACTTTTTTACTAAGAGATGAGAGTTTTGCTGTATGGGTTCTCTATATATTTGAGAACTTTCTACTTTGTTTTTGTTATTGTACTCCTATGTCGTAAACAGAAGATATACTTCACAATTTCAAGGAGGCTTTAAAATATATATAGCCGGCCAGTGTGGCTCAGTGGGTTGGAACAGGAGGTCACAGTTCAATTCCGGCCAGGGCACACGCCCGGGTTGCATTCTTGATCCCCAGTAGGGGACATGCAGGAAGCAACTGATCAATGATTCTCTCTTGTCATTAATGTTTCTATCTCCCTCTCCTTTTCCCTCTCTGAAATCAATTTTAATTTTTTTTAATTTTTAAGATATATAAAAATACAAATCTATATAAATAAGTGTGGTTAGTTCATTGAAGGGGTCCTCTTAGCCATTGGCAATAATGTCTTGGACTTTGCCCATGGGGATTCCCTAGACACCAGATCCTTTGGAAAGTCCACCAGGGAGAAAAGCAAACTTCCCCAAACCACCTACCTGGAAGCTGAGCCCCTTGCAGCCACAGCATGAAAACCCCCAGGCGGGCAGGGCTGGACCCAGTTTCTCTCCCAGGTCCCTCTTCCCCTCCTGCTTCTCCCTCAAGCGCAGTCTCTTCCTCCTTAAATGTACGGTCCTGTTCTGCCCTCCTGGTCCCCATCGCTCACCGAGCACCGTTACCGATGAAAGGTTTGCCTTGATCCCTTCGTGGAAACTTCTCCCCCTGACCTTCTGTCGGACACACCGACCGCAGCACCATGAGCCTGTCCCTTACTGAGCAATGAAAGCCCTCCTGGGCTAAAGGTTTTCCAGGAGGATCCTTCAGGAGGTGGGAGAGGGCTGGAGGGCTCTGAAGGTCGACTGAGTCCAGGGAGATAGAGCAGTGCTGTTCAAGGTGGGATCACCGGGGATCTTGTTGACAAGGGCCGGGGTGGCGCCTGAGACTCCGCCCTTCTAATGAGCTCCCAGGTGATGCCCATGCTGCTGCTTCCAGGACTGCTCAGAGGAGCAAGGTGGTAGCCAGTCTCTCAGCAGCAGGCCTACAGGCGTGGGGGATGCTTGTTCAAAATGCAAGTTCCTGGCTGCACCCCTCCCGGTGGCCTGATTCCCTGGGTCTGGGGTAGAACCCAGAAGCCTGATGAGAAAACCTGCTGGCTCTGGGATGCTGGCTTCGAGAAAGATGAATGAAACTTTAAAACAACCTGTTAAACTCGTGTCACCCACTGAGACTGGAAACCACTTGGGTGACCCAGAGATCCCACAGCCTCCCAGCAGGAGCTGGGCTTCCCTGAGACCCTCCCATCCCAAGCTGTGCACTTCCTGCTACACCACCGTGATCCATTATAATGTGTGTATAATCAAAGTAATTAAGTACTTTCTATGTCTCCACTTGGCAAAAGTCACACTTCGTGCATAATAAAACAAATGCCGCCTTTTGAATCCCGGGCATCTCTGTTCATCTTTGGTTCAGATAAAAGCTTACATTCTCCCATTTATTCAACCAATATCTGTTAAGCATGTACTTGTCAGTACACACACTAAGTCCTCAGGCTGCTCTCTGGTCATAGAATTGGACCGTTGCTAGGATTTTTCATGTGTCTTGGATTAGAGCCCCCAGCTTCCACAGCAGTCACACTGAGCCAGCAGGTCTTTAAGGATTTATAGTACCTCCCAGAGTAGAGCATCCTTCTGTTTCTCAGTGAATGGAGTTCTCAGAATCTTCCATTCACTCACAAACAGTTATTGAGCACCTACTGTGGGCCAGGTGTTGTGGATGCTGAGGATAGAGCCTAGACCAGGACAGACAGGAATCCCTCCCTCCAGCAGAATGCATTCCCGAGGAAGGAGCAGGCAAACAAGTGGAGGGTGTGCTGCATCAGGCGTGCTAAGTGCTGGGGGACAAATAAAGTGGATACTACTGATAGGGTGTTCCAGAAAAGGGAAGGGGAGGGGAGTCGTAAATAGAGACACCCAAGAAGGCCCATCTGAAGGAAACCAGAGAGTGGGCCTACAGATGTTGGGGTGGGCGCCCCAGCCTGGGGGAAGGCAGGTGCTGGGAGTGTTGGGGGAACAGCAGTGGGGACAGAGGGCTACAGCTGGGGGCGGGGCTTGGACTGTAAATGAGGCCCAAGGGAGAAGGGGCTGGAATTGGGGGAGGGGGTGGGGATAAGAGCTAGCAATAGCAGCTCTGCAGGGTTTGGAGCAGAGGCGGGAGTGATCTGATCCTGGGGGAGGGGTACAGGGTGGAAGCAGGAGAAGCAGCTGGAAGGCTACGGCAGAGATCCAGTGAGTGGGCAGTGAAGGCACCGAGGAAGAGTAGAGTACTGATATATTTTGAAGGCAAAGCCAACAGGACTTGCTCATGAGTTGCACATGAAATAGAAGAGAGGATGAGCACCTAGAAGGATGTCATAGCCATTAATATCCGGCCCCCTCTCTCCAGCCAGTCCCAGCATCCAGCATCTTCCTCAGTCAAATGGAGAAAGTGAGCCTGGCCCGTGGGGCTCAGTGGTTGAGCGTAGACCTGTGAACCAGGAGGTCAGGGTTCAATTCCCGGTCAGGGCACATGCCCGGGTTGCGGGCTCGATCCCCGGTAGAGCACATGCAGGAGGCAGCCAATCAATGATGTTTCCTCTTTCATCGATGTTTCTATCTCTCTATCCCTCTCCTTTCCTGATGCCTGGGTCTCACCCCCAGAAATTCTGGGGTGTGTTCTGGGCATCAGGGTTTCTCAAAGCTCCCCCAAATGATCTGACGGGCAATAGAGTTGGGAATTAGTAGGAGTTACCAGATTCAGATGGGAGGGGTTGCACAGGGGGAGATTGTCCGGTTGGGGAGGAACAAGGATGAAGTTTAGAGGAAGTATGTAGCACTTCCAGGAACTAGAGGAAGTTCCGTGTACCAGGAACAAGCTGGGAAGTGGCAGGGCCGGGGGTTGGTGGTGGGAATGAGATGGAGTGGGGAGCAGGCCATTGAGGACCACAATGAGCTATTGAGAATAAATAATTTACCTTTTTTATGTTGAGAAAATGTTTCATAAAATATTTTTAATTGAGAGGACAAAGAAGTCTTAAAGCAGGGTTAAATTTCAGGGCACCTCCTGAAATCATTGTGTAACATAGGAACTCATCATTTACACATCATTTCCAGACAATTAGGTCTATCCATTTAACACCAAGCATTTTTACCTAATGATTCTCACTTATTACATTTGTGTTTTGAAGAGCTCACTTTGGCAGCCAGAGCCACACGCGTGGTTGTACAGATTGTACACTGCGCAAGGACACACATTTAAGGGCATGCCATTCACAGCGTGGCCCTCAGATAACTATCTTTACTATGAGCATTTCCAGCAGATGGCAGTAAAGGGTCTTGTTCAGATGAAATCGGGGCAGTACAGTGTCTTGAGGAAGAGGCATCTTTTTCTAATTTGCACAAAGGCACCTTTGGCCTAGTGATGGCCTTGTTGGCACGGATCTGGAGGAGGACAAAACGGAGACAGGGAAACCATTTCGACAGTCACTACTGTTTTCTGGGCCGGAAGAGAAGAGAGCCTTAACTCAGATCATGGCAACAAGCGTGGAGAAGAGGGGCAAAGGCGTGTGAGCTTGATGAGGCCGGGAGGAAGGCGGGCGGGGAGGAGGAGAGAATGACTCTAAGGTCTGTGTGTGGATGGAGCTGCCAGTCCCAAGGGCGATGGGAGGAGCAGGCTTGGGAAGCGGGTGATATGGATGTGGGGAGTTGGATTTACCTGTGGAACACCCAGGTGAGGAGGCCCAGATGACATCTCAGCAGAGCTGGAGGTGCAGATCTGACCACACGGGAAGGTAGGTGGAAGCTGGAGCCACAAGTGGATGGGGTTTCCCCAAAAGACTCATGGCCTAAGCAGAGCAAAGGGCCCAGACACAGCCCAGGGGCGCCATCACTAGCGGGCAGGTGTACAAGCAAGTTGGGGCCAGAGAAGGAGACGGTCTTGAAGGAGCGGCCACTCCAGGCCCTCTGTTCCAACCCTCCATTTAATATGCTATTTCCCATCTGCTGGGGTCGGGATGCCCGGTGTTGATTCAGTTCGTGTCCAAAATGAGAGGACACAGCTCTTCCAAAATAATTTCTTTTGGCTACAGAAATCTTTTTTTTTTTTTTTACTACCAGATACTCAGGTGCATTCCAGATGGTTACTATTGCTGGAAACCAGACTTCCACGAAGTTAGAGGTTTGCTATGGAAGTCTATAAACTTCCATGGAAGTCGCCACCACTTAATGGAATAATGATCTGCCCACAGAATTTCCAGTGGAACAAATGTGTGCCATTTAAATCCAGTTTTCCTCCTGATGGCCAATAGAAGGAGACTTGTGTTCCCAAAATCAATAAAGTCACTCAACGATGTAGCAACTATAACGTGGAAGAGATGTGAGAATGAATTTGCAGGGTTGTAGCACTTTTCATTATGGAAATGCCACATAAATATTTAATTTTAATGCTTATTTTATAATCCACATGAATGCGTTTGTCGGAACAGCATTTGAAAATATTAATAATGATTAATGTTGTTTCAAACATTTAAATCATCGGTTCTCAACCTGTGGGTCGCGACCCCTTTGGCGGTCGAACGACCCTTTCACAGGGGTCGCCTAAGACCATCCTGCATATCAGATATTTACATTACGATTCAAAACAGTAGCAACGTTACAGTTATGAAGTAGCAACGAAAATAATTTTATGGTTGGGTCACAGCATGAGGAACTGTATTTAAAGGGCCAGAAGGTTGAGAACCACTGATTTAAATGGTGGCTTCTCTGTCCCAGGGAATGTTTAGATGAAACATTCAACACAGAAAAGAACTCCTTGGTCTAGATTTTCTGGTGTATCATTAAGTTCTCCTCTTTAAAGAAAAAAGGAAGAAAAAGGAAGCTCTACCTTTGCTTTTTCACTAGAGCACATGGTCAAGGTTTTCTTTCTAGAACGGATTTTGGAAGGGCTGGTCCGGGAGCTGAGTCGCACGCTTCGTGCCACCTGCTGAGTCACTGCGGTGACTCTCTCCTGTGCTGCACTTAATTCTGGCAGATTTCTCCGTGCGTCTGTCCGTCAAGCTGAAAATAACCTGAGCTTCAGGGGCTTCTGGCAGGCCCCAAGCATGGTGGGTTTCCCCATGAGCCCTGCTTCTCATGCTGACGACTGAGTTAATGAACTTGGGAGGGTGCTTAACTTCTTCCTCTAAATGCAGGGACAGAGGCAGGAGAGTGATGGGCCAAGATGCTAAATTACATTTGATTTCTCAGAAGTTTAACATTGGGAGGCTCCTTGGCCCCCACACCCATCCAGGAAAAAGGGTGGGTGGAGTGCACCTTCTTCCCAGGCATGGGGCCCCCGAGATGAGCAAGTGCAGGAAACTCCGTTTTATTTCGCACAGTGGGATGCTGCACATTTTAACCTAGAGTCATGCTGCAAGCCTATTTTTTTAAAATATGTTTTTACTGATTTCAGAGAGAGGAAGGGAGAGGGAGAGAGAAACATCAATGATGAGAATCATTGATTGGCTGCCTCCTGCACGAGGAGATCAAGCCCGAAACCTGGGCATGTGCCCTGATGGGGAACCGAACCGTGACTTCCTAGTTCATGGATCAATGATCAACCACTGAACTACACCGGCCAGGCAGCAAGCCAATTAGTGAAAGCTTTGTGATTGCATTTCTTTTTGATGGGTACACTTTTTTAAATAAAGAAAGGGTTGGGCAGCAGTCTGAATGCAGCAAATCAATATGACATTATCCAAATATGATATTAATTTCAAATTCTCTGCCCCATTGTCTCAACAAATATGCTCATACTTCTCCAACTACGGTGCCCCCTCAATCTCTGATTCAGGAAACATGATCCCTGTATAAATGAATTGTTGGTAAACACAATATTCATTGCTTAATAACCTGGAAGGGATGCTATGAGATGAATTTGCAGTGATTTAGCACTTTTCATTATGGAAATGCCATATAAATATTTAACTCTAATGATTATTTTATTCTAATTTTTGTTAATTACATTTGCTTAGTTAATATGGCATACTTATGCCAAGTTTTTATTTTATTGCCGTATATTTTATAAATGATGGCAATTTCATGTGCTATTTTATTTGAAATTAGGCTGATTGTAAAGACATACATAATCCCCTGTTAATTTTAAGATTTAATATTTATGCCATTATACCAGCAAATCCCCAACACACCACACACACACACACACACACACACACGCCTGTGCAAACACCTCACAACAAATTTATGCGCACATGCACATACGCACACATTTCCCCCCGCGTGTTAGTGAAACGACTCAATGGCACATTGCTGTTAGCTTCCTAAGGGAAGGGATTTGTCTTTATAGGCTCATTCATTCTTTTAAAAGCAGACAAGTTGGATTTAGCAGAACATCCTAAAACTGAGGAAGAAGGAAAAATAACAAAATAAGAGGAGAAAGGGGAAAGCATACAGATGGTATGAAACAATTCTATAGATTTTTTTTAAAAACTTGACTCAAAAATTTGGTAGCAGGTGAAGTAGTATTAGGAAAATTCCTTTCTGTCAGCTCTTTCACATTTACCACATAACATGTTCGTTAAACTCAGAGCCAGGCTTAGGCTCTGAGGGGTATGAGGAAACCCCTGAGCCCCAACATTCCTTCCTTCGCAGACCTCATAGGTCTCCCCACTAGGAATTCACTTCTCGGGTTGAGCATTTCCTCATCCCGTAGTGTGAGTGAGTCCTTCCCATCCACTTTCCTTTAGGACAAGAGGGACCTGGGGCACCAAGTGAAGCGGAAAAGGGGATTCTGAAAGGGGTCCCACTGGGTACCAGAGACAGACTTCACCTACATCACTATTCTCTTCAGAGATGCCCCATGCTAGGGTTTAAACAAGAGTGTATTTCTCTCTCATAAAAGAAGTCTATAGACCAGTGATAGCGAACTTTTTGAGCTCAGCGTGTCAGCATTTTGAAAAACCCTAACTTAACTCTGGTGCCATGTCACATCTAGAAATTTTTTTGATATTTGCAACCATAGTAAAACAAAGACTTATATTTTTGATATTTATTTTATATATTTAGATGCCATTTAACAAAGAAAAATCAACCAAAAAAATGAGTTTGCGTGTCACCTCTGACACACATGTCATAGGTTCGCCATCACTGCTATAGAACATAGTCCAGGTTGGTAAGGAAGCCCCACAGCCATAAGATACCTCAGCTCCTTCTGTCTTGTTACTCCACATCCACAGCTTCTTCTTGGTCAAATCCCAGCCATCACGTCCTCAGTCCAGCAATAGAAAAGGAAGGGGTACCATACAACACGACTGCTTGCCTTTCACTGGCCAGAGCTTAGTCACATGACCACCTGTATCAACAAGGGAGGTTGGGAAAAACTGTCTTCATTCCTTCCCATGGATATGGGCTCAGAGAAAAAAAAAAATCAGATCCATATACCAAGGAGGATGGGGAGGAATTAATGTCAAGGGACAACTAGAAGACTTTGTTCCAGGATCATAGGTCAGGTCTTGCTACCATATCTTCCTTGTCTAAGACCTGAATTCTTTTCAGCTTTCTGGATTTCTTTCCAGGCCCAGACTTAAAAATCACAAGTGAATCAATGTGATCAAACTCAAAGACCACTCCCAAGGAAAAGCTTCAGGGAGCTCAGACCCCATTCTGTGATTGCCTATTAACTCCCCCTTGTCCTTTCAGCGGAGATTCTAGAATTGGCTGGCAATGCCGCGAGGGACAACAAGAAGGCCCGGATAGCCCCGAGACACATCCTGCTGGCAGTGGCCAACGATGAGGAGCTCAATCAGGTACCTCTGCCGCACGGACACGTGCCACCAACTGGGTTTGTCAAACACACGGCTGCATGTGGACACAGCTGGCTGCAAGTCATTCCTGCTCTAGTTCCCGTCACATTTGCACCAAAATAGGTCTTTTAGATCCTAAAAGAGAAGAATCGATTCTTCTAGGGTATCATTCAGCTTCAAAATACAGTTGCCTCTGGAGTAGATCCTGTTATATATTCTGGGTCTGGCCAGACCTTCTTTTCCTCAAAGGAGTGCGGAGACCCGTGGTCTGCTGGGTCTAGCCCCAGCTTTGACCTTTGAACTTCATTTTGTCAAGCTGCGCTCCCCATGTGTGAGGCTCTTTATCCTCTGTTATGTCTGGAATTCCGGAGCCCTGGGCAGCATCGCTGGTTTCAACCTCTCTACCCTTTCATTTTGCTTGGCTTGTTGTGTTTTCTGCACAAGATCACAGGAGGCCTTGACGCCTACAGAGATACTCTCTGCAAGAGAAACAGAAAAAGCCAGTTAGACGGTGTATTATGCAACTTAGGGGAAACAAAGGCCAGATTTAACCTTGTTTTGCCAGCAGTTAGAACTGTATTAAACCCAGAATCAGCAAGCTCTTAGCTGTCTGAACTGATGCGTTTCTCTCTTCAGCTGCTGAAAGGAGTGACCATTGCCAGCGGAGGCGTCCTGCCCAGAATCCATCCCGAACTGCTGGCCAAAAAGCGAGGGACCAAAGGCAAGTCGGAAACTATCCTCTCCCCTCCCCCGGAGAAAAGAGGAAGGAAGGCCACGTCGGGCAAGAAGGGGGGCAAGAAATCCAAGGCTGCCAAACCACGGACGTCCAAAAAGGTGAGCCGGGCTGCATCTGTGAGCCAGGGACTCTCGGAACAGCAGGAAAGTTGAACCGTCGAAGATGAAGGTGTAGCCACATCTCCAGAAAATGGGGGACTCCACAGCGCAGTGCTGGGAGAAAATGCCAACCATGCGCTCCAATCATCAGGCTGGGTCTACCAGCGGTTTCCACAGCGCAGGTGGTCCTCATGTTTCCAGATCCCCGCCATTGCCCCCACTAAAACCTACGTGAGAGCCGACAGCTTGACGCGCTGCTATTCACTTCTCCAGCGCTCCATGTTGCCACTACAATATCTCTCGTATCCCCTAGAATCTAGGGCACAAAATACCACATGCGGGCACGCACGTACAGTGCGATTGAAACTTCGTGGCCCATGCGCAGAAGTCGGTATTTTGTGGACGAGCCACACTCAAGGGGCCAAAGACCCGCATGTGGCTCACGAGCCGCGGTTTGCCGAGCCACGACCACTGCGGTCCCCTCAGTCCGGCCGAGGGGGTTCAGGTGTGGCGGAGAACCTGATGCACTGAGCAGCTACAGCTCAGAGATGCCGTTTGCAGAGTAATACTTTCAGGTGCTGCCCAGCACAGTAACTGCTCTCCACGTGTGGTTCTTTCTATTTGAATTTAACTTAATTAAATCAAATTTAGAAGTATTTTCTCAGTTGCACGAGCTGAGTGCTCAATTGCCCTGGCAGCACAGGCGCAGGACGTTCCCACAATCACAGGAGGTTGGACAGCGCAGCTTCAGAGGCTGTCCGTTGCCCTCCACAGACCTCATGACAACACAGAGGTCATGTAAGCGCTCCCTGGGCTGCCTCGGTGCCCCAGGGGAAACCGGGGACAGGGGGTTGAGCAGTGTGCTGGAACGACCCTCCCGGGTTCTGATGCTTGTCATCGGAAGTGGAGAAGAGCAAGAACCACATAACTGTGCGGGTTTGAGTGAGAACTACAGGTGCGCGTGAACCCTTGAACGCGTCGTATTTTTGGCAGCACCCGTTTCTTTTCCTGATATTGCTACCCTTTGCTTCCCTCCATCAAGAGCAGTAAAACATAACGCTAACCACTGCCTTTCATGCCCACGGGGGTGGTGGCCATGGGAAGAGCTTTATCGAGCCACTTTGGGCTTTTTCTCCAATGACTTCCCACCTGTTCCTCTGATTTCTACCCACAGTCCAAACCAAAAGACAGCGATAAAGAAGGGACTTCGAATTCCACCTCTGAAGATGGACCAGGAGATGGATTCACCATCTTGTCTTCTAAGAGCCTCGTTCTAGGGCAGAAGGTACTAAAGAGAATTGCGCTGTGTTGTGCTGTAGTAAAACATGATTGCATTTTCAAATCCTCACCTGAGGATATGTTTATTGATTTTTAGAGAAAGGAAGAGAGAGAGAGAGAAACATCTATCGATTGCCTCCCATACTCTCTGTGACCGGGGATGGAATCCACAACCTAGGTGTGTGTCCTGACCAGGGATCGAACCCACAACCTTTCAGTGCATGGGATGACACCACAACCAACTGAGCCTCCCCCGGGGCCATGGTTGCATTTTTATAACCTGCTGTTTACAAGCAGTGACGACTCCTTCATCTCTGGTTCCCCTAATATGACTTTCGCTCTGGCCTTGAATGATTCATTTTTGAACTAACGAGTAAACAAGGTCTTTCGTGCTGAGAATTGTTCATGCTGATGTTGGTTGGCCAAAGGTAAGCATGGAGAGTAGATAGTTGGTCAGTAGATAGCATTACTGGGTGGCATTACTGGGTTTGCTGGAAATGGCCCAAGCCCCAGTTATTTCTGTGCTCACCAAAATGCTCAGAGCCAACTTTCTCAAGCAGGCTTTGGGCGGTCCACGTTACATGGCTCACTGTAATTCATCAAAGAAAGAAAATAGAAATATGTTTTCCTGAAAACCCCTGGTGTTAGAAATGAATGATTTGCCAATAATTTCGTCTGCCTGCCTTTCTCGGCTGCAGGAAGAAACAAACGGGCCAAACATTTGAACAGTCTCCAGCAGCACAACGGCGGCCCAACCAGACCTGCAGATAATTCATTCCCCCAGCATAAAAGTTTACCAAACAGACAATTATCTGTCAGATCAACTGGGGCTGACATAAGATCCACAAGGAAACAGTTGGTCATATCTCTGGTAGCGCAATGTTTGCAGCCTGACGACAGTACAGTGTGAATCTCATTGACGCGGTTGGGACGAGCGTGTTATGGGAAGAGTGTAAAAGTGGCAGGTTCCTACGGCCTCACTGATGGAAGCCCAGAGCGAAGAGGTGGAATTCATGTCCCCTCTAGGAGCCGTCCGCAGTTACGAGGCGATTAGCTTTCTCTCACTTCTCTAGGGGATCGTGAGGTTCTTGCTCAATGGGGAGGCGATGAATAACGCCTCCATCCCACTAAGCCCTGTGCACATATGGCAGCATTTCACAAGTGCAGCCCCAAGAACGTGGTCCACTAAAGGCAAGACGGCCAGACATATGCAGGTCAGGGTCATGGGGGCCATCACTTCTCTCAAGTGAGGTCATCAGCTTTGCAACCCTCCCCGAAGGTCTGCGTTGCTCTGGGAAGGATGCAGGAAACAGAAGGTAGAGGAGAGAGCCAGGCTTCCCTTGCAGAAGCTACTCAGAGAATAACAGTCTCCAGCAGCACAACGGCGGCCCAACCAGACCTGCAGATAATTCATTCCCCCAGCATAAAAGTTTACCAAACAGACAATTATCTGTCAGATCAACTGGGGCTGACATAAGATCCACAAGGAAACAGTTGGTCATATCTCTGGTAGCGCAATGTTTGCAGCCTGACGACAGTACAGTGTGAATCTCATTGACGCGGTTGGGACGAGCGTGTTATGGGAAGAGTGTAAAAGTGGCAGGTTCCTACGGCCTCACTGATGGAAGCCCAGAGCGAAGAGGTGGAATTCATGTCCCCTCTAGGAGCCGTCCGCAGTTACGAGGCGATTAGCTTTCTCTCACTTCTTTAGGGGATCATGAGGTTCTTGCTCAATGGGGAGGCGATGAATAATGCCTCCATCCCACTAAGCCCTGTGCGCATATGGCAGCATTTCACAAGTGCAGCCCCAAGAACATGGTCCACTAAAGGCAAGGCGGCCAGACATACGCAGGTCAGGGTCCTGGGGGCCGTCACTTCTCTCAAGCGAGGTCATCAGCTTTGCGACCCTGCCCCGAAGGTCTGCGTTGCTCTGGGAAGGATGCAGGAAACAGAAGGTAGAGGAGAGAGCCAGGCTTCCCTTGCAGAAGCTACTCAGAGAATATGTCACCGACCAGCAAGGCTGCCAGGATGGGGAAAGGCAGGCATAGGCTGTAGGAAAAGGAGAAGAGGGGAGGGGGGTCCCGTTTCTGCTCCTGGAAGAGGAGATTTGTGCAAGCTGCTAACCTCAGAGCGAACATCAAGCCCTCTGAGCTCAAAGCACCTGTTGAAAACCAAACACCGGGAAACCTGAGATGTTGCTCCATGTACAGCCCTTTGTGTTGACATTCGGTGTTAGTAACTGAGAGAATTAACAGATATGATGTGAAATACGAAGATGCTTAACAGGATCTAATCTTTCCCACACTCTCTATCCTTTCTTCCTGATGCAGCTGTCCCTGACCCAGAGTGACATCAGCCACATTGGCTCCATGAGAGTGGAGGGCATTGTCCATCCAACCACGGCTGAAATTGACCTCAAGGAAGACATAGGTAAGGTCCCCAGACGTTAGTAGAGGCGCCGCAGTACAGCCCACTGTTCGGGCAAGCTCTTCTGAGGTTGTCCCTTGTCTGCTGGCTGTCCCCTGCTTGGGGTGCTTACCTTTATATGTAGCTGAACAGCATTACCAGAGAGTAACTAATTTTGTTTTAAATCTGCATATATTTTTGAAATTTTCATTGAAATGTTAGATAAAAACAGATCATTAGTGCACAGTTTGGTGAATTTTTCTTAAAGTGAATACATCTTTGCAACCAGCACCTTGATCATGAAACAGAACCTTACCAGCACCTCAGAAGTCCCCTTCTCCCCACTCCCAGTCACCATTCCCTCCAAGGTGACCACTATCTTGTCTTCTAACAGCACAGATGGCGTCATCTGTTTTGGAGTCTTTATAAATGAAATCATGCAGTGCGTCTTCTTTTGTGTCTGCCTCCTCTTGCTCAACTTTGTATTTGTGAAGTTCACTCATGTTGTTGAGTATGGTTGTAGTCCATTCATTTTTCTTTGCTGTATAGTATTCCACTGTAGGGATATATCCCAATTTGTTGATCCGTTCTACCATTGGTGGCATTCAGGTGGTTTTTGGTTTAGATAATAATGAGTAATACTTGTACAAACGTTGTTATACATTTTTGGGGTAAAATTCTGCATATATTTTAAGCTTAAATATTGAGAAAACCATTGATAAAAAGGAAATGGGCATCTAGGGGAAAAAGTTCATTGTCTTAAGGCAGGAGATGTTACCAGGCTAGGTAGAAGAGCCTGGGAAGGGAAGCTAGGAAGGGAACTAGAAATAATAGCATACTCAATGGTCACCATCTCAGCCCTGGCCGGTGTGGCTCAGTTGGTTGGGTGTCGTCCCTCGCATCAAAAGGTTGCCAGCCAGATGGCGTCATCTGTTTTTGCAGTCTTTATAAATGAATCATGCAGTGCGTCTTCTTTTATGTCTGCCTCCTTTTGCTCAACTTTGTATTTGTGAAGTTCACTCATGTTGTTGAGTATGGTTGTAGTCCATTCATTTTTCTTTGCTGTATAGTATTCCACTGTAGGGATATATCCCAATTTGTTGATCCGTTCTACCATTGGTGGCATTCAGGTGGTTTTTGGTTTAGATAATAATGAGTAATACTTGTACAAACGTTGTTATACATTTTTGGTAAAATTCGGTTAAATTCTACATATATTTTAAGCTTTAATATTGAGAAAACCATTGATAAAAAGGAAATGGGCACCTAGGAAAAGTTCATTGTCTTAAGGCAGGAGATGTTACCAGGCTAGGTAGAAGAGCCTGGGAAGGGAAGCTAGGAAGGGAACTAGAAATAATAGCATACTCAATGGTCACCATCTCAGCCCTGGCCGGTGTGGCTCAGTTGGTTGGGTGTCGTCCCTCGCATCAAAAGGTTGCCAGCTCGATTCCCAGTCAGGACACATGCCCAGGTTGTGGGCTCAATCCCCAGTAGGTGGCTGTCAAATCAAGGCATTGAATTAAATGAACACAACAAGTGCTGAGCCCAGAGAACAGAACACTGGAGCCTCAATTTAAAAAAATAATAATAATCTTCAGGATTCCTGTCAGGAGACACGTTATGGTCAAGTCAACCCCTAAGAAGGTCCTTGAAGAGTTTGTTAGAATCTAAGTCCCGATGGACAGAAGCCAGACCCCTGCCACAGGTGACCACTGGCAAACCAGCATTTCGGTTGCAAAGTTTTATTCCGACTTTCCAAGTATGGTTGGTTTGTTTTCTCTGGCCTCTGAAAGTGTGTCTAACAGTGTGATTGGTGGCATTGAAAGAACAGCCACAGTGGCTCCCATCAGGTGGTTTTTGGTTTAGATAATAATGAGTAATACTTGTACAAACGTTGTTATACATTTTTGGGGTAAAATTCTGCATATATTTTAAGCTTAAATATTGAGAAAACCATTGATAAAAAGGAAATGGGCATCTAGGGGAAAAAGTTCATTGTCTTAAGGCAGGAGATGTTACCAGGCTAGGTAGAAGAGCCTGGGAAGGGAAGCTAGGAAGGGAACTAGAAATAATAGCATACTCAATGGTCACCATCTCAGCCCTGGCCGGTTGGCTCAGTTGGTTGGGTGTCGTCCCTCGCATCAAAAAGTTGCCAGCTCGATTCCCGGTCATTGTGGCCTCAATCCCCAGTAGGTGGCCATCCAATCAAGGCATTGAATTAAATGAACACAACAGGTACTGAGCCCAGAGAACAGAACACTGGAGCCTCAATTTAAAAAAATAATAATAATCTTCAGGATTCCTGTCAGGAGACACGTTATGGTCAAGTCAACCCCTAAGAAGGTCCTTGAAGACTTTGTTAGAATCTAAGTCCCGATGGACAGAAGCCAGACCCCTGCCACAGGTGACCACTGGCAAACCAGCATTTCGGTTGCAAAGTTTTATTCCGACTTTCCAAGTATGGTTGGTTTGTTTTCTCTGGCCTCTGAAAGTGTGTCTAACAGTGTGATTGGTGGCATTGAAAGAACAGCCACAGTGGCTCCCACTTGTTCTCCTCACAGGGAAGGCCTTGGAGAAGGCTGGGGGCAAAGAGTTCCTGGAAACGGTGAAGGAGCTCCGCAAGTCCCAGGGCCCCTTGGAAGTGGCTGAAGGTGAGTGTGGAACTGGGCCATGTTCCCCGCACAGCCTCGCACCTCCCTCTCCAGCATCACATGCTTCCCACACGCTCATTTTGCAAAGTAAAATCTGCCGTGCCTAATCAGAAAGTTATTTTTTAATTTGAACAGTCCCAGGTGGATCATGTCATATCCTTCGCGGGCTATAAAGTATCTGGATAGTTCAAGTCAGGGTGCTTCAGGTCGCCCAAAAATGGTCCGGAGTTACTGGGTAACTTTCAGTCATTCTCCTCCCTCGGCCCCTGGCGACCGTCAGTCTCCTCTGTCTGTGGATTTGCCTGTCCTGGACATGTCATGTAAATGGAGTCAGACAGTATGGGACATTTTGTGTCTGGCTTCTTTCACAAATAATTTCTTCGAGGCTCATCATATTGTAGCACGTATCAGAACGTCATTCCTTTTTCATGGCTGAATAATATTCCATTTTGCTTCCCCATTATCACTTGGGTGGTTTCCACCTTTAGCTATTGTGAATAGAGCTACTATAAACATTTGTGTGCAAGTTTTTGTTTGACACCTGTTTTCAAGACTATTGGGTAATTTCTGATGGATGTGTTCAACTTCAGATCTGTGTCCCCACCCACACCACCCCCCATGGCCATCCAGTCAGTGCCAGGTGCTGCCCTGATGCCAGGGCCCCAAAGGCAATATATCCCCCTCCTGCCCACAAGCACCGAACAGCCTAGGAGGCAAGACAGACTCAATAGTGGGGCACAGAGAGATGGGAGCAGGACTGCAGAGCCCACCCTCTGCTTGGGGGAGAAGTGGAATCTCCATGAGGGTATAAGACCCACTTGAGGGCAGGGACATCATGGCCATAAGGGCGTTGTGTGTGAGAAGGCTCGGGTCATGGGCCAGCAGGGAGCAGCAGGTAGGAGACCCTGTATAGACGAGAGGGGCGCCTTTGACCGTTGAAGTGAGGGACTTATGATCAGATTACTAGTAGATGCTGGGGAAGTAATGGGTCTTCCAGTCTAGAAGGAGTGTGAGTCCACCCCGTAGAGTCTGCACATACCATTAAGTGGAATCTCCATGAGGCTATAAGACCCACTTGAGGGCAGGGACATCATGGCCATAAGGGCGTTGTGTGTGAGAAGGCTCGGGTCATGAGCCAGCAGGGAGCAGCAGGTAGGAGACCCTGTATAGATGAGAGGGGCGCCTTTGACCGTTGAAGCGAGGGACTTATGATCAGATTACTAGTAGATGCTGGGGAAGTAATGGGTCTTCCAGTCTAGAAAGAGTGTGAGTCCACCCTGTAGAGTCTGCACATACCATTCCCCATTCATATAGCAATGATGGCATTTTTTTTTTAATTTTAAGACAGAGCCACACTGAAATATAGGACAAACATACATGTGGGCAGGGGTAGGAGAGCTGCATGGGGCAGCAGCAGGGAAGGGCCGAGCTGCAGGTTGGGCTCCAGGTCTGCAATATGCTGAACCATCAGGAGGTGGGCTCTTAGGTGGTGATGAGAACAGAGTCACCTCCTCCGTGGAGGGAACCAAAGCCAGGCTCCGTGCTGAAAGCAACGCTCACGGCCTTTTGCTCAGACAACCACCAGGGCCTGGCTTGTGTGAAAGCTGTTTTCTAGGAGAGCCGATGGGAGCAGGGAGCCTCTCGCCCAGGCTATGTTGCCCACTGGCTCAGTGCATGGACCTACCACACCCCTTCCCAGTCATGAGACAGAGCCCTGAATTGGCCACAAAGACTGGATCTGGGCTGGGGGTCGGAAGGCACCCAGCAGACTGCTTGTCAGGGTGGGAAAGAGAAAACAGCTGCTCTGCGTAGAATGAGAGGCTCCATCTTGCGTCTGAAGTTCCAGAGGCAGAAGATAGAGGGTAGAGAAGCCGTGTTTTAAAATATCATTGCTGTGCGATTTCCAGAATGAAACCCTGGGTCCTCAGGTTGAAAATATTGAGGATAGCCCTAGTCTGTGTGGCTCAGTGGATAGAGCATCGGCCTGCGAACCAAAGGGTCCCAGGTTCAATTCCAGTCAAGGGCACGTACCTTGGTTGCAGGCTTCTCCCCGGCCAGAGCCCTGGTCGGGGCACATGCAGGAAGCAACCAATCAATGAGTTTCTCTCACATCACTATTTCTTTCTGTCTTTCCCACTCTCTCTAAAAATCAATGGAAAGATATTCTCGGATGAGGATTAAAAATAAATAAATAAATAAGATTGAGTGTAGTCCATGGAAGTCGTGGTGACACTTCAGAAGTTCAAACTCAAGAGAAACCTGAAAAGCAACCCACGAGGAAAGGCAGATGGTTTGCAGACAGTTCTCCCGACAGCGACTTCTCTCAGCAACAAAGGTGCTTGGAGATGGGAAGGAAGTCTCTTCCAGAGCACCGAGGGGAGGGGACACTGTCCACCCAGAACTCCACGTGAGGGAGGAGAAGGATGCACAGTTTCCGACGTCCAGGAGTCGGGTCAGAAATCCGCAGCCTCCCTGCAAGGACAGCTGAGGGCCGCACTGTGAGAAACAAGTGAACCCAGGAGACGGCCGGGAATGGAGCTCAGACACTGGGATAGATCTCTTAGGTCCAGGTCTCGAGGCCTGGGAGTGGGGTCTCCCTGGGAAGATGGAACTGGGGTGGGGGTGGGGGGTGAATCTGGAAAAGAGGATGCAGTTTATCAAGTTCTAATATCACATTTCATTTCGTTTCAAAACAGCATCACTTTTAAGAAATGCCCTGTACAAATATTCCATTAAGAAAGAGTAGATTTCCAAGATGGGGTATCTAGTAGGAGGCCCCACATAAAGCCAGGACACATTCAGTTTAAGAGCAAGCAAGACACGCCCCCACTAGGCACAGAGGGCAGCAGGTGTGTATCTCGACCTTGGCGTTGGGTCGACCAAGGGGCAAGAGCCTCCCTAGAGAATCTGACCTGTAGCCGGGCAGACGTGCAGCCAAATCCAGGGCGGCCCAGAAACCTCCGGCAGGGAGGTCAGTGGGACATGACCTTGAGTTGGTAGTGCCCCCAGGTGGCACGGAGGCGAATGCACCTGCTCTGTGAGAGAACTCAGCTCGGTCCAGGCTGACAGTGGTTGTTCGGTGCATCCTGGTTTCAGCCGGGAAGCTGGATGGGCCGGCGTGGGAGGTGGCGGTGGAAATGAAGCAGCCGGGCCTGGGATGAGACAAGTCTAGGAAAGCGACTGGTGTTCCCGTGACAGGGAGGGAGAAAGGGGACTCGGTTTCCAGGGTGAGCGGGCCCATGTTGGACCGGGGCACATGTCACAAGCCGTGAAGGCCTGCTCCCTGCAGGCTCCTCGGAGATGATCAGGAAGACAATCCCTGTGGGGGGGAGCGGAGGGCCAGGTGCGTGGCTCCGACTTACGGAGGATCCGGTCACTAGCACAAGCCGCACCAGACCTGCTGAGTGGGGATCTCACGGTGGGGATGGACATGTCTATTGGTCAGTCTAAAAGCCATTGTATTGGTTTCCTGTCGCTGCTCTAAAATATTACCACAAGACCTAGCCGATGTGGCTCAGGAGATAGAGTGTCGGCCTGCGGACCAAAGGGTCCCAGGTTTGATTCCTGTCAAGGGCACATGCCCAGGTTGTGGGCTCAATCCCCAGTGGGGGGCCTGCAGGAGGCAGCCAACCCATGATTCTCTCTCATCATTGATGTTTCTCTCTCCCCTTTCCTCTCTGAAATAAAAAATATATTTTTTAAAAGTACCACACATTTCATGGCTTCAAAAAACACAGATGTATTCTCTCTGAGCTCTGGAGGTCAGAGGTCCACAGGCTCTGTGGGCGGGGGCTGCCACGTCCCTGGCTCCTGGACACAGCTCTCCCATCTCTGCTTCATCATCTCCTCCCGTGACCTTCCTGCTTTACAGATGTATTCTCTCTGAGCTCTGGAGGTCAGAGGTCACAGGCTCCTGCACCGAGGTGCTAGCAGTGCTGGTTCCTGCTCAGAGGAACCAGCCTCTTCCAGTCCTGGCTGCCACATCCCTGGCTCCTGGACGCAGCTCTCCCATCTCTGCTTCATCATCACATCATCTTCTCCCGTGACCTTCCTGCTCCCTCTTCAAAGGATTGTGTTCCCATCTCAACGTCCCTCCCTGACTCCCATCGCAAAGCCCCTTTATGCCACGTAGGTAACACGCACAGCTTCCAGGGATCCGGATGTGGACATCCGGGGAGGCCACTCCGCAGCTCCCACCGCCCCAGAGATGACTGATGTGCACCTTCGAGCAGGAACCCTGGGGAATAGGTGACTCACCCAGTGACTAGTTGGCAGGACACAGGCAAGTCACATGGTGCCACATAAGCTTTAAAGGAAGCTTGTGCCGCTGTCAGAGCGATTCCGGCACAGCCCCGCTCTGTGGCCCTGCAGTCCCCTTCGAAGGCACAGGAGGTTGTCCAGTCACCTTCTCTGTCCCCACACACCTCACAGGTACTTGTGGGGCCCGGCCTAACCCCCTGGCTTAAGATGAAGACTAGGGAATAACCTGCAGCGTTTCTCTCCCATGTCCCAGCTGCCGTCAGCCAATCCAGCGGACTCGCGGCCAAGTTTGTCATCCACTGTCACATCCCTCAGTGGGGCTCGGACAAATGTGAAGAGCAGCTTGAAGAGACCATCAAGAACTGCCTGTCGGCAGCGGAGGACAAAAAGCTAAAGTCTGTGGCCTTCCCACCCTTCCCCAGTGGCAGGTAGGAGGGGC
>NW_005370916.1:1580246-1584212 GCF_000412655.1 Myotis brandtii | reverse complement strand
GTTCTGAGTCCAGCCTTCTCCCTGGGAGCCAGTGCTCGCCACTTACACATCCACTCTGGCCATTGCAGACATGACCAGAGGCTGCCAGCGCAGCAAGCGTGCTGACCAGGTAACAGGGCAAGAAGCCCAGCCTCCATCCTTCAGAACACTCAGAGAGAGGAGCTTTGGGGAGAAGCGAGAGGCAGAAAACACCAGGCTTTGAAGGCCTTGCTACTCACGGGGATCCTGTGCTGCTTGGGGGGGCGGGGGGACACGGCGATGGGAGGAAGGCCAGGAGGCCAAGGCTGTGACATGCACACCCAGAGAAATGAAAAGCTCTCACCCAGGGTTTGTTTTGGGGGGTTAGAAGAAGAGAGGTCCCATTTCTGTAAGTCACTGCTGCCGAAATGACATTCGCACATCTCTATGTGTTGATGAGAGGAACATTAAGTGCATGAAAAGGAACTATGAACACAAGCTTTTGAGCATCTATTTTTGCCCTTTAATAAACAATCTACCACGTAAACTGGTTTTGAGGGAGCTAATGAAACCTTTAGGTGCTGTTTTGAAGACCAGGTGTTTGAAATGCTCAATTGGTAGTGTTTTCAAAGCCAAGCTTGACTTAAGTCGGGCTACGTATTCAAGCCCAGGGCACCGCTTGCTGGTTTGCCCTATGATCTTGGCTAAAACCACTGTGCCCGAGTCAGCGTGGCACCTGTGAGGTGATGATATGGGCCCCCTGCTTCCCCCCACACACACACACGCCCAGGCTGTCGCTCTGACTGGCATCAAAGGAGATGGTGCGAGGACCAGCCTGCACGTGGTTAGACCATGAGATGGCAGTCAGGGCCCGTGGCCAAGATAAGAAGGGCCCGCTTTGCCCCCGCCCTGAGCTGTTGGCCAACGTGACCCTGGCTCTTTTCCTTCGGCACAGAAACTGCTTCCCCAAACAGACGGCCGCTCAGGTGACCCTCAAAGCCATCTCGGCCCACTTTGACGACTCGAGCGCGTCCTCGCTGAAGAACGTCTACTTCCTGCTCTTCGACAGCGAGAGCATCGGCATCTACGTGCAGGAGATGGCCAAGCTCGACACCAAGTAGCCCCGCGGCTGCACTTGCCAACAGGAGCTGCCGGAGGATCGGTCGCAGGAGCAGGTTTTATTTTTTAAACGGAGAGAGGAAGGGAGCGTTGGGCGGCTGAAGGGAAGTGGGTGGCAGAGGCTGCGGGAGCAGGTCCCGCCCACGGAAGGAGCCTCTGCGTTTTATATTCTCGTTAAAAAGAGCCTCAGTCCTAAAAACCAGGTCTCCACAAGGGGTCCTTTCCATGTGTTTTCTTCCTGTTGTTTTAGAACTTTTTAAAAAAACAGACTTCATTTTAGATTTATAGCATTGACTTTTACACACACCAAGAAAATCCTTTCAAAACTCTTGTCTTCTGTTTCTCCTTTTGCAAGGGAGGAGGGCGTACAAGTGGCCCGGGCTCTGCTCAGAGGCTCTGTGCTCCGTGATGGAGGAGAAAATTAGAAAGGCATCTCACTGGTGCTTTATCTTTCTTAGTGCCCCCGCCCGCCCCTATATCTGTAACTACTCCTAAAAAGGATTTACTTCAGGCTTTTTTCTGTTTTGTTTTGTTTTTTAAAGAAAAAGAAAATGAAAGGAAAAAAAAATAAAAGATTCAGTGTCTTTCTTACAACATATTCTTTTATTGCAACATTTTCCTGTTTGGAAAACTGTCCCCATGGGTGTGGGCACGTCTAGAATGTTATAAACAGAACGAGGCCTGTCTCCAACGGGCTTTGACTCCGCCATGCTAGGTAGGCCCCAGGTCAGACAGCACGGAATGGCCTGCTTCTCAGGCATCAGGTCCTGCTTCCAGAAGGGGGGCCTCGTTGGCCTTGGTCCATAGGAACTCAGCCCTGGGCGATGCCCCAATGGGGAAGCCATGCTTGGGGGAGAGGCACATGTCTCATCAGCCCGGGCCGCAGCCCAGACGGGGTGGAGTGGGAGCCCCCGTGAGGCTGGTGTCCAAGGACTCTGGCCAGGTATCCAGGGGCCACATCAAAGGGAAGCAGGGAGGGGCCGGCTGGGCAGGGCCAGAACCTGAGTTTATTCGGATGAACTGATCATCCACTTCTGCTGTCGCGTGAACTTGCGGGGTCCAAAATAGGCTCCTCCAGACTGACGTTCTCTCCCAAGTGGCGGAGTCAGTATAGCCTTAACATAGCTGCTGGCAGGCATCCTCACTACAAGGCCGGGTCTCCAGGTCAGTGACATTCGGGTTGGCCAAGAAACCAGAAGCACAAAACCACAGAGGAGTTTTTTCCCTTGTAAATTTGCCAGGACAGCAGCCTGGAAGCACACGGGGCTCGTCTGCTCCCTGGATGTTCACCGATGGGGACCCACCCAAAGGTCACGTAGCTCGGCTGCCCCCCCTTAAACGCCTCCAGCAGCTGGCAGGCCAGGTCTCGGTCTTAACTTCCCTGAGCTCCGTAAAAACTCACTGTTAGCATGGACTAACCAACAGGGAAATTTTTATCTCTTTCTTCTTAAATATAACCTATGATATGTAATCATAGTATATATGGTATAAAAATTGAAATATAGAAAGTTTTGTTAAGATTAAAGACTGTAGGGACTAACCGTTTAAAATCAGCCTCCTACTGACAACTGGAGTATTGCAGGATGTGTGGGCTTCCCCACCCTCTGAATGACGGGCAAGACGGGTACAGACCCCCTTCCTTAACTGGTCTCACTTGGCAGGTCCTCCTTCCTGCCCTGCAGGCAGGAAGCCAGCCCTCAGGAGACCCAGCGCCCGCACATGCACACACATCCAAGAAGGCTGGCTTCGCACTCCCAGGACCCAGTGAAGCATTCGGCCTTGCCAAACCCAGAAAGAATCCTCTAGGGGGTGTCTTTTTAGTCTCTCTCTCTTTCTCTCTCTCTCTCTCTCTCTCTCTCTCTCTCTCTCTCTCTCTCCTCTCCATTTTTGCTTTTCTGTAGGTTGTGTTTCTGGTGAGTACATCAGTGGCATCTTACTCCAGAAAGAGTGCCCTTCGACAGCTGTCAGGCGGGTACCACTTGTCAGGCAATCCGTTCCCAGGTGTCGGTGGTACCTCGTCTCCCGCCCAGCCTCCTCCTCAGGGTGGAGACTGCCGCATGGTTTTCCAGCTCGTGGAGACGAACAGGTCCCGGCTCTTGGCCAGCCGAACCATGAAGCGCCCCACATAGAAGCCGCTGATCTGGCCCACGCCGTCATTTCTCCCCATGGCCAAGAGGAACGTCAGCGCACCTGTGGAGCAGAAGCACAAACTAGAGTCCTGCTCACCATCTGTGGCGGGCAAGTCCCAGATTTATTTATTAATTACAAATTATTAAAGCGTTCTAGGGAGCGTTTCTGTCTCCGGCTTTAAAACTTTGTCCTAGCCCTGGCCGTTGGGGTTGGACGTCGTCTTGTGCACCGAAAGGTTGCCGGTTCAATTCCTGGTCAGGGTACTTGCTGGGCTTTCGGGCTCAGTGCCTGGTAGGGTGAGTGCAGGAGGCAGCCAATCAATGATTCTCTCTCATCGTTGATGTTTCTATCTCTCCCTCTCCCTTCCTCTCTGAAATCAATAAAAATATTTTTTTAAAAAAACTGTGAAGCACATGGGACTCCCTCACCTGGTTTATAGGCCTTGAAGGGCCTCTGTTTCATGGAGTTGACGATATTGGCCACGGCGATGTTGGCATGGAGGCCAGCATGATAGGCCATCTTGGGCTCCTTCACGTCAGCACAGTCGCCGATGGCGTAGATGTGGCTGTAGCCCTCCACCTGGAGGTACTCGTTCACCTTCAGGGCTCCATTGCTGGCCAGTACACTATCTGCCAGGCAAAACCAACAGGAAACCAAAACCCTAAGCTGCCATGTTAAGTGGCCCCCAGAGCACAGAGAAGAGGAGCTCTGGTGCCGGTCAAGCCACCGCAAGAGGCACAATCTCCGGAGGCGAGCCGC
>NW_005370916.1:1573841-1580165 GCF_000412655.1 Myotis brandtii | reverse complement strand
CCCAGAACTCCTCCTGCAGAGGCAAGGGTACCACTCCAGCGTGGAAACTGGTCAGAAAGACAGCGCGGGTCATTTTCTGTGCGTGACTCTGTACGTTACCATGGTTAACACAGTGCTTACGTTCACAACTTGGTCAAGTCTTGAATTTTCTTTTGAACGTGGATCAGATTTTTAAAATAAATACAGGGCTTTAATAAATGATAAACTTTTTATTTTAAGGGACTTAAAAGTTTATCTTTGAAGTATATCATTAGGACAATTGGGTGTTAAGTTTTGGGCTCTCTGTCCATTAACCCTCAGTTCCACCCACATGCCTGGCCTGGACTAGCTTCCTTCCTCTGGGATGGGATAAGTCTTTCCTGCAGGCACAGAGGAGGAGCTCCCCGGGCAGGAATGGGACTCAGGCATACATGAGGGAACCTGAGGACACAGCAACATGGGGCCTGACACGGAGCCACTGAGTCTCCATTCACACACAGAGGCAGGAGTCCACCTGCTCCATGTTTCCATCAGCTCGATGGTCCAATATTGAGCTTTAAGGACACGAAGCCACAATATTGCCCCCACTCCCCAAATGGTCAGGGTTTGGGGAGAGCAGCACACCTGGGAAGAGAGAAAGCCCTGACCCCAGGATTTCCTCTGCATCCGTGATCCAAGGACAGGAACAGAAAGCAGATCTTTTCAGCTCTCTGAAACCTGTTCTCATCTCTTGCTGCTTGGGGGCGGGCCCCGATTTTGGAAGAGTCTCCTCGCCTTGCACATCTTGGGCTAAGCCATCATTATCACAGCTGAGGAAAGGACAGCAAGAGTGAACCTGAACCTAAATTTAAAGTTTGATGCCACCATTCAGATGAGACAAAAGAGCTGCTGGGATGGAGGGGAAAGGTAGGGGCTGCCGATTCCTGGGGGAAAGGCCTGAGGGGCCTTGGACGCTGGGCAGTGAGGAGGCAACCTGAGGAGTGGACAGTGGCTCTGCCACCTGCTTACCAAAGGCACGGTGGTAGGCAAAGCTGTTGATCTTGATACCGTTGCAGACAATCACCAGGTTGGTGGCCACCTCAGTGCCTTTGTCCGTCTGCACACTGATGCACTCGCGATACTCATTGAAAGGCAACTCCGCCATGTTACTCACCCGCTCACCTGTCAAGGGAAGTCTGTGACCAGGAGGCTGGCAGAGGGTGGACAAGGCTGGTCCACGCCAAAGCTGACCCCGGGGGAGTCTGGAGACCCCTGAAGGCCCCAGGAAAGGCCTGGATGCTGTGGCCCAAGTAGGCAATGATTCCACTCCCCCTTCCCGCCCTGCTCCTCTCCCAGTCCACCTGCTACCCCCACAAGCACAATCTGGACACCAGGCCCCAAGGGATACAATGGGAGGAAAGTGCCAAGAAGCAATTTGAGGCTGAGTTTCCCAAGTTCTGGGAAAAGCTATTTGAGGAAGACCTCCAACATGCCTCCCCGACTGTGAGCTATGCCACTCTGCTCAGGCAGCACAGGCCCTCCAGACACACCGACAAAGGTGAAGCCACTGCCCTCCTCACTGCCTAAAAGTAGAGGTGATCACAGTACTGCTGGGAGCAAGGAGACAAGAGCCAGCCTGGGCTTCATAGAGCAGACACCCCCTCCCTGAAAAAAACAAAGAGGCTGAGCCCCACGACTTGTGGAGGACACCCCTGGGGTTAGAGCCCCACTCACTAGCTGCTGGGTGGTTCTCTTCCCTCTTGCTCTGGACAAAAGCCACACTCCTCACCACCCTCAAGATACAAACCAAAAAACCTATTCTCTCCACCACAGAGACATCATAATTCAGGTCAAATCCTTAGATGATTTTTTTTAAATCATTCAACAAATAGGTACCATCTGCACTTTGTCCAAACCAATAGCCAGGACAGTGCTGGTCCGTGACATGAAATCCTGTAAGCACGAGGGCCTGTGCCCTGCCGAGGGCAGACACAACCTCCGGCTGGACATCAGGGCTCAAATGGGCTTTGATGCTCAACCCCAGGACTCAGAGACTGTGGCCACCCTCTAGCTGGGGGCAGTGACCAAGCCTCGAGCCCAATCTCCCTGGGCCAGGGAGAGGGCAGGGCAAGGGGAACGGCACGTACTCAGCAGCAGCTGCACGCCTTTCTGGAGCAGGATCTCCTTCGCCTCCTGCCGGACACAGGGCAGGAGCTCCTTGTCAGCCAGGGCCATTTGGGAGTGAATAAGAGTGACCTGGGGACAAACGACCATAGGACAGAGGAGCCACTGAGCCTCCTGCACACAATAAGAGGCTTAAAAACACCCAGTCTGCCTTCCCCTCCTCCTCCCCTACCTCAGGTCACAGGTTTGGGAACTGGGGCCCAAGTGAAGCAATTTGCCCAACACTGGAACCAGCTCACGGCAAGCTGGGCTGGAGCCCACGTCTCCCGGTCCAGGACTCTCAGAATGGGCCCGCACGCCACAACCACACGGAGCGCCACGTGGAAAATCATTTCAAACATCCTTGGGCACTTATGGTCATACCGTCTATATACAAGCCATTGACATTGTACCTGTACGTCAACCTGACATTGACATTAAAGCTGGTTCTAAAACTAGCACTTCCTGCCATGCGCGTCAGCACAGGGAAGCGAGAGGCAGCCTGGAATGGTGTTCAAAGCCTGGACTTTGGAATCAGACTGCCTGGGTTGAAATCCCATCTTGGATACTCACTCAGAAACTGCCTGACAACTCAGTAAGACAGATCGCAGGGGGCAGGGGCTGGGGGTTAAGGGGGTCAATTTAAGCCCTAGCCAATTTGGCTCAGTGGATAGAGCGTCGGCCTGCGGACTGAAGGTCCCCAGGTTAGATTCTGGTCAAGGGCACGTGCCCGGGTTGCGGGCTCCATCCCCAGTACGGGGCATGCAGGAGGCAGTCAATTAGTGATTCTCTCATCATTGATGTTTCTCTCTCTCTCTCTCTCTCTCTCTCCCCCTCTCTTTCTGAAATCAATAAATATATATATTTTTAAAAGATAAACTTTAAAAAAGAAATGTAATGACGAAATGAGCATGTGTGTATAAAGCACATATTACTCTTATGTGTCTACTGATCATAAACATACAGAAGTTTTCCTGAGTTACTTCCTACTTCAGACCGGTCTTTACCCCATAAATCAAAATTAATGAACTTTTACATCAATTATTCATAATAATTTCCAACAATTTGTCAGAGAACAACTGTATAATTAAATTAGCCCATATTGATCTCACTTTTCAAAACCAATGTGCCTTTCCCTCGGGAAAGAGAAGCAGCCACAGGCTCCATGCGGCTCTCAGCTGATCTGGCATCAGCTGCAAGCGTGCTCTTGCCTCCGTAATTACCAATCATCACTCAGCCCTCAGCTGAGCCTTCGCAGCTGCCAGGATGTGTGTTTTCTCTCCAGGGTGCCAGCCAGATGCTCTATCCCTCCATCATTCAAAGGGAACAGGGCCATCCTCCGTGGGCAGAAGGCAGCGCCGGCCAGTCCTTAGTGAGGGGCTGCACCGCAGGCTCCCCCATGGGGCTGTCCAGGGCAAGGGCTACCGTCTCTTAAAGACCAAAAACCAACTAAAGGTGCTTTTGACCAAGCTAGTTGTCAGCAAAATGAGGCAAAGTCTACGTTCAGGTCACAAAGCTGGGACATTGAGGGGACACAGGAGTTAATGTTCTGTAAGGGGTCTCCCCTGGCCTTGATTCTCCCGGTGGGACCAGAAGGCAGGACCCCTCACTGAACTAGGACACATCCTGGCTGTCCAGAAAAAATTCCGTCAGAAAGGCACTTCAGGGGATCCCTCAGTGCAGGGAGCAGGAGACGGGAAACACGGGCTCCCACAGTGTGTTGGGGAGCTCCGCCTCCCAGGCCTTGAGCAAATTCCCGATTTTCCTTGGACAACACAGAAGGAAGCCGGCCACGGAGAGCTCAGAGCCGCGGCCGCCTGCCCACCTCTTTCTCGGGGTACTCGGTTTTAATCTCCGCTGCCATCTCCACTCCAGCAGAGCCTCCGCCCACCACCACGATGGACTGTGAGCACTGGACCTGGAGCAGAAGCAAATGTGAAAACACCCGCAAGTTCACCCTGCCTCAAGGGGCAGCACTGGGGCGGGGGGTGGGAGGTCCTTGCCAAAAGAGTAGCGAACTCCTTCCAAACGTGAAGTCTAAATGTGCTTCCTCGGGGCCTAGCACTTGCTGGGTGTCTCCCTGCATTTTCCCATCTGATTCTCACAAACAGCCCCAAGAGGCAGGTCTCACCCTGCCCACCCTTCAGATTGACCATGGCCCAGGTCTGTCTGAGCTCAAAGCCGGGCTCCTAACCTCTACACTAGTGTCTTTTCTCCTGGCTTCTCAGAAGCTGTGCAGAGAGGGAAGACCTGGCCGAGCCATGCAGCAGCACTCACCCTGAGAGCCTTCCCTGGTCTCCACCCCTCATCACTTCCAAGGGGATAAAGCCACCCACCCAGCTCTCAGGACTGCTGTGAGAGCTGGCTGCGGGCATGGATCCAAGCCTGTTCTATACATCACAAGGCCCTGTGCAACCAGGAGCCTCGAGAGAGGAGGTGGGGTCCCCAATCGCTACATGAGCAGGTCTGGGTGCGCATGTCCAGACACTGATGACAGATCCAAAGGTCTCCTCCCAGGAGTCTCTCTAATAACTCTCCATCCTTGCAGCCACTGTCACAGGCCTGAACACCTCCTAGGGTCTCCCTGTTGTCCCCCCAAGTTGTTCTGCTCTCCAGGGGCCACCCAGTCTGCGCCCCCTGCCCTGCCCGGGGCCAGGGGCACTCACCTGCTTCACCATGTTCTCGTAGGCCTGAATGGCCTCCTGCTGGCTGAAAACCTGGTTCAACTTGCCGGGGAAGAAGCCAGTGCTGCCCGTGGCCAGGATAAGATGCGAGAAGGGCAGTGCCTGCGAGGGGCAAGGAAAAGAAAGGTGGGGGCAGGCCTGGGCTCTTCATCCAACCCCAGGCCCACGGGTACTGAGCCCTCTGAGGCAGCCCTCCTTGGAGGGGAGCAAAACCATCACGTGGTTAAGCTGAGGGGTGGTGCTAGAACCCAGTAGAACCTAAAGAAGCAGACTTGCCTCCTGCCAGAGCCCCCAGCACGGAAATGAGAGGGCTGAGCTCCCCACAGCGGGGGGCAGGGAAGCTGGAAACAGGAAACTGCATGTGGGGAATAAGCAGGATTCCAGCGTCCATGTGGAATTAGTTTAGATTCTCCTAGGTATTTTAGAAGAAATTGCCCCCTGCACCCCCAAAACAAAGGAAAGGGGGGAGGGAGGAGATCCTGCTTGGAGCCTAAATAGATCAAGTTGACAAAACCAGTGCTGCTCTGATGGGAGGACGGGGTCTGTGTTCCCATGGACCCTCATGGACCCTCATGGACCCTCCAGGGCTCTGAAAAGTCTGGCCCGAAACCACAGAACAAGGCGACTCTCAGCAATCTTTCCAACCGAGAGATTCCCGGCCCTAAAATTAATCCAAGTGGGATTGATTCACACAAAATCGAAGACTCATTGAGGACAGAAATGGCGTCCCCTTTTTGCAATTCCCCTTTAGCTTTGGATAGAGTAGAGGGCAAGGCTAGAGGTGGCCCTCAACATGACGGCTGGGCTGGTGGCAGCTCATGGGTGGAGCTCACATCACTGCGGGTGTACACCAGGCGCCGAGCTACTACCCGGCTGAGTATCTTCCTGGCTGTGGGATCCCGGGAGAGCCACTGATCCCCACGTGACAGGAGGCTACACCACCTCCCCGAGTCATGGCGGGCATCACAGGAGACCACGTAAAGCTTAGGACAGTGCCCAGGGTACAGGAAAGACTCAGGAAATGTCTGCCCCCACACTCGTGGTTGCTGTCGTCAGGCCTCTGCTTATGAGGAAGCTGCTCTCAGCACCAGGCAGGGCTGGGGGCCAGAGGCCTCTCTCCCCCCGTGAGGCCTGCCAGGTAGATCTGCCAGGTCCCCCACCAGCAGCCGTCAGCCCTGCTCACCTCGCCATCCTCCAGCAGCACCGTCTGATTCTTCAGATCGATCTCAACCACCACGCCCTGCCGGAAGCTATTCTTGAAGCTCTTCGAGTAGGAGATGAATGTCTTTTTGGCAAACCCTGGGGAGTGGACACAGAGGAGGTCACAGTGTAAAACTGGGCTGCCCACAGGAGACAGAATAACCCAGAACCTCTCCTGAACTGCATACTAACAGGGGTGCCCCTGACCAAACATCTGGGCCAGTGGTATACCCAGGGTATCCACCCACCCCCAAAGTGCCAGTCTGGGCCCCGGGGCCTCAGAGAAGCTCAAGCTCTTACTCTAGGGCAGCGGTTCTCA
>NW_005370916.1:1554489-1568634 GCF_000412655.1 Myotis brandtii | reverse complement strand
AAAATTATACAGGTTTCAGGTGCACAATTCTACAACACATCAAGAATTCAGTCTTGCCCCCTGGCGTGGCTCAGTGGTTGAGTGTCAACCTGATCATGGTTTAATTCCCGGTCAGAGCACATACCCGAGTTGCAGGCTTGATCCCCAGTGTGGAGCGTGTGGGAGGCAGCTGATCAATGATTCTCTCTCATCACTGATGTTTCTATCTCGCTCTCCTTCTCCCTTCCTCTCTAAAATCAATAAAAATTAAATAATAATAATAATAAAGAATACAGTCTTTCTGCCCTGGCCAAAGTCGCTCAGTGGTTACAGTGCTGGTCTGCATATAGGACCATCTTGCATTCGATTCCCAGTCAAGGGCACATGCCTGGGTTGCAGATCTGATCTCCAGTCCCAGCTGGGGCGTGTGCAGGAGGCAACCAATCAATGTGTCTCTTTCACATCAATGTTTCTCTCTCTCTTTCTCCCCTCCCCCATCTCTTCCACTCTCTAAAATCAATGGAAAAAATATCCTCACTCTTCCAGTGAGGATTTAACAACAACAACAAAAAGAATTCAGTCTTTCTGGAGCCTAATCCAAAACTCTATTCTTTGTGCCCATGCTGTGACTTCAAAAGGTACAAGTTAGCCACACTCATCCAAGACCCCCTCCTACACCTGCTTCTCCCTTCCTCAAAATACCTGTCTGTTCAATCTTCCACTCTTCCCTCCCAGGGCCCTTCACACTTCTCACCTGTTCCTTCTTCAAAAGCTGCCAGGTATGAGACAATATATATTTCCTCATGGTTCCTGATTTGGCAAATGACACGAGCTCCTTTGCCTTTCAAGGGTAGGACCACAAATGCTTCCCAAGGATCCGGTTATATTAGAAATGAGTAGCTTCCTCCTCAGTCTTCATACCCTACCAGTAGCTGTTGGAAGCCTTGTTCTGAGAAAATCTCACCCTCAGAATCTCCTTATGTCACAATGAAAGATTCTGGAAGAGAGAAACCAAAATCTGAAAATCTAACATTTATTGAACACTCACAGGCATTATATTAGTTAACTTCATAACTACCACAAGATGAGAGACCTCACGCCCACTCCACCCATGAGGAGACTGAGGCTCAGTGGCTAAATGACTGCCAGAGTAATGGGGCCATAAAAAAGAAAGTAGGAGGTTCCTGGGCTGGGGCTCAGGGCATCCAACACCTCAGCCTGGGGACCACTCTGAGGCTTAGAATTTAGACACCTGTATGGCACTGTCCTATAAATCTTGTTAGATCAGTAAATCAGAAACACTCAGCAAATTGGAAGTCCCTAACCAAACAGGGTACCGAATGTTGAAAGGAACTTGTAACTGGAACTCAATGACTCTGGGGTCTTTTCAAAAATAGAGAAGAGCTTGACTGGTGTGGCTCACTTGGTTGGGCATTGGCCTGTGTACCAGGAGGTTGCTGTTCCAATTCCAGTCAGGGCACATGCCTAGGTTGTGGGCTCAATCCCCATTGGGGGGTGTGCAGAAGGCAGCAGATTGATGCTTGTCTCTCATCAATGTTTCTCTCTCTCTCCCCCTCTCTTTCTGAAATCAATAAATATATATATTTTTAAAAGATAAACTTTAAAAAAGAAATGTAATGACGAAATGAGCATGTGTGTATAAAGCACATATTACTCTTATGTGTCTACTGATCATAAACATACAGAAGTTTTCCTGAGTTACTTCCTACTTCAGACCGGTCTTTACCCCATAAATCAAAATTAATGAACTTTTACATCAATTATTCATAATAATTTCCAACAATTTGTCAGAGAACAACTGTATAATTAAATTAGCCCATATTGATCTCACTTTTCAAAACCAATGTGCCTTTCCCTCGGGAAAGAGAAGCAGCCACAGGCTCCATGCGGCTCTCAGCTGATCTGGCATCAGCTGCAAGCGTGCTCTTGCCTCCGTAATTACCAATCATCACTCAGCCCTCAGCTGAGCCTTCGCAGCTGCCAGGATGTGTGTTTTCTCTCCAGGGTGCCAGCCAGATGCTCTATCCCTCCATCATTCAAAGGGAACAGGGCCATCCTCCGTGGGCAGAAGGCAGCGCCGGCCAGTCCTTAGTGAGGGGCTGCACCGCAGGCTCCCCCATGGGGCTGTCCAGGGCAAGGGCTACCGTCTCTTAAAGACCAAAAACCAACTAAAGGTGCTTTTGACCAAGCTAGTTGTCAGCAAAATGAGGCAAAGTCTACGTTCAGGTCACAAAGCTGGGACATTGAGGGGACACAGGAGTTAATGTTCTGTAAGGGGTCTCCCCTGGCCTTGATTCTCCCGGTGGGACCAGAAGGCAGGACCCCTCACTGAACTAGGACACATCCTGGCTGTCCAGAAAAAATTCCGTCAGAAAGGCACTTCAGGGGATCCCTCAGTGCAGGGAGCAGGAGACGGGAAACACGGGCTCCCACAGTGTGTTGGGGAGCTCCGCCTCCCAGGCCTTGAGCAAATTCCCGATTTTCCTTGGACAACACAGAAGGAAGCCGGCCACGGAGAGCTCAGAGCCGCGGCCGCCTGCCCACCTCTTTCTCGGGGTACTCGGTTTTAATCTCCGCTGCCATCTCCACTCCAGCAGAGCCTCCGCCCACCACCACGATGGACTGTGAGCACTGGACCTGGAGCAGAAGCAAATGTGAAAACACCCGCAAGTTCACCCTGCCTCAAGGGGCAGCACTGGGGCGGGGGGTGGGAGGTCCTTGCCAAAAGAGTAGCGAACTCCTTCCAAACGTGAAGTCTAAATGTGCTTCCTCGGGGCCTAGCACTTGCTGGGTGTCTCCCTGCATTTTCCCATCTGATTCTCACAAACAGCCCCAAGAGGCAGGTCTCACCCTGCCCACCCTTCAGATTGACCATGGCCCAGGTCTGTCTGAGCTCAAAGCCGGGCTCCTAACCTCTACACTAGTGTCTTTTCTCCTGGCTTCTCAGAAGCTGTGCAGAGAGGGAAGACCTGGCCGAGCCATGCAGCAGCACTCACCCTGAGAGCCTTCCCTGGTCTCCACCCCTCATCACTTCCAAGGGGATAAAGCCACCCACCCAGCTCTCAGGACTGCTGTGAGAGCTGGCTGCGGGCATGGATCCAAGCCTGTTCTATACATCACAAGGCCCTGTGCAACCAGGAGCCTCGAGAGAGGAGGTGGGGTCCCCAATCGCTACATGAGCAGGTCTGGGTGCGCATGTCCAGACACTGATGACAGATCCAAAGGTCTCCTCCCAGGAGTCTCTCTAATAACTCTCCATCCTTGCAGCCACTGTCACAGGCCTGAACACCTCCTAGGGTCTCCCTGTTGTCCCCCCAAGTTGTTCTGCTCTCCAGGGGCCACCCAGTCTGCGCTCCCTGCCCTGCCGGGGGCCAGGGGCACTCACCTGCTTCACCATGTTCTCGTAGGCCTGAATGGCCTCCTGCTGGCTGAAAACCTGGTTCAACTTGCCGGGGAAGAAGCCAGTGCTGCCCGTGGCCAGGATAAGATGCGAGAAGGGCAGTGCCTGCGAGGGGCAAGGAAAAGAAAGGTGGGGGCAGGCCTGGGCTCTTCATCCAACCCCAGGCCCACGGGTACTGAGCCCTCTGAGGCAGCCCTCCTTGGAGGGGAGCAAAACCATCACGTGGTTAAGCTGAGGGGTGGTGCTAGAACCCAGTAGAACCTAAAGAAGCAGACTTGCCTCCTGCCAGAGCCCCCAGCACGGAAATGAGAGGGCTGAGCTCCCCACAGCGGGGGGCAGGGAAGCTGGAAACAGGAAACTGCATGTGGGGAATAAGCAGGATTCCAGCGTCCATGTGGAATTAGTTTAGATTCTCCTAGGTATTTTAGAAGAAATTGCCCCCTGCACCCCCAAAACAAAGGAAAGGGGGGAGGGAGGAGATCCTGCTTGGAGCCTAAATAGATCAAGTTGACAAAACCAGTGCTGCTCTGATGGGAGGACGGGGTCTGTGTTCCCATGGACCCTCATGGACCCTCATGGACCCTCCAGGGCTCTGAAAGAAACCACAGAACAAGGCGACTCTCAGCAATCTTTCCAACCGAGAGATTCCCGGCCCTAAAATTAATCCAAGTGGGATTGATTCACACAAAATCGAAGACTCATTGAGGACAGAAATGGCGTCCCCTTTTTGCAATTCCCCTTTAGCTTTGGATAGAGTAGAGGGCAAGGCTAGAGGTGGCCCTCAACATGACGGCTGGGCTGGTGGCAGCTCATGGGTGGAGCTCACATCACTGCGGGTGTACACCAGGCGCCGAGCTACTACCCGGCTGAGTATCTTCCTGGCTGTGGGATCCCGGGAGAGCCACTGATCCCCACGTGACAGGAGGCTACACCACCTCCCCGAGTCATGGCGGGCATCACAGGAGACCACGTAAAGCTTAGGACAGTGCCCGGGGTACAGGAAAGACTCAGGAAATGTCTGCCCCCACACTCGTGGTTGCTGTCGTCAGGCCTCTGCTTATGAGGAAGCTGCTCTCAGCACCAGGCAGGGCTGGGGGCCAGAGGCCTCTCTCCCCCCGTGAGGCCTGCCAGGTAGATCTGCCAGGTCCCCCACCAGCAGCCGTCAGCCCTGCTCACCTCGCCATCCTCCAGCAGCACCGTCTGATTCTTCAGATCGATCTCAACCACCACGCCCTGCCGGAAGCTATTCTTGAAGCTCTTCGAGTAGGAGATGAATGTCTTTTTGGCAAACCCTGCGGAGCGGACAGAGGAGGTCACAGTGTAAAACTGGGCTGCCCACAGGAGACAGAATAACCCAGAACCTCTCCTGAACTGCATACCAACAGGGGTGCCCCTGACCAAACATCTGGGCCAGTGGTATACCCAGGGTATCCACCCACCCCCAAAGTGCCAGTCTGGGCCCCGGGGCCTCAGAGAAGCTCAAGCTCTTACTCTAGGGCAGCGGTTCTCAACTTGTGGGTCACGACCCCTTTGGCGGTCGAACGACCCTTTCACAGGGGTCGCCTAAGACCATCCTGCATATCAGATATTTACATTACGATTCATAACAGTAGCAACATTACAGTTATGAAGTAGCAACGAAATTAATTTTATGGTTGGGTCACAACATGAGGAACTGTATTTAAAGGGCCAGAAGGTTGAGAACCTCTGTTCTAGGGCCTTGATATGGTAGCTGCTTAAGGCCAATGACCTTTAGATTCTCCAGAATTTGTCTAGCGGTTGAATAGAGGTACCTTGCCCGAAGTCGAGAAAACCACCCCCAGACCCACAGCGTGATAAGACCCAGAAAGCCCCAGGAAGGAGCCCGTTACCGCTCTCCACGGAGGCCCGCAGGGCTGCGACATTGTGGTGGAAGGAGTCCTTCATGTCCACCAGCGTGAAGGAGATGTTCAGTGCCTGCAGCTGGCCGGCGGCCGTGATCCCGCCAAAGCCCCCGCCGACGATCACCACATGCACACCTCTCGCTTCCATGGAGACCTGGGACCCCATCTCGAGCCGCCACTGCAGGGACAGAAGGAGAGACCACATGGGAGTCAGGGGCAGCTCAAGGCTGGGAGGGCAGGGGTGAGCCCACAGCAAGAAGGGCCTCAAATGCCGAGACGTGACCTTTTTAATTTATGTCATCATTAAGATTTTAATTGTAAAATCTCAATTCCAGCGCAGTGGATAGAGCGTCAGCCTGCGGACTCAAGGGTCCCAGGTTCGATTCTGGTCAAGGGCATGTACCTTGGTTGCAGGCACATCCCCAGTAGAGGGTGTGCAGGAGGCAGCTGATCGGTGTTTCTCTCTCATCGATGTTTCTAACTCTCTATCCCTCTCCCTTCCCCTCTGTAAAAAAATCAATAAAATATATTTTTTTTTAAAAAGATTTTAATTGTAAAATCTGAATTCCAGAGGCACAGGGGTATCATTGTTCCATCCCATCGCCCAACCACCCAGTTCCATTCTCCACTGCATCCACGTTACCAAGTTGATATGAATCCTTCAGAGGTGTTCTGTGTACCTACAATCGTAATTGTTTCTGCACACATTAAACTATTCTGCAGTTTCCCCACTCAATATATTTGCCCACTCGTCAACATAACTTAAATGAGCTCCTGCTCTTTGATGTGCTCTGTGCCATGGATCCTGGGGTCAGAGACAGACAGACAGATGTGGCCCCTGCCCTTGTAAAGGAGGGGCTCACAAACCACAGGGCCAGGAGGAGGATGCGGACCTGGGAAGCTGGTCAGGTGCACCTTTCTATGGTGGGCACACCTGTGGGGACCTGCAGGCACGGGCCACATCAAAGGAACGAAATAAAATTCTTAAGCCCCAAGCTAAGCAAACACTCTGACCAGATTCTGCCCACTCACAGGCCACCAGCTTGAGCCCCAGGTCTAAGGAGATGAATGGACAGGTTTTGACCATCAACCTGCAAAATAGGATGCGGTGTGACTGAGGCCGTGACGGTGGGGCGGGGAGGAGAGGCCTGCAGTGGGAGGTCATTCCCCGAGCATTCTGGGACAGTGGAGGTCCACCAGGACTGCTGGGCAGCCTCCCCAGGAGACATGGGGCAAGGAGAGACGTCTGCTGTGAGAAGAAACAGTGTTGGTTAAAGACTGCGAAGGAATGCCCGCCGGTAAGAAGGACGGTAGGCAGCAGTGCTGATCGTGTGGGCTCCAGTGAGGGGGAGGGAGGAGCAAGCACCTGCTTGATGCCAGGGACAGTGTCTGCAGAGGGTGGAGGGCCAGGACTGCAGGCCACCTGTGCCCCAGGCCCACACTCACACCTGGACTGGTGCAGCCGGACCAGGGTCCAGCAGACTGAGCAAACCTTGGTTGAGTTCCTGAGGAGCTGAAATTCAAAAACCCTTGGCCCAGAGCACGACAGTGGAGGACGTCTGAGGCAGAGGACAGTCCTGGGCTGAGTCAGCACAGAGGGAGAAGGAAGAGCTTGCCTGGGTGCCCCCAGCCAGCCCAAGAAGCAATCTACCAGGCTCACCCTCCAAAGAGCCCAGGTCACCTGGCGCATCCCAGAGTCTGTCCCTTTCGAGGGCTGAGAAGCTGGCCTGGGGCTGCAGTCAGAGGCCTTACCCCAGTTTAGCTTAACCCCAGAGAAGGCTGCTCATGGTGCAGGGCCCCAGGGCTCTCCAGTGTGGGAGCCCAGCTACCTGGGGAGCGATCTTGACTGCAGCTGAGAGCCTGAGAGCAGTGAGGGTTGTTGGGAGATGCTGGCTAGAGGCGACAGGCAGTCACACCTCCTCCTGGCCTGTGCCGGGCTCTAAGGAGAGGCAGAAATAAAGCAGGCTGCCAGGAGAGACAGTAAAGGATGGCGAAGCTGGCATGCACAGAAAGCAGCGAGAGGCCCAACAGCGGCTGCGGGCATCAGGGATGGAGGTTCACAGTGGGGGCGGCAGGGGGTGGCAAGGAGGAGGAAGTGGACTCGGGTCAACCTTGAAGGGCAGACAGCATGCTGCCCAAAGGCTTGATGGGGAAGCGTGTTCCAGCCGGCCTGGGGCCCTCTCGGGCAGCACCCCGGCAGCTGGAAGACTACCCCACTGTCCTGCATCCTGTGTGGCCTGGGCACAACCCCTGCCCCCCTGGCCTCCATTTACCCCCTGTAATGTGAGGGGGCATCCTAAGATGTCCTTGCACACATAGATTTCCAAGACATGGTGGCCCCCAAAATGGTCCCCACACTTATAGAGGCAGCTTATGGTTAGAGCTCCAGGCACTGTTCTTGTTGGTATTCAAATGTCCACTGCCTAATTGTTCCTGAGGAGCTGAAATTCAAAAACCCTTGGCCCAGAGCACGACAGTGGAGGACGTCTGAGGCAGAGGACAGCCTTGGGCTGAGTCAGCACAGAGGGAGAAGGAAGAGGTGGCGAAGCTTGCCTGGGTGCCCCCAGCCAGCCCGAGAGGCAATCCACCAGGCTCACCCTCCAAAGAGCCTGGTGGGGGAGGGAGAACATGGTGGGGAGGGAGAACCTGGTAAAGGTGGGAGTACCTGATGAAGGAGAGAGAACCTGGTAGGGGAGGAATTAAGCTGGTGGGGCAGGGAGAATCTGATGGGGGAGGGAGAAGCTGGTGGAGGAGGGAGAAGCTGGTGGGGGAGGGAGAAGCTGATGGAGGAGGGAGAACAGGATGGGGGGTGAGGAACCTGGTGGGGAAGAGAACCTGGTGGGGAAGGGGGAACCTGATGGGGGAGGTAGATCTGACAGAGAAGATTAGAAGGGATTTAACTGTTTCTCACTGGCTAAATGGTCCCCAACTCATTGAGGCTTGTGCATTCTACCCATTTACAGATGAGGAAAGAGCCCTCAGCAGGGCTGGGACCAGCACGAGTCCCCAGCAGGCGGTGCCACCTTCACTGCTCCAGGCCCTCAGAAAGGTCGCCCTGAGTGTTCATCGGGCGGAATCTGCCAGCTGGGCCAGAAGGAGCATGTCTCCTGGGAGCCAAAACCGAGAGGGCCCAGGGCCCAGCCAGAGGTCAGGAGTAAACACCAGGAGCTGAGCAGAGGCTGGGAATGAGGCAGGCGATGGAAGGGGTATGTTTCACCTCCCCCTTCAGCACAGCCCCCTCTGTGCCAACCTGCCTGTGGGGCCAGCAGCCGGCAAGGTCAGGGAAACCCCCAGAGCCCTGCTCCCAAGCTGGCTGGGCACAGGCCCAGAGAGGCTGCACAGCTGGTTAGGGAGAGGGGTCCACCGTGGGTCGGGTCACACTGGGCCACCTAGGGAAGCTCAAGGAGAGACTTAGAAAACACCTGGGACCTTCTCTGCAGAGGACATAGTTTGGGCCAAGAGGTCCGGTGGCAGAAAGGGAGGCTGAAGATGAGCTCGGGGAACAAGGTGGGGTGGCCAGGAGGGCAGGTGACAGGGGCCAGCACACACAGGGTGCCTGTCACACCTACATGCTCACCAGTTCTAACCACCAGGCCTGCCCTGGGCCCTTCCCGGGGAGGAGAGTAAGCCCAGCCACCCCAGTGCAGGCCTGAGGGGCAGTAAACTGGCCCAGGATCAACTGGCTTCCCCAAAGGGCAAACCCTGGCCCACCCAACCAGGTACACCCTCAGTGAAGGCAAACTGCTTCTCTGGAGTTCCAGCGAGCAGAGTTCCAGGGGCTGGGGCCTGAGGGCTCTCCCACCACGAGGGGCTGGACGAGGAGAAGAGGAGGCCCTGAAGCCCCTGCTGGAATCTCTCTTCTCTCTCCTCCACTGACCTCTGACACTCTCACTGGGGGAATGGTGGGCTGGCGGCTCTCCAGCTGATTCCACCCTTCCTCCTCAGCGGCCTCCCTTACCCAACACTCTTGCACACCCATGTCTTCCTTGGCCAATTCTTTTTTTTTTTTTATCCTCACTGGAGGATGTTTACTGATTTGAGAGAGAGAGGAAGGGAGAGAGAAAGAAACATTGATGTGAGAGAGAAACATCGATCAGTTGCTTCCCATACATGGCCCGACCAAGGATTGAACCCACAACCTAGGTATGTATCCTAACCGGAAATCAAACCTGGAAATTGTCCGTGTATAGGACGATGCTCCAACCAACTCAGCCACCCAGCCAGGGCCAGTGCCAGCTCTTGCTTGGCCCCTGAGGACACCTCCCCTACCCTCGACCACGATCCACTTTGCCAGATACCTAAACCATGTACTTAAGCCACAGAGCTGCTTCCCAGCCACACACCCTACCTATCGGTGCTCAGAAAGCACATGTAGCCCTGGCCAATGTGGCTCCGTGGTTAGAGCATCAGCCCGTGCACCAAAGGCTCACAGGTTCGATTCCCCATCAAGGGCACGTACCTGGGTTGCAGGTTCGATCCCCAGCCCTGGTCAGGGTGTGGGAGGCACCAATTGGTGTGTTTCTCTTATCTCTCTCTCTCTCTCTCTTTTCCTCTCTTTCTTTTTCCCCATCAAGGGCACGTACCTGGGTTGCAGGTTCGATCCCCAGCCCTGGTCAGGGTGTGGGAGGCAACCAATTGGTGTGTTTCTCTTATCTCTCTCTCTCTTTTCCTCTCTTTCTTTTTTCCCCCCTCCCTCCCTTCCACTCTCTCCAAAAATCAATGGGAAAAATATCCAGCCTCAATCAATGAGAGACCCCATCAATGGAAGACTACAGGATACACTGTTATACACCCATACAATGGAATATTCTGGAGCCATTCATTTTTAGAGTGGACGCTTTTTACATGAAATGTTTGTCCACACCCATACGATGTACAAGACCAAGAATAAATCTTAATGTAAATTATGGTCTTTGGGTGAATGTGTCAATGCATGTTCATCCACTGTAACAAGTGTACCACTCTGCCGGGGGATGTTGATAATGGGGGAGGCTGTGCATGTGTGAGGACAGGGGACATATGAAAAGTCTTCTGTACCTTGCCCTCAATTTTGCTATGAACTAAAACTACTCTACAAAAATAAAGTCCTTAAAAAACAAAGTTTGTTACCTGGCCAGTGTGGCTCAGTGGTTGAGTCAACCTATGAACCAGGAGGTCACTGCACAGTTTGATTCCCATTCAGGGCACATGCCCGGGTTGCGGGCGCAATCCCCAGTAGGGGGCGTGCAGGAGGCAACCGATCAATCATTCTCTCTCATCATTGATGTGTCTATCTCTCTCCCTCTGCCTTCCTCTCTGAAATCAATAAAAATATACTAAAAAAACAAAAACAAAGTTTGTCCATGAAAAAGTCAGGTAATAAAACAGCCTAATCCCACTTATGGGCTGTTCAAATGAAAAATGTAAGTTCTTTATTCATGGGATTCAGTTGCACAGCTCATAGTGCTATAAAACAAAATGAGTCTGGCTGGTGTTGCTCAGTGGTTGAGTCAACCTATGAACCAGGAGATCACTGCACAGTTTGATTCCCACTCAGGGCACCTGCCAGGGTTGCGGGCGCAATCCCCAGTAGGGGCGTGCAGGAGGCAACCGATCAATCATTCTCTCTCATCATTGATGTTTCTATCTCTCTCCCTCTCCCTTCCTCTCTGAAATCAATACAACAAAAGCAAAGTCTGTCCATGAAAAGTCAGATAATAGAACAGCCTAATCCCACTTATGGGTAATCAGACATGTGTACCTAGCTACATATATACACATACATGTAATAATGACAACAGCTAGCATTCATTGCATTTTTATCTGTATCTTTGCATTGAATAGTGTGAGTTTTTCTCTCCATTTTTGATAGAAAGTCAGGAACTTGCCCAAGGTCAATCCTCACAGTCTGATAGACCTGAGCTCTAAAGCAAAGCGCTCACAGTGGTCCCAGATGACGTTTCTACTTTCTTCTTTGAGGTTTGTTTTTTTTTTTTGTATCATTATGGGTAATCAGACATGTGTACCTAGCTACATATATACACATACATGTAATAATGACAACAGCTAGCATTCATTGCATTTTTATCTGTATCTTTGCATTGAATAGTGTGAGTTTTTCTCTCCATTTTTTGATAGAAAGTCAGGAACTTGCCCAAGGTCAATCCTCACAGTCTGACAGACCTGAGCTCTAAAGCAAAGCGCTCACAGTGGTCCCAGGTGACGTTTCTACTTTCTCCTTTGGGGTGTTTTTTTTTTTTTTGGTATTGTTTGAATATTTTTAAATGAGGCACAACCAGGGTACATGCCCTTGACCGGAATCGAACCTGGGACCCTTCAGTCCGCAGGCCGACGCTCTATCCACTGAGCCAAACCAGTTAGGGCTTGTTTGAATATTTTTAAATGAGTGTGTCATTTTTACAGAAATAATAAAGCTTTAAAAACAGGGCAGACCTCCTACCAACTAATTTTTAAAATTGAGATATTAGTCATATACAATTCACTATTTTGAAGTGTACAATTCAGTGGTTCCTAGTACACTCATAAAATTGTACAACCATCACCACGATTTCATACCAGAACATTGTCAACTCGCCCCCCCCCCCAAATTTTTTTGGAAAGGAAAGAAAAAACTCATCCATTAGCAGTCATTCCCCATTCCCTCCTCCTGCAGGCCCTGGGAGCCACCAATCTTCTGTCAGTCTCTACACATTAGCCCATTCCATACCTTTTGTCTGGTTTCTTTCACTTAGCATGTTTCAAGATTCATCCAAGCTGTAGCATGCATCAATATTTCATTACTTTTCATGGCTGAGTAACATTGCATTGTATGGAGAAACATTTTGTTTATCCATCCATCAGTTGATGTACATTTGGGTTGTTTCCACCTTTTGGCTATTGTGAATAATGTTGCTATGAACATTCATACACAAGTTTTTCTGTGAACGTATGTTTTTAATTCTCTTGAGTATATACCTAGGAGTGAAATTGCTGGGGCCTATGGTAACTCTGTATTTAACTGTTTGAGGAACTGCAAAACCCACCATCTGATTCTGAACTGAACATCAAGCCAAAGGAGAGAGCACAGAGAGTCTTAACTCAATCTGCCTAGATTCAGGAAGGTTAGCTTAAGAGAAGGTCCAAGAGAGCAAACCCTAATTGTCCAGGGACTCCTAAGGAAATTTACCTTTGCCCTTCCCCCAACACATTCGCACGTGCACGCACACACACACACACACACACACACACACACATCTGGTGTACACTGGAATTTTCTCAGTAAATCCTGTTTCTACCAAGGATACCCAGCCTGACCTCCGGGGGAGTGGGGGGGAGAGGTGTTAGTCTCTAATAATACAAACAGAGGCTTTTAGGAATCTACTGAAAAACAAGCCAGTTACATTTATGCGAACGTTGTAGAGCGGTCACACCTCAGAACACATACAGCAGGAACCACGTGGGTTCCAATCAACGCAAGGACATGGTCCAGGATCGCTTCACAGAGATTACAAGTGAAACAAAGTCTGGAGTCCTCGGTGGCTATGCCCAGGGTAGATTTCTACAGCCACGTTTCCAGAGTGGCCATCGTGTTTGAGGGGGCCTCTGGGTGTGACTCCAAGCACCACGAATGTCCCCTATCCACCGGGGGACAGGCTGAGAGTAGGCCTTCCATGGCCCGTTCCCCAGGGAATGCATGCTAAATATAACCCCAAAAATACCACTTTCTGAAAGGGACTCAAAGTCTGACAAAGGAGCTATCCTTTCCCGCCCCAGGAGAGGGCAGCTCTGGGCAGACAGGCTCATCCCAGTGTCCTACACACTCCCCTACCACAACCCTGTACCTCCTCCTGGGAGCCAGTCGCCTTCCGGTTCCTGTAACACCCCGTGGTCTGCTCACCTCCTGTGTCTGGATCCTCCTGGCTTTCTTATTTCACCACCAGCCAAACACCAGCCAGGCCTTGGCGCTCACCAGCCCTGGTCAGCTCTACTGCTAAACTGCTGGGTGTCCCGAACAAGGGCAGGCCCAGCTGGGAGCAGTCTCCCCAGAAATGGAGGCCCTCCAGATTTGGGGTTACACACAGTGCTCTTAAAGGGCTTCTCTCTAGGTGCTGGGGTGAGGGTGGGTGACGTCTGCGAGCTTAGGGCTTGCACAGGGGCATACTGGAGCGCGCGCGCGCGCGCACACACACACACAGAGTGGAATTTGAGCAGGACTCCTTGATAGTTTACACATTTACATAGTTTACAAAGGCCTTGAACACAAGACACACACCTGGGATGCCTGGTAAGCCCTCCCCAAACTATGTCTGCCCCCTAGCTGTGTGCCAGGCCTCCTGTGAAATCATCGGCTCCCCTCCCCACCCTCAGACACAGCCAGGGGTCAAAGGGTCGCTAGTTGGAGGGGACAGGCAGGGTGTGTTTAGGGGGTGGGGCTGGAAGGAAGGCGCGCACCGTCACCCACTACAAGCAGCTCCCCGGGAATTTGGGGCGTCCTGGGCTCCCCAGCCCCATCCGTAAGTTCGGCGCCCGCGGAAACGGGGCTTCGTGGAAAGGAGAGGTGGCCCTCCTAGTGTAAACCGGAGCCTGGGGCACTGAGCCCCCGGCATTTCCCTCTGGAGCCCGAGGCTTTCCTCCTTCCCTGTGGCCCGGCTTCCAACCAGCGGCGACCCTCGGCCGGGGGTGGGGGTTAGGGCTGAATGAGGGCACCCTTCTCACCTGGAAGACTCGGACGTCACTTCGGGGGCGGACGGGAAGGGGGTCAGTGCCCCTCCCCCTGCCGCGGGTACCGTAAACCTCCCTGTTGTGTTTTGGAGAAAGTGTGGTGGTGCAGCCCCCGCGTCCCGGACGATCGCCCTCCTCCCGAGGCCACAACTCCGCGCACCG
>NW_005370916.1:1553641-1554302 GCF_000412655.1 Myotis brandtii | reverse complement strand
CGGGCACTCCCCGTCCGCCTTCCCCCTCCGCCTCCCGTCCGCTAACGGGTGGGAACCCCACCCCCACTCCCCACCGTGAAACTGACGGCCCCGAAGATCGACGTCGCCTGGCCCTGCGCGAGCCCCTCGGACTCTGATCAAAGTTTGGCCCGAAGCTGCCGGACTTCAGGGCGCGGGCTCTCGGGCACCGGCTGTGCCGCCCGGGGCTGATGACCAACCTCCTGCCTTTACGCTTATAAGTCATAACCCGCAAACCCAGTGGAGCACCTCTGTATGCCTGGCCCTGTGCTAGGAGCCGGGAGATAAAATGGAGAACAAACTGGCCTGGTTTCTGCTCACCTTCCGATTGGGTGATAGTCTGCGGAAAGACAATATATTAAACATCCATCTCTCATTGAAGGAAGAAAAACGGGGGGCAAAGGAAGGGTGCTGAGGCCTTTCTCCAAGGATGAGGAGGAGTTAGTCCTAGGCAGAGAGGAGGCAAGTGTGCTCTGGGGGTGCAAATTGCTGGCGGTGATACAGGCCCGGAGGCCGTGGTGAAGACTGGCCCGTCACCCCAAGGGCAGTGGGATTTGCCACTGTGGGGTTTTAAGCAGAAGAGTGACAGGACTGAGTCATGTTCTGTGGTGAAAGGATGGGGACGTAGGAGGGCTGCTGAAAA
>NW_005370916.1:1552856-1553413 GCF_000412655.1 Myotis brandtii | reverse complement strand
GGTTTGGGGGGGGGGGGGAAGGAGCTTGGAGTATGTAGGATATGTAAAGAAATGGACTGATGCAAGCTACAACCTGGCAGTCGGATCAAGCTAATGAGGTGACAGGTGACATCTATTTAAACAAACATTAGCACCTACCCTAAGAGATCCTTGATGTGAACTGTCTAGTGTGGTGTCTGGCACACAGCAGCCAGCTTGCCCAAGGCCATGCAGTGCCTGGCAGCCTCCTGGCTCCCACCCAGTGCTCCTTTGAATACTGCCCTTCACCTTCCCGGTTTTCACAAATGTTTATACTACAAGTGTACCTCTTCCAAAGGCTGTGGTCAAAGACTTTGTACCCAATACCCCCAGCATAGGAGCGATGGGATCAACTCCATCTAAAACAGAGGTTCTCAACCTTCCTAATGCCGCGACCCTTTAATACAGTTCCTCATGTTGTGGTGACCTCCAATTTCATTGTTACAAATTGAACATAATTAAAGCATAGTGATTAATCACAAAAACAATATGTAATTATATATGTGTTTTCCGATGGTCTTAGGCGACCCCTGTGAAAG
>NW_005370916.1:1544687-1552832 GCF_000412655.1 Myotis brandtii | reverse complement strand
CGACCCACAGGTTGAGAACCGCTGATCTAGACGTTGGTGCTGATTCATCTCGAGCTGGGAGAAAAGCTGGTGCGCTCCTGTGGGCACCAGTCTCACCTACAAAGCCCAGACTGCATCTTCCTCTTCTCTGGAACCTTTGCCTCTCCTCCTCTCCCAGCTGATATCTGCCCCATGAATGTAGGCTGGAGGGGGATACAGTGAGAGGTGTGGGAATCTCCACCTCCTCCTCGCAGCCAGAAGAGCAATGGTGCCAGAGTGTGGGTGCAGAGAGCCCATGGGCCCAGCCCAGCCTAAACCGTCTCATAGGGAACCATCAGAGCCATAGATTGGATCTGATGCTTCAGGCACAGCAAGCCTTGCATTTGTCCTGGACTTTGCAAACTTCCCGTTTTTATCTTTTTTTTTTTTCTCCTGAAACCTCTCCAGGAAAGTAGGGTGGGGATTAAACTCTGACCCCGAGGACAGCAACAACCACCCTTGACCAGCTCTTTGGGGCAGAGACCTCACTCTGCTGGACTTTAGGTCTCGAGCCTCTGGCCCTGACCCAGCACTGGGTTCCTAGGAGTTCACAAATGTTTGCTTCCCATAAAATTCACTCTTCTAACATGTACAATTCAGTAATGTGAAGGTTGTGCAACCATCACCAATTTCTAACACCATTCTTCCCGGCATTTCTGATTAAACAATCTGGCCAGTAGTCTAGAAAAATAATAGCTAATGGTTATCGAAAACACACTGTTTTGGATAGCTTCTCAAAATTTACAGGGGTCCTCCAAGGTAAGTTTCATTAATCTCCATTTCACAGATGAGCAAACTGAGGCTCATAGGCTAAGAATTTAGGCAAATTCACAGCTAGTAAAGCCAAGGAGCTGGAGGACCTTCACTCTAAAGCCAGGAAACCCCTCAGCAGGTCATCATTCCTAAGGGGGCCAGAGGTCACAGCAGGCAAAGGAGAGTCTCAACTGTGAGTCAAACAAGCATCGGAAATTTACTGGGCACATGCCCTGCCCTGTGGGAGACAGAGCTACAGGGAGTGCTACAGCCTGCCCTGGGGCTTGGGAAGGTCAAGGAAGATTGATTGAAAGCTCTGGGCCTCTACAGATGAATTCCAATGGGCAGGGTGCAAAGGCAGGACTCTAAAAATCACAGCACAAACCTGAAGCCAGGAGAGAGGAGGGGTGTATAGTGGCCCCACACTGGGCTTGGGGCATGGCTTCTCAGAGCTGGTGGCCCATCTCCAAAGACCTACTCCAAACCATGAATCAGGGAAGATGCCTGTCATTCAACACTTCGGCAACCAGAGGACCTTGATCCAAGAGAGGGAAGCGGGCCTCAGTGCAACCCCCCTTGTGCCCTTTCCGAGGCAGTTCACCCACTAAACAGGGCCAATTGCTCTGGAAGTGAACTTCAGGGCTCTCTGCCCAACAAAGTTCTTTTGTCTGAATTTCCAGGGGCCAGAGGTCGTGGAAGGGCCAGTTGGGCATGAGAATATCCTGTGAGAGCAAATCACACTGAGAAAGCCGGACAGAAAAGGTGCGTTTCTGTGCCTGGTGCTTGCTTATTCCCAATTCAACTCTCAACACAGAAAGGGAAAAAAGGAATCTGGTTCATACAAGTATACAGTTCCTTCCATAGGTCCTGTTTATTCCCAAACCCCAACCAGACACCTGATAATCCTCTCCCCACCTCCCAAGATCCCTGAGACCCATTGTATGGGCTGGAAAACTAAGGCACTATGGCAGAGTGCCCCTGTGGGTCACGGACACGACATATGAAGACCCAGGAGTCCTGACTTTCAGGGACTCTGTCTCCCCAAAGGTCTGGCAGAACAGGGAGATAGACATCGCTTTCCTTCTCTCCGGTCTTCAGAGCAGAGCCTCTGTGCCGAGGTTTTCTGAGGAAGTGCCAGTGCTCTGTCAGCTGCTAATTCTGACAGAGAGCAGAGGAGCCAGTGGCCATCGGGGGACAGGGGAGACTTGAACCCAGGGCTGGGCCTGCCTTCCAGCCAACCTGTCAGGACCAGGACTCTGTGCAGCTGTGCTGGGCCCCCAGATGGGGAACAACAGAGCTGTGTCTATGCCAGGGAGCAGAGAGGGGTGAAGGCTGGAGAGAGCACCCCAAAAGGGGCTACTGGCTTGGAGGCCCATGGGGCTGAGGAGAAATTTGATCCAGACTCCAGCGCCAAGCACGGCAGGTGCTGATGGGGGAGCTGCCCAGCTGGGTTGCCGTGACAGGATCCCGAGGCTGCCATCACCTTAGCACTTCCCAGGGCATAAAATGTCGCTCTTCTCTCGAGGGTGACACAGACTCAGAGCTTGCTCCGTGGGGCCTCTGCCAGGGGCCGCTGCAGCCGCCATACCACCCTCACTGGCTCAGCAGCGTGGTCCAGCGCCCGGAGGCCGCCCATGTCGCCCGTCTGACTGTACCGCTGCAGGGCCGGCTGGAGCACCGTGATGGGAATGCTGAAGTTCAGGTGCGGGTAGGTGGCCCCGGTGTTATTGTCCCGGGTATTGCTGGCGACAATCCCTGTGGAGGAGTCAGAGGGAAAGAGGGTGTGAGCCAGACACAGAGGGATGGGGAGGGAGGCCCATCTCCACACTGGAGGTCCTAGGCCTACGGTGGGCTTGAAGCCCCCAGAGTGACCGATGCCAGGCTTTCTTTCAGGGACACCAACTCCACAAACCCTGGTCCCCCTTCCTGCCTTAACTTTCTCCTTAACACTAACAGTATCTAACACTGTTTCACTTATTGTTATCTTTCCAACTAGTGTCGGGTCCACAAGGGCAGGACTTTTGGGTTTTGTTCACGCAGCCTCCGAAGACCTAGCCAGTGCCCAGCACAGAGGCGGCTCTCCTAAATACTTGTTGAGTGGGTGAATGAATGAATCAAACTCACATTTTGTTTGGCCTGCTTAGTGTGCACATATGTGTGCATGTATTTTTTCATACAATTTTAGACTTACAGAAGCCTTGCCAAAATAGTACAAAGTTCCTGTATATCCTTCATCCAGCTTTCCTTTCTATTAATATCTCATGTCACCACAGAACATTGACTAAGCCCTGGCCCGTTTGCTCGGTCGCGGGTTCCATTCCTGGTCATGGGCACATACCTCAGTTGTAGGTTCCCCAGCCCAGGTAGGATGTGTGCAGGAGGCAACTAATTGAGGCGTCTCTCTCACGTTGATGTTTCTCACTGTCTCTCTCTCCCTCCCTCCGTTCCACTCTCTCTAGAAATCAATGGAAAAATTATCCTTGGGTGAGGATTAAAAACAAAAGGAAAAAAAAAAAAAACACTGATCAGAACCAACAAATTAACCAATGCTATTGACTGAAGCATAGAACTCATTTGGATTTCACCAATGTTTCCACTCATGTCCTCCTTCTGTTTTGGATGCAACCCAGTATCCCACACAGCATTTAGGTGTTGCCTCTCCTAAGTTTCCTCCAATCTGGGCCAGTTCCCCAGCCTTCCCTCATCTTTTGTGGCCCTGACACTTCAAAGAATGCAGGCCAGTTATTCTGTAGAATGTCCCTCAATTAGGGTTTACCTGATGTTTTCTCAGGATGAGATCGAGGTTGTACATTATTGAGAATACAGTAGAAGCAACGTGTCCTCAGTGCTTCCCAAGGAGGTGTATGATGTCTGTAAGAATGACTGGGTCACTTGGCTACGGGTTATCTCCCAGGTTTCTCCACTGTAGACTTAGTATTTTCCCGTGTAAAGTACTAAATATTTGAGGGTTAGGCAAATATCCTATTTCTATTTAAACTATTGCCCACTGGTTTTAGCATCCATCGGCAGATCCTGTCTGCAGCAATTCCTACCGTGGTGAGCCAGTAGTGATTTCCCATTTCCCTCATTTCTTCTGCTTTCACTAATTGCAAATCTTCTGTAAGAAAGAGCTGTTGCTCGTCTCCATTTTGAGGTTTGGTTATTCATCTGGACACATGGATATTCGTGCTTTCGCTGGGCTATCACCCGATACCCTTGCTATTTGTTTTGTTGCTCCGTTGCTCCCATGGGAGCTCCTTCAAGTCGGCTCTTAGTTCTTTCAACATCTGACACGTCCCATCACTGGGTTGTTTTGTTAGCATTTCCTTCCTTTCCAGCACCACGAGAGCCCATTTTCCCTGTCCTGATCCTGGTACCAACCAGTTCCCAGTTCCTTTTATTAGAGATCGGGTTCTCAGTGTGCTCATTCAACTGGGTTGTCACAGTGGGCAGACCCAGTATATATATATATATTTACATTAACTACTGCATACATACCAGTACACATATATGTTCATTTCTGTATGCATTTGTCTGTATATATATATTTTTAAAGTCATGGTTGCTTGACTTTATTTGCACACTGCCGTTGAAGAAATAAGTAAATCTATTGTAGCAAGAAAAAGCAAGGTCTCTCACTATGGCAGAAAGCAGTCAGAAATAAGAGAAGGGGGGCACACATGAACCCCGTGTGCTGGACTACAGTTGGGCAGTTGGAGGTATCCATATGGATTCATGTTGTCTTGTGTGGGGTTTTTTTAAATAAAAGACTTTTTTTAAAAACCTTGAGTTACCAAAAATTTTAAATTGAAAGATTTAACAACCATATATTTGAAGAAGAAAAAAAAAGAAAAGAAGGTTCACAGCTTCTTGTGAAAAACTGAAGGTCAGCCAGTGTTAGCTCACATTCCTTCATGATGTGGCAACAATGGGCTGGAGCTGAGTGTTCACCCCGGCTCACCCTTGACCTCCCCCTGCATGCTGTCTCCACTCACTTATTCATCCCTTGACCTTCCAGCCTCTGTAAGCTATGGAGTCTGTGACCCCTGGACTAATCCAACTCCTGAGTCTCACAGATTGCCTGAGATGGGGGATTACCTACGGTTGCACAGTGGCTCAGGGGCAGAGAAGGAACCAGAACCCAGACGTCTCTCCTTGCAGCTCAGCATCCGTCCCTTTCTACCCTCAGGAGCAGAACAAGCCTGAAACCTTGGCTAACTACTTCCCGGGCACAGTGACACTACCTTTCCCAGACAGGGGGTGAGCACCAAGCCCTCAGTAGCTGGGACTGAGGCTCTAGCCAGGGGAAGGCTGGGAGAGGGCCAAGGCGCTGCTTACCCAGGAGGTCCCCTGAGCAGGTAGAGAAGAGGGGTCCCCCACTGGAGCCGCCGTGCACAGCACATGTGGTCTGCAGCATCACCGGCGCGTCATCCACCTGCACCACAGCTGACAGGATGCCCGAGGTCACCGAGGGCCCACAAGCCTGGCCAAAAACGCCGAAGCCCACCACGCTGACAGCCTCACCTGCCAAAAAGGAAAGAAGGATGAAGCTGCAAAGCCTCTTCCTGTCTGGCAGGACTCATCCTCCCCAGCCCCAACCCGGCCCTCTCCAAAGTTCCCAACATTCTGCCCTGGGAGTTTCTGCTCAGACACTCCTGCCTTCCGAGAGCCTCCCTAGGTCCCCACAGGAAGAGGCCGGGACCGGCACTGAGCTCCCAGCACTGCACCTGCTCAACCACTTCTCAGTGCCAGGCTGTTGTTCCCCAGCCTCGTCCCCAGTAGAGTGGGTGGTCACTTTTTGGAGTTCCTAGCACCCAGCTAGGTGCTCAGTAAATGTTTACAGAATTAACACCCACCTCCTCCTGGGACTAATAAGTAGTCTCTTAGTAAAAAAAAAAAAGTGGTGACGACGACCACAAAATCTTCCTTTACCAAGTGTTTGCACAGGGCATGGGGCCGAGTGCTTTACAGGCAGCATCTCACCCAGGCCTCACGCACCCAGGAGCAGGAAGGTGTCCAGTTATACATGTGGAGACCGAGGCAGAGAACATCACATTGCCTGTACAAGGACATGGGGCTTGTAAGTGTCAACAGTGAGGCCAGCTGGGAGAGCCCGTGCTCTTTGTAGTGACATCACACCGCGTGCACAAAGTCGGCTGCCAGCGGCAACTTCTGTGGCAGCATCACAAAGCCGCCTGCTCAAATCACCCACCGCAGCCTTACAGGAGCCCTCTCTGACCAGCCGGCCATGTTGTAAGGAGCCTGCCACAGGGCCGCAGGGAAGAGGCATGCCTCCTCCTTAGCTGGGGACCCCACCTGCCTCCCCGCACCTTGGGCATGTGGGCACAAGAAGGGAAGTGTCCAAGAGCAAAAGCACTGTACCCAGGATGACTTCATGCCAGTGTTTGCTCACATTCCTGACTTCTTAGTCCAGCAGGAGTGGGAAGGGGGTTGGCTGGGGGACTGGCTCCCTCGTCTGCAGGGTTTGAGTGTCCAACTCTGACTTTCCTTCCTAAGGTCCAGCCCAGAGCAGAGGGCCCCTCTGCCCTTTACCTTCGTAGAAATGTTCAGTGGGCACCGGCACGGGGACACCCTCTAGTTCTTCCTCCAGGCTCACCACGGCTATGTCATATGGAGATGTCTCCTGAGTGGCAAACACCACGTGTCCCCAGATCTTGGCACTCCTGGGAGCAAGGGAAACAAAAGGACAGGCTGGCTTTCTGACCCTTTAGTGCTGGGAGGAAGCAAATGAATGAGAGACAGTAAAAGTCATGGACGTGGGAGTCAAAAGATCCGGTGTCAGTCCCAAAAGTTACCAGGCTGGCAACTCTGGTCATGTCCCTTAACCGTTCTGTGGTGTTATTTCCAAACAGCTTTACCAACTGCAAAGCTTCCTGCACGTCACCGTGATCACCAACACCCGACACCTAGTGAGCACTGTGGGCCAGGCCCCATGTTAACACTCTATGGGCGTCATTCATGAAGTCCTCACAGAATCCCTGTGAGCGAGGCACTGATATTACCTCCATTTTAGGTGGGGCATTGGAGACCCAGAGAGGTTGAGTAACATTCCCAAGATTACGTAATGGGTGAGCGGTAGGAGCCAGAGCGTGCCCAGCTTTTTCCTTCGCTGCCTCATTTAACAGGGACAATCCTGTGCATGGGTGGGGCAGGCATGACAGGATTTCAACCCTCTGGGTCCTTGTTTACAGAAGTGCTAGCATGTCTATGGCACTTACTATGTGCCAGGCTCTGCTCCAAGACTGCACATGCCACCTCCAGGCGAGGCAGCTTAGACACTTCCTGCTGCACACGGCAGGGTTGCTCCCAGCAGATCTGGTGGTTTTCTTAGGAGCAAGCGGGGTGGGATGAGGTATCTGGGACCACACAGGCAGGGAAATTCTCATCAGTCGTGGTTGTCCCGAAGGCCAACAGCGCAACAGGCAAGGGTTAGTCTCAGAAATTCAATAGGATTTTGAAAGGCCTGGGCTGCCAGGCTGTGAGAGCCAGGTACAGGAGAACATCAGGCATTAACACCAAGGTGCTATCCTGCTTGGTTGTGGCTTAAGTTAAGCACCTGGAAACTACAGGGGAAATAGAAAGAACGTGCACTAGAAAATCAAGCCAGGAGGCCAAGGCCACTGTCCCCACTGCCAGAGCAAGTGCACGGAGGGCAAGTGCTTTTCCCTGCAGAGAGGGAACAAATGACTAAAGTCCCAACCTGGCTGCCCACCAGGATCACCTAAAGACTGTGCAAAATCTATCGGCCTGGGCCCCACTCCCACATTCTCATTAGGTGGGACTCCACGTCTATCATTTTGATCCAGATGGGAAGCTCTGATTAAGATCTACAAGATAAAGAAGATGAACAGGTCCAACTCATTATCCCAGGAGCACAGCATCCTGGGCCCTGAGGCTTCACTACCACTATCAGGGAAGTCTCCATTCCAAGGCCTAGGGGTGTGTGAGTGCAGAGAAGTTGCTCAGAAGGAAATCAGATGCCCACGCAGGAATGCGGGTGCAACCTACAGTTCCCAAATCTGGAGTTGCTGGGCATCTTGCCCCGGTCTCACTCAGCCCCTGCCAGGAGGCCCAGCATCCCCGACACTGGAGTTCTGGGTGCCAAGGATCAGGGGAGGGCCCCAAATCATCCGTGTGATGCCAAAAGGCCTCCATAATTCCAAGGATTAAGACCTGAGATTTAAGATCCAGATTTTAGACCTGGTGAAGGTGTGGAGTGGGAGCACCCTTGCGGGTCTTACTTGGGGGTGGTGGGGCGCACCAGGACTCTGGCCGTCTCGCGGGGGGCCACATGCCGGCAGGTCACCACGAGGCGGGGCGCCACGACCACTCCGGAGCCCCAGCGGTGCCACA
>NW_005370916.1:1524688-1543570 GCF_000412655.1 Myotis brandtii | reverse complement strand
TTCCCGGAGAACCGGGGAGCTAGCGAGAACCCCGACCGGCACCTGCGGACCCCACACAGCGCCGCCCAGGGCTGGGAGCGACTGACGCAAACACGGACTCCGGCCTTCCGCGTCCGGCGCGATTGGCTGAGCCCCACTGGCCGGGATTGGCTGGACCCGAGGTCAAGCCCTGATTGGCTGGACCTGAGGCCAAGCCTTGATTGGCTGGACCCGAGGCCCAGCCCTGATTGGCTGCTGGAGGCCGACGCTTCCCTTTCTCCTCCCCTGTTGGTCGTGCCACCCGAGCGGCACAGCAGTCCCGTAGGATGAGCCCCAGGAAAGTGACTGGCCTGCGGCGACACCGAGATTGCGGGAGGGGCAGGGGGCGGACCCCTCGGAAGCTTAGTCTGGTCTCTTCGTTGGGCTTCAGGAAAGAGAATAGAAATGAGCGCTGACGTGGCTAGATTTTCCTAAGCCATGACAGCACCTGTCAGCATCTGCCTAGGTCGAGGTGACGTTCGACCACTGACGGGGATAATAAGGCAAAGAAATCCTTAGCCATTTCAATATTTTTAAATTTTTGTTACGTAAACCCTATAGCAATCCACTAGGGGCATGGGGCTCAATATTGCACATCGGGTTTTTTTAAAAAATATATGTTTATTTCAGAGAGGAAGGGAGAGAGAAACATCAATGATGAGAATCAATGATCAGCTGCCTCCTGCATGCCCCACACTGGGGATTGAGCCGGCAACCCGGGCATGTGCCCTGACTGGGAATCGAACCCTGACCTGATTGATAGGTCAACGCTCACACTGAGCCACACTGCCTGGGCACATCTTGTGTCTTTTGATGACAAAGCCCAACACTACAAATTCCATGAAAGCTGAATTTGCTACAAATAAAAGTGCCCTTTAAAATGGACTATGAACACTGGCTGAAGTAAAAAATTTTAATTTTATAAGCCTATATTTTACAGTATGCACATTTCACATAACCCCTAGAATTTATGTAGGTCAGGGGCCAAATGCCTTTTCTGTAAGGAGCCAGAGTGCAGTTCAGTTTTTGTGGGCCATACATTGTTTCAAATACTCAACTCTGCAGTCCTAGCATGCAAAACCCAAAGGAACGGATGTCTGTGTCCCAACAAAACTTATGGCCACTAAAATTTGAGTTTCATATAATTTTCATGTCACAAAATAACATTCTATTTTTCCTTCATAGATCAAAAATAGGCAGGAAGCCAGATTTAGCCCATGAGGCAGAGTTTGTCATCTTTGATCTAAGCAAACACAAAATAACCCTTCTTTTCCAAAGAAATATCTTTGAGGATAAGGAACATGCGTATGTTTGTGGGGAAAAGGTTCAGGATATCCCCAAAGCAGCCACAAGCTAGACATTTATCACCGTATCTCTAAAATACACATTTTAATGTTTATTTTAGGACATTTTTGTTAGCATTAATGAAAAGTATTCAATTACTAAAATACACTTCTGTCTCAAATTTTTGAATAAAACTAGTAACACGCGGTAATGCTCAGTGTTCCCAGTAACAAAGCTGTTTTGAGAACGGGAAACGATGATCCATTTTAGTATAAGGCAGGATTGAAATCAGCATCTTTTCTTTTTGGTTCTGTGACACACATGCTTGAGTGCAACAAAATCTCTCAGCTGTCCCAACTTCCTAGCAATTAAGAGTTTCTCTCTCGTCCAGTGATTCTTAGTCTCTCAAGCCTCCAGCATGTTCTATGTCAGTTTTTTCTGTTGATGGCACATTACAGTAGAGTCCCAAGTCACAGCCAACAGTCAAGGTGAGACCCCTTGAGTATTGGGCTCACTGACTCAGCCTTCACTTCTCATGTTCCACTCCATCTCAAACAACACAAATGCACATGAACATAGAACCCATGGCCTCCTATCATAGGAACATGGACATCAGTTTCAATCGCAGGATGTCTCCAATTTGAATACTTGGTCAAAAAGAACCCGTTGAGCCCAACCAGCATGGCTCAGTGGTTGAATGTCAACCCTTGAACCAGGAGGTCATGGTTAGATTCCCAGTCAGGGCACATACCTGGGTTGCGGGCTCCATCCCACGTGGGGCATGCAGGAGGCAGCCGGTCAATGATTCTTTCTCATCATTGGTGTTTCTCTCTCCCTCTCCCTTCCTCTCTGAAATCAATTAAAAAAAAAAAAAAAAGAACCTGTTGCATTTTGTTTCCCATTATATTCATACTGGCACTTTAGTTTTAGAATCTCATTTGGGATTTTCTAAAAGCAGGTCTTCCTACAAGCCTAGTAAATGCACAAGGTTTCATTTTTTCTATTTTGCCAAATGTAGCATTCAACTGGATCTTTCCAATTTTTTATAAAATGATGAAACACAGCTAAAGATGGATCCAGTCCTTGCTAGCATATTAATACAAGATTTTGTTTGAAGTCTGCCCTATCTATTCTGTCTCAAAGATTACCACCAATTCTGGGACCACCACATGTTCCAAGGCTCCCAAACAGTACTAAATTATTTCTAGTGGAATGTGTAAATTGGCTTAGCCTTTCCCGCGCCCCCCCCCCCATCCCCGTAGCAAAATTTAAGTCTCTCACATCCATTGTATATATTTCTTCCCACAAGTAGGAAAGAACTTTGCTTTCCCCAGCACAAATATTGTGAAATGTTCAAACTCAAAACCACTGCAAAAAAAAAAAAGACAGCAAGTTTGTTTTAACTTTTTATTAAAATGCTTAGGATACAGACTGACTTTCTTTTGTAAATGACTGCTTTACTTTTCCTGAAATAGGACCTATATGCGCTCTGATAAAACAGAATGAAAAGTCTCAATTCATGGGAGTTCTTGCCCAAAGCTCAGATCCTCACTGTTAGAGTCACGCTCCTCACAGCTGCTTCTTTCTGCTGTTACTACAGGAACAGTGTTGTATGGGGGGGCAACACACAGACGGGTGCCACTTGGCTTTTCGACCCCCCCTTTCTCCAGTGGCCAAAATAAACCACTTTCACAAAGAGCTGCCCTGCACAGAATCCACAGTTTTCTAGCTTGCTACAAAGTGAGTAGGGGGAAAGAGAAAAAACAAGAAAACTAACACTGAAGCGATCATACTCTCATGTCTCTGGATGGAGAAGGATAGATTACCTTTAGCCAAAGTAAATTAAAAGTATGCAAGTTAATTCACCATTAGCTAGATTTGTTCACTTAAGGCTTTAACCCCTTTCCAAACCAACAACTGTCTTAATCCAGCTATGCTTGCTCATAAACGAAAGTCATGCTCATTCCAGACTTATACTCCACAGAGCCTCCGCATTTGGTACCTGGCAGTGAAAAAGTATGCTCTCCTAATAGTATTGAAGACATCATTAAAGAGAAATCCGACTAAAGAACAATACTCTCTCACCCCAAAAATATGTTATCCACACTTTCCCTACCCTCTTATTGTAAGCAAGAATCCACTGAATTCAATCATCTGTGTATCGGCATCATCATCACAATTTTTCAATTTTGAGGAAACTACCTCTAACTTTTCATTAAAGGAAAAGTGAATGAAGATATTCTCCCATTTTAAGACCACCTCCCATCCTGTCATCTTTTACTGCAAGGGTAGAAAATTGGTTAAGATCAAGAAAATCCAATTTCACCCATGGCATTAAGAAATGGAAAGCTATAAACACCCTCCTCATTACACTGCTGGGGATGTGGCGGCTTCTGTACTGAGTGCTTGCTGACAATAAATGATGCTGGCTCAAAAGGGAAAGCTCTACACGAAGTTCTTGAATTCGAGTTTCCCCAGCTTATTTCTGGAATGGAGAAAGGCAATGTCATAAAAATAAAATTCTGGAAAAGATGTTAACCTTTAAACATCCTTAAACACCAAAAAAATTGATAACTGATTTAAAAGAAAAAAAAAAGCTCATGAAAAGTCCAGAGACCAAATGCTGCAAGTGGAAAATTTATAGTCCACTGAATAAATCCTTCCCAGATTCAACCAAATGCTATAATACCAGATTTTTAAGTTCTCAAATCACAAAATTAAGAGCCCTTAAGCTGTTACCTGTGTCTTGTGTGACTCTCCTATTCGGAAAAATTCCCCTAAAATCTGTGCAAAAGTAACTGACACACTTGCAGTACAGGACAACATGGGAGATGGTCTCAACTCTATTTTGAGGCAAAAGTCACTTGCTATAACTGGAAAAAAAAAGTGCTACAAAGAGAAATGAAACCACAATTCCAAGCAGAGACTGGCTGAAATTTGTAACTTTATAGGTAATGATAGTAACAATGACCCACTGTATAACGACCTCCCCTGCCGTGAACAATCTGCTATGCACTCGTGAGGCGGAAGAGCCCCAGCTTGCCACAGTGGGAACCTGCAACTGCGAGGCCAGGCCTGCCCTTTTCCGGTTCTCTGTGCACAAGGTGATGCCACCTACTCCAGGCAGTTAGGCAGGGGAGCTTCTTCCACCAACTGCTAACTCAACAGGAGTGAGTTCACTTGACTGAGCTCTGGCCTCCAACATGTACCTCTGTATAATTTTAGGAAGTATCTAAATGCCATTCACTAGATTAAAAAAAAAAAAGGAATAGAAAACTCTGGACCAAGTAAATTGTAAACTCAAAAAGTTAGAAGGGAAACCAATTACATAAACAACACTTTCTTTAAAAAATAGAATTGCTTTCTTTTGAAATCAACCTCAGTGGTGAGACGTGTTTTTCTGTTCAGGTGCCCCATGATGGCACACAGCTTTTCCCGGCAAATCCTGCCAGCTTCCAAGTCCTGGGATGCTGACCTGCACCAGCACATGGGGCAGCGTGACCTCCCGACAGTGTGAAGAGCACATGTCACCACTGGGAGAAGAGAGAGCTGACAGAGACTCTTGGCTTCTCAACGCCAGACATGGTTGTGGAGAGCTTTCCTTGTTCTATTAGAAAAGTTCATGAGGAGGCTGTGAATAGGATCAGTCCAGAGAAGTAAAACTCTTTTATTTTCACTGTCCATACATCAGTCAATATACTGGGAGAGCCAGCGGAAGCCCTCGCCGTAGCCTTGCCTCTTGAGCACACTGCACATGAACACTTCCATGGGGCGGGCATTCAGCTCCTTCAGGGTCACATTTCCCTAAGGGAGGCAAAGTCAAGAAAGGCCTGTTAGCACCTTCCTGGTGCAAAGTTTGAAAGGGTGATCACAAAAATCACTTTTCCCATTCCTCAAAAGCAACTCTAAGGAGGGATTATTTTAAAAAGTGTGGTCCAGGCCATACAAATGACTTCCCCAGGGCTTCATACTTTCAGGATAGAGGAAGCAGCACAGTCCTACTCCCAGCATCTCCCTAAGAAGTGCATTTGCTTTGAACACACCAACATTCACTGGCCAGCTATGGCAGCAAACCAAGAAAAAGGCCACTGGGACCCACAGAACCAGCATGCTCTTTGATGGACAAAAGAAGTCTGGGACTTTTTAGAAATATTCTCATTAATGCAAACATTCAGAAAGATACACTAATAACAGGTTATACTGAAGAAATTAAGAATTCGTGTGTGTAATTCTCATGCAAGAGAGGGAAACTAAACAAATTAGAGAAAGCATTTCTGGAAAGAAATAGGTAACCAAGGGGCAAAAGAACCATCTAAAAAAGTAAAAAAAAAAAAATCCTTACAGATTCCAGAAAAGAAAAACTTAAATGTTAAATATGCCAAAATCCTGAGCTGAAAAGGCCAGGATTCATGCTTAATTATGGTTGATTTAAATTTTCTCTCTCAAGCATACTTTTCTTCTTTAAACTGGAGACAACATGATCTACTGATCTAGACCTGGGTCCTGCTCCTGCTTTCATTACTGACTTGCTGTGTGAACCTGAACAAACCACTGTCAGAGTTTCATCTTCAGAATGAGATAACAGGCCAAGAATCCAGTGCTTTGAATTCAATGCTTAGAAAGTGATATAGATAAATGAACACTCTTCTTCATAACCTGAAATCTCCAGTTAAAAAAAAAAATTGATTTCTGGCTTTAAAAAGTTCTTTCAAATGAGATTTCTAAGAACTGAATTTGAAAGGTAGTAAAAAAATTCTTGCCCTAACTGGTTTGGCTCAGTGGATAGAGCGTCAGCCTGTGGACTCAAGGGTCCCAGATTTGATTCCGGTCAAGGGCATGTTGGTTGCGGGCACATCCCCAGTAGGGAGTGTGCAGGAGGCAGCCTATCGATGTTTCTAACTCTCTATCCCTCTCCCTTCCTCTGTAAAAAATCAATAAAATATATTTTTTTTAAAATATTAAGTTTGCCATTTGTACCATTTCCTTTATTCTCATGTATCACATTATAAAATAGTTTTTTAAAAAAAAGAACATGTTCCAGCCTTCATTGTCTACAAATTACCTGTAATGCAACAAATCCTAAGCCCAGTTAAACTTTAGAAAAACAAGTAAATTCTAGATAGCAAAGCTGTGAATTCTCTTTATATGTCCTCTAAAGATTTTTCTCTTACCTTCCCTGTGGTCTGTCCATAAAGCCCAAATATCTCACGGAGTTTGTCTTCACTAATTGCATCTGCTCTGTCAATTTTGTTACCCAAGATAAGGATTGGCACATTGGATATTGTTTCATCAGTCATTAAAGCCTGGAGACAAGATAAAAAAGAGTGAGGATCCAGAAAAGCCACCAGATAATGAAAATCACTTTGACTTTCATTTGTCTAAAAGGTAGCAAATGTAAAGTGAAAATCTAATCATCTTGACACTTGAGTGATTAACTCAAAGTTTATTCTGGACATTATCTACAACACTCTTAATATTAGGTAAAAAGCCCCTAAAAATACTTTGACATTAGGCAAAAATCCCTCAATGGCTTCAGAACAATGGCAACCTAAGGCTGTGTCTGTTTACAAGGAGCAGAACTGCCCCACCCGTAGCTCTGAGTTAAGTCACTCACGCACAGACCATCCTTGGGGTATCCACTGAGCAGTCCTAGAAGCATGAATGCTCTGGCTATCGAGGCTCTAATATGACAACAGGAACTCCCCAGGTATTCACTGATTGCCCAATGTGTGCAAAATGTACTGACGGATACAAAAGGGAGGGTAAGACACGGCCCCCTAGCCAAGAAATCCTCACTCTATGTTACACATCTGTCAACAAAGCAAGGCAAGTGCATGATTAAGTGTCACAACGAATGGGGACAGACTATAAATACTGAAAAGCAATCAAGGAAATAAAATGCTGATGTGGGCTTGAGGAAAGTCTTAGCAAGGATGTAGAACCTAAACCAGGCTCTGAAGGAGGGACAAGAGCCCTAGCTGGTTTGGCTCAGTGAAGGAGGGACAGGACTAGAATAGGTGAAAAAGAGGAAGAAGAATATAAGCAATGGCTTTACAGTAGGAAAAGAATTCAGGAAGCTTTATGGAGTAGCATCTGGCTGGATTAACACATTTATGTTGATATGCAGTGACAGAGTAAACAGGATGGCAAGGGATAACCAACATTATGGTGCCAGTCTGAGAGGTTAACTGCAGTAGACTCTAAAGACCCCAAATCCAGAAGTTACAGAGAGAATCTACATACTTTTAGTGCAATGCATTCACAAACAGTATCTACCCGTAGAGCTCAGGTAAGAGATAATGATCTAGCCTAAGGTGGCAGCATATAATGAATAGTGCAGCAGGAATTTTGGAGTAAAGAGGTAAAGAGACTGAAGTTTAAATGATAATAGACAAAAGAGGAGTCAAAGCTGGCAGAGATTTCAAGAATGGGTGAACGGGTCTTGTACCTAGTGCAATGTGAGGGGACATCATTTATTAGAATTGCTTAACACACAATTCTCAGTACACCAGCTGGGTGTCCTACAATTCAACTCAATTCTACACTATCTACCTGGAGATAAGCATCAGATTTCACAAGTTAAGGGTTCAGTCCTACAAGGCTCCCACACCTCTTCAGACACCAGTAGCAAGTCCAGGTTATCACTTGTACTGACCAACTGGATTTAAATCAGGGTTCCCATAACCCCCCTCTTTGGGTTTAATTTGTTAGAAATGACTCACAGAACTCAGAGAACCATGTTACTTACTGGATTATTGGTTGGCTATAAAAGGCCAGATAAAAGAGATGCATAGGGCAAGGTATGGGGAAAGGGCATGGAACATCCACGTCCTCACCAGGTGTACCACTCTCCCCAAATCTCCAAGTGTTCACCAACCCAGAAGCTCTCTGGGTTTTTATAGAGGCTTTATTACATAGTCATGATTTATTAAATCCCTGGCCACTAGCAACTGATTCATCCTCCAGCCCCTCTCTCCTCCCTGGGAGTCAGGAGCTGGGGCTGAAAGTCTCCTGGCAACCAGCCTCATCCATCAGTGAGGTCTAAAATCTACCTCATTAACATAACTGAAGATATCTATGTGGCTCCCCTCACTTAGAAAATTCCAGGAACTGTATGCCAGGAACTATGGATAAAGATCAAATATATATGAGAAACATATCTGGTCATTCAGATGATAAAAATATATTTCTTATAAATCGCAATATTACACTGAGAGTCTAGTTCTTACTGAAAGGAAAAGCTAGGAAAGACTAGAGTTGAATGGATAAATGTGAACATGCTTTGACCATTTAAGTTCCAAGAAATGACAAAATCAGAGTAAGGAAGTCATTGATTCATGCCAACAAAGTGCCTATGTGTCCAATGTTTTGCTAGGTGCAAAGAAGTAAGACAAGGTCCCTACCATTTAAGTTCAAAGTCTGGTGGGAAAGACCAATAAAAACAACCCAGGAAAGACAACAGACACTAATGAGATGGAGAGTCTAATAATCTGAGAAGTAAAAGAAGGATTCCTAGAAGTGGTCATGCCTGAACTCTGAATGCTCTTCAAGGACATTTTCAAATTTACCAGCAAAAGGAGGTAGGGGGTCAGGTGAGAAAGCCAGGCAGGATAGCCACTTCTGTATTCTCGAGAAAGGGCAAATTGTTTGAGATGTAGTTCAAGGTAAGCAACAGAAAAGTAGCTAGTGAAATAAACAGAAGCATGCTCTTGAAAGAGTTTATGTGCTATGCAGATTTGTAGATTTTGTTTTGAAGATGATAGCGATCTATTAATGGATATTAATTAAGGCAATGATAAGTCTTGAGAAAGTTCCTTCTAGCATTATTACAGTATATGGCAGGGTGGTGGTGAAATCTACAGTAATTCACAGGGTTCTGGACTACATGTCCAGATAGACGGGGAGGAAGATCAATAGTTCCATTTCAGAACAGAACTGGTAGGATGAGTTGTCTAATAGGCAGCATTATGTATGAGGCTGGAGCTCAAGAAAGGTATAGTCCAAAGACATCCATCTGGGAGTCACTGTGGTAAATGAAGGAATGGGAGTAGCCCGGACCAGCCTAGAAGCAAGTCTAGACCCTGGGAAAAAAACAAGAATGTAAAGAGGAGTTTAAAAAGAGAGAATGGCAGTGCCAAGGAGTCAAGTAAGGGAAGGACTGCCCCGTAGGCGGTTCTACATGACACAAGAGTATAGATTCGAGAAACGTACTTACAAATAAACTTGAGACATGTTCAAATTGTCAGGAACAAGAATGCAAAGGGACAGTTATAAATCAGAGAGAAAGAAGAGGCACAGGGCAAAGAAGGCAACGTTATAGAAATTGTCAAGCCAAGAAAATGCAATATTGAGAAAGGAGAAAACTTGAAGTGACTCCTTAATAGTATCAAACCCTGCACGTTACCAAAACTGAAGACTGAGAACAGGCTATTACGGTCTGGCAAGTCATTCGGTGCAAAGGTGGGTAGGCACAACCTGAGAAGGCAGACTCAAAATGTAAAGAACTAATGCTAATCCCTTTTAAGGTATCACTATGCTAATACTTCATAAAGAGTGACCATATGTAGTATGTGAAAGGGAAAGGCATTAATTATGATGAGACAACAGGCATACACTGGGGAGTGTTCTGAGCAAATTGGACACCCTCTGAGAGATATAAGCAAAATTAATTTACTCAAGTGCAAGCTGAGTGTCCTTAGGACATTGAAAAGCAATGTTGTAGATTTTAAAACACTTTCTTTCCTAACTAGGACCTTTATCAAATGTTAACTGGAAAGTTTAAGTACAGGCACTACTGAGCTGTATTCCTTAAAAGAAATACAGGCCACGAGAGGAAAAAAATATCAACATACATTAAGTTCAACTTTGGATTCCATGAGGCGAGGATGATCTGCACAATCCACCAGAAAAACAATCCCATTAATTGCTGGGAGATAATTTTTCCAAACCCGACGTGCTAAAAAGACAAAGTTCGTAATTTCATCAATAAAAAAATATCCATTTTGAAAATGAATAATCTAATGATCTATGAAATGGTCAAATCTTGGCCAGGTTTCAATAGCATTAAACTCCATATGATTTTCCAACTCTAGTCTTTATTAAAAGTCAGAACAGAAGGTATAAACTGATGGTCCATGAACTAAATGATTTTTAAAACTCAAAAACTAGGGGTTTTTGCATAATTTTCTCCAAAACTGCAACATCTGGCAACCCCATGCCCACCTACCCAACGCCCCTTTGGATAAGGTCTGGGCTGTTGAGTTTGTCAAAGTTCTCACCATTCCTTACTGTCTTACACCCAGTTCATTTCACTCACTTAAATCACCTTCCTTGCCCCTGGAGCCATTTTAGTTTGCAGCCTCTAGTTAAAATATCATGATGCCAATTACTTGTCCATACAACTTCAGTCCCAAGTTAGTTCCTAACCAACTGATGTGTAAGTGTAGTGACACACTCATCCGCTCAGCCCTCAGGGAGACTGGGCTGACAGGTGGTTCAAGTTTCCAGGCCAATCACCTCGGTCTCCCCTATTCAACCCAGGGTGCTTATAATATTTTTTTACTTGCTTATGATATGAAGTGATAATGGTTTAGGAAGCAATGCTTTAATTATATTGTCATTTCTAAGCCATTCATTTCTAGTTCTTTCAATGGGATAACTAAGGAAGAATCTCTACATCAGTTAATTATGGTTGCCTCGGAAGAGGGGCTGGGAAGAAGTTTGGGGAAGCTTTCACTTTACTTTCCATATGTGTATGCTGATTGTATACTAAATTTGTTACACTGAGTCTAGACTACTTTTATAATAGTTATATATTTTTTTTAATAGTTAGATTTTTTAAGTTACATATAAATAAAGGAAACTTCCAAATGTACAGTATTTTAGTAACTTCTGTATAATAGAGGCTAGGTTATTATGAAAAACTGTTTCTGTTAAGTAAATTTTCCTCAAACAAACCTATTTTCATGAACACATTTCCCTTCTTACTCTATCAAAACCTGAAAGCTAAATTATCACACCAAATAATACACAATTCCCACTTCAGGTGTCTAAAAGCACCTACTGTTCTGCATTCTCTAAATGGCCTCAGTTCAGCTTATAACTATTACCTCGGAATTTAAATTTGTAAACAGTTACAAATCTTTTTTAAAAGAAGCAGAAAATACACCATATACCCCTTCAAACCCAAATGAAAGTAATACAAGCTCATTGTAGGGAGAAAAAAGCCCTGGCCGGTGCTCAGTGGTTAGTGTGTTGGTCTGCACGTTGGTCTGAGTTTGATTCCCAGTCAAGGGCATGTACCTGGGTTACAGCCCAATTCCAGCCTGGGTTGAGGCGTATGCAGGAGGTAACTGATGGATGTCTCTCTCTCACACAGATGTGGGGTTTTTTTTTCTCTCACCCCCCCTCCCTTCCTGCTACTCTCTCCAAAAACCAATAGAAAAAATATATATCCTCAGGTAATGATTAACCAAAAAAAAAACACAAACAAACAAACCAAAAAACAAAAAACCCAAGATAATCTATAATCCTCCATCAAAACACATACACTGCTATTTTATATGATTGTGACCATACTACATATATGACTTGGTAGCATATAAGTAATAAATAAATAAAATACATGTAATTATATGCTAACGAAATCACTGACTATAAAATTATTTGGATTGCTTCCCAGCCTTTTGGCTAATATTTTTTGGCTGAACAATTAAAGTTACCAATGTTCTATTTATTTATCTGTTTTGGTTAATCCTCACCCAAGGATATTTTTTTAAATATATTTTATTGATTTTTTACAGAGAGGAAGGGTAAGGGATAGAGAGTTAGAAACATTGATGGGAAAGAAACATGGATCAGCTGCCTCCTGCACACCCCCCACTGGAGATGTGCCCGCAACCAAATTACATGCCCTTGACCGGAATTGAACCTGGGACCTTTCAGTCCGCAGGCCAACGCTCTATCCACTGAGCCAAACCGGTTAGGGCAGGGTATTTTTTCATTGCTTTTTAGAGAGTGTGGGAGAGAGGGAGGGAGGAGCAGAAAGAGAGAGAAAGGGAGAGAAAGGGGGAGAGAAAGAGAAAGAAACATCAAATGATTGCCTCACACACACACCCAGACAGGGGCCAAGGATCAAACCTGCAACCCAGGTACATGCCCTTGATCAGGAATCAAACCCATGCAAGAGGCAACCAATCGATGTTTCTCCCCCCCCCCCCCCCCCCGCCCTTCCACTCTCTCTAAAAATCAATAGAAAAATAACCTCAGGTGAAGATTAACAACAACAAAAAGACCATGATGGACTCACAAACGGTTAAAGAAAAGTAAGTATTAATATGTATTATATAGAGAATATGTATTATATAGAGAGGGAGACAAATAAATCTGGACAAAAGATATAAAGCAGTGGAATTCTCTATCATTTTTGAAACTTTTCACAATTTGGAAATTACTTAAAAATAATAAGGGAATAAACCAACTTCATTAAAGTAATAAGATTTCAATCCTAAATGCAAGCAATTTAAAAGGTAAAAATGACAAACTGCTTTTAAAAAAAGACGGGAACAAAATGAACCATAAGTCAATACCATCTTTTCAGTGAATCATTTCTTACCTTGCTCATGCCCACCAAGGTCAAAAGTTGTAAAAGTCATTCCAGCAATTGTCAGCTCTTCTGATGCTGAAAAATTATCAAAAGAGAATAAACAAACTTCTCCATCCACACAAGGCCCAGCTATGAGTATTATAAGCCAATACAAAGGCAAAACTTAATAAAGCTTTCACCTTGTAAAGAAAAGAATACAAGTGTGAAAACATTCTTAAATTAGTTTTAGAAGCCAAGTTTCTTTTTCTCCAATGTGTCTCCTACTGCTTAGAAGTAGATATGAGAGATATGTCCCGTTATAGGACTAGTGGGAATAGAGAGTGACCAAGTTCCAGAGGTTCAGATTTATAAAGTATGTGACCTGAGTGTGTCCTATAGGGAATTTTTTTTCAAGTGAGCTGTCTTTTGGGATCTCAGTTAAGAAAATAACTACATTGCCCAGCTGGTGTGGCTAAATGGTTGAGTGTCAATCCAGGAACCAAGAGGTCACCAGCTCGATTCTCGGTGAAGGCACATGCCCAGTAGGGGGTGTGCAGAAGGCAGCTGATCAATGATTCTCTCTCATTGATGTTTCTATCTCTTTATCCTTCTCCCTTCCTCTCTCTCTCTAAAATCAATAATAACATGTTTTTAAAAAAGAAGAACTACTTAAATTGGGGATTCATCCTCCAACCTTGATATTGACCTTTAAATATCAAAAGGTCATCTGGTATTTTCAAACCTACTCGGATGTAATGTTGGAACATGTTGGCCCAATCTGTCATCTTTGAGCATGTGTAGAAGAGTGGTTTTGCCTGCATTGTCCAAACCCAAGAATACAAGTTTCCCAGATTTCTTGTAGAGTCCTAAAAGAGAAAAAAAAACTTTAACATTTTGTTCTCTACATATCAAAGGCTGCTTGTACTTAAATTGCTGGAGGAAATGCAGAAAGTTTGAAACCTATGATATATTTCAAGGAAATTGGCTTTACCTAGGAACTGGAGCACACTGCTGAAGCCATTGTAGATCCACTCAAAGATGAAAGACATTATTAATGCTTACTACCTGTATAAAATATGAAAACAGCAAACATTAGCTTTCCGAATGCCATATAGTTCTGGAGAAGTTAACTCTTACTCCCTGGCCCTGAAGCATGTTTACAGTCCCAAAAGAAAACAAAGGATTTTACACCCTGGAGGGAAGTCCCTACGGCAAGCACATCAATCTCACGGCCCACAACAAATATTTTTGTGCCCACCCAATATAACCATATGTAAGAAACGTTTTAATAAAAATTTCACAACTTAATTTTTACAATATCCTGTTATACATAATTATTAATAACAAACTACAACGTTCACTAAGGACTGATTTCTATAATCGTGTTGCATTCATTTCCAGGCGCACCATTTCTCTCCACTAAGACCAGCAGCAAATATTTTAGCAGCCGATTGCCACTTCATTAGCCTGTACTGACTTGTTTGGTGTGCGAAACAGGAAATATTTTGCTGTCGGAGAACAAAAAAAATAGGCTTATTTGCATTACATTTATTAATTTGTGCAGTTATTCAGTGTCTGGTAAGTTAATGTTCAAAAAAATTAATTTTTATTAAAATGTTCTATTATTTTATGTTAATGATTACTCATTTATTTCACCCCTTTGTATTCAGCATGTCTCTATCGAAATAAACCTATGTTTCTATGAAAATTGAAGCTTTTGTTTTTTGGCAGCCCACATAAACTTAACCTTATTTGGCCCGTGTTAGCCTTTGAGTTTGACATGCTTGCTCTGGGGTCTTCAAATCTGCACAAACTCCTGATTTTCTAACAGTTTTCAACCTAGTAGTACAATATACTTTCCTCTTTTAGTGTTACTCACTCCTCCAGGAAGCTGCTCATCCTATTCCCTAGATACACCATTGCTGTCTACCAGTTAACAAAACCTGCAGGAAATCAGTTCCACCAATTATCTGTATCAAAACTTCACATCAATTCATTAAGTAGAAAATGAGGGGGAAAAAAGGGCATATTAACCAGAATGAAAAGCATATTAACCCATCCTTGTAAACTGCTCTAAAAAACATAGTCAGGGCCCTGGCCAGGTAGCTCAGTTGGTTAGAGCATCATCCCAATATGCTAAGGTTGAAGGTTTGATCCCCCATCAGGGCACATATAAGAAGCAACCAATGAATGCATAAGTAAGTGGAACAACTCTCTCTCTCAAATCAATCAATAATTTTTTTAAAATTTCTTAAACACACACACACACACACAAAACATAGTCACAAACACACACACACACACACACACACACACAAAACATAGTCACAGTTTGCCCTGCTGCATTTATCAATGCTATCTCTTTTTTGTTTGTTTGGGGGTTTTTATCTTGTTTTCACCCTGCTGCATTTATCAATGCTATCTCTTTTTTGTTTGGGGGTTTTTATCTTGTTTTTCTTTTCTTTTTGCTTCTCTTCTTAAACAGTATTTGTTTAGCCTCTCTTGCAAATAAGTGTCTCAACTTACAAGAGATACGCCTATTTTGGAGAGCCATGTAGCAGTAAGAAGAGTATAAGTATGGATTTTCCTAAAATGAGAATACTCATTGAGGACATTGTGGTAGGTTCCCAGCCAAGAACATACCTTAATTAGTACTGATATTAACATCACTTTTTCTACTGTTTCTTATAGGCCTAGACAAAGCTACAAGAAGGTCTACATACATTGGTAATAAGCAAAAGGACCTCTGAGTGAAGTTAAGAGGACCTAAAGCAGGGGTGGGCAAACTTTTTGACTCGAGGGCCACAATGGGTTCTTAAACTGGACCGGAGGGCCGGAACAAAAGCATGGATGGAGTGTTTGTGTGAACTAATATAAATTCAAAGTAAACATCATTACATAAAAGGGTACGGTCTTTTTTTTTTAGTTTTATTCATTTCAAACGGGCCGGATCCGGCCCGCGGGCCGTAGTTTGCCCATGGCTGACCTAGAGCCAATGGTAGGTGTTAAGTTTTCTCCCTAGTCAGCATTTCCTGGTCACACTGAACTTTTGCCTCAATATCACAGATTTGGTAAAGAGAAAGATTCCCCATTTTCACTCCTGTCCATCATCAAAAGCATGTGAACACAAGGCTTTATACTAGCTGTGACTAACTGCTTTCAAATAACACTTTCATAAAGTTTTATTTTATTTTATTTTACTACTAACTTGTAAAAGGGTTACTCATAAAAACCTTGCCGAAACCGGTTTGGCTCAGTGGATAGAGCGTCGGCCTGCAGACTGAAGGGTCCCAGGTTCGATTCCGGTCAAGGGCATGTACCTGGGTTGCGGGCACATCCCCAGTAGGGGGTGTGCAGGAGGCAGCTGATCGATGTTTCTCTCTCATCGATGTTTCTAACTCTCTATCTCTCTCCCTTCCTCTCTGTAAAAAATCAATAAAATATATTAAAAAAAAAAAAAAAAACCTATTATAGCCCTTCCGGGTTTGGTTCAGTGGATAGAGCGTCAGCCTGTAGACTCCATCCCCAGTAGGGGGCATGTATGACATGGCCGATCAATGATTCTCTCTCATCATTGATGTTTCTATCTCTCTCTCCCTCTCCCTTCCTCTCTGAAATCAATAAAAAAATATATTTCTAAAAAAAAGCACAATTAAAAAAAACACCCTATCTATATTCTTCAAAGAATGCTTGATGAAGAAATTGAAAAATTGAGATAATGTGTGTTAACTTTCTTTTTCATAACAGTTACTGGTTTTTGTGTTTGTTATTTTAAAATGAAGCCGCGGCTTCACCTATAAACTGTAGGTGCTGTTTAATGCTTATTTTCTATGGCTCTGGACATAAATGGCCAAATGAAGGGTGCGAGTGAGTCAGGGTGGAGACTGAAGGCAAAAACTAAATATAAAAAGATACTAAGGTTTTTTCTCTTCCAGTACCATCAATATATATTTTGGCAGAAAGAACAAATTTAGCAGGTTAAGTGACAGTTTTGTCTGGAAACTTGTCCTGCACTTTAGGAAGTCCAGTGACTTAACACACAAAGATCCTGTGCTTAACTTTCCACTGCAGTCAGTAAAGAACAATGTGCCGCGCCTCTGCCACCCCACAAACCGGCGTCCTCCCCTACTCGTCTGTCCACCACTTGGAGAAGCGCAGGTGGCCTTCGGAAAGCACCCCTCCTTCAGGTCACTTCCACTCGGATCACTCCTTTACAACCCAGCACATGCGGTCATTTGTACCACACTGGTTTGCAGCCAGTACTTTACAAACTCTGTAAAGTGTTACCACATCATTTTATATAGAACTCCCAACTAAATGAATTCTCAGAAGGTGACAAGGGGAAAACCCTTTCTTAAGGAATTTTTCATTTTAAATGAAATACTTTCATTTTCCATTTTCCCTTGACATAACCTGCTTTAAAAGTCCTATAATTCTTCCCATCAAAATGATCTATGGAAAGTGAAGAAATCCTTTGGGTGATATTAAAAGAAAAGGAAAAAAAAACCTATTGGACACAAAGCATTGTGTTGCGTTACTCCTCTAATTTCATGGCACCTCCATTCTTGAGATCTTACGAATAGGGTCTGCATCCCTCTGTGAGTAGTTGTATAGTTTATGCAATGCCTGCACATACTAGTACATCTCATTTCAACCTCACACCAATCCTACCGGGCAGGAATCCTTGGCCTCACTTCACACCATGAGGATGCTGACACTCCAAGGTTAGCTGGTTCAACAAAGACTGCTCAGCTGAAAAAGTAACAGCGCCAGAACTTAAACCTTCCTCTTTTAATGCCAAAGTCACCGCTCTTCCTGTTAATATCACATAAAATTCAAACTGAAATCACAAAATGCTTTTAAAAAAATTAAACTTCCTTAACCCACCAATTACACTCAGGGTAATCTTCTAAAGTTTTCCTCCGTGCAATGCATCACACCTTCTGAATGGCATGTTAACTAGCACTGATCTATCCTTGATCCACTTTACCACCTATGGCATCTTACAGCAAATTAGAGTACTCTACAAGTTAAGGACTCTGAACCACCAACAAAAGCACTGCCAACGTACCCCACACTAAAATTTGCAAATTTCATTTACAATTAAAACTGAAAAAAAATAAATAAATAAAATTTGCACATTTCAAGACTAATTGATCAAATAAATTTAAAAAAGGAAAGGCACAAAAAAAAAAAAGGAAAGGCACAAGACTGACCATTAGCCAATAAAGAGTCTATGCAGCCCTCACTTCCCATACATACTCATTACTTGTACACATACTCAGAGCAACGTTGAAACACCATTCCAAACAGATCTGGGGTAGCTAAGAGACCTGCTTAGCTGCAGGCTGTACGTGTCCAAGGCCAGACCCATTGCAAAGCTCCATAAGCCCTGTCACCACCTCAGCAGGTAGGTCAGGTCAGGAGAAAAGACGAGAGCGAGAGAGAATACGAACAGGCAATTGGTATCGCGCTCACTAGAGGACTCCCGGCCGCTCAGCTAGAATCGTGAACTAAACATTCATCTCCACCAAACAAATGTGAAGAAATTTTGCCATGAAATGAAGTCAGAGGGGCGATAAAGGAGAGAGACATAAAGACATCAGATGGTAACAGAGCTGAGTGTATGGGGGGGGGGGGGGGCCGGGACTGGGAGGCAGGAGAACAGGTTCCAGCGCTCACGCTCGCTCTCCCCGGGGCCTCGGCCAATGCACTGAGCCCGGCGGGCCTCGGTCCCCGAGTCTGTGGAACAAGGACCATCGTCAAGGTCTCTGGCCCAGTGTAACGCAAGGCTCTTCTGAGACGGGGAGACGTGAAGCCGTTTCGTACACCAGAGCGCACAACACAGACGAGAAAACTGCTGCCCCGCCCAGCAGCTGCAAGACCCCCGAGCGGAATGCCGATCGACCTGACACCCCGAGAGGCAGGCACCGGACCGAGCGGACCCGGCCGAGTCGGCCCATCCCCGCCCAGAACCAGTCCCACGGCCCCACAGA